>NC_090347.1:7006296-7343150 GCF_035084215.1 Heptranchias perlo | reverse complement strand
TCTCCTCATCTCTGTCCTAAATGGCCTACACCTTATTCTGAGAATGTGACCCCTGGTTCTAGATTCCCCAGCCAGGGGAAACATCCTCCCTGCATCTACCCTGTTGAGCCCTGTAAGAATTTTGTATGTTTCAATGAGATCACCTCTCATTCTTCTAAACTCTAGAGAATACAGGCCTAGTCGACTCAATCTCTCCTCATATGACAATCCCGACATCCCAGGAATCAGTCTGCTAAACCTTGGTTGCACTCCCTCTATTGCAAGTATATCCTTTCTTAGGTAAGGAGACCAAAATTGTACACAATACTCCAGGTGTGGTCGCACCAAGGCCCAATATAACTGCAGCAAGACATCTTTACTCCTGTACTCAAATCCTCTTGTAATAAAGGCCAACATACCATTTGCCTTCCTAATTGCTTGCTGCACCTGCATGTGAGCTTTCAGTGACTCATGTACAAGGACACCCAGGTCCCTTTGAACATCAACATTTCCAAATCTCTTACCATTTAAAAAATATTCTGCATTTCTGTTTTTCCTACCAAAATGGATATCATCACATTTTTCCACATTATATTCCATCTGCCATGTTCTTGCCCACTCACATAGCCTGTCTATATCCCCTTGAAGCCTTTTTGCATCCTCCTCATAATTCACATTCCCACCCAGTTTTGTGTCATCAGCAAACCTGGATATATTATATTTGGTCGCCTCATCCAAATCATTGATCATAGATTGTGACTAGCTGGGGCCCAAGCACCGATCCCTGCGGTATCCCACTGGTCACAGTCTGCGAACCTGAAAAAGACCCATTTATTCCTACTCTCTGTTTTCTGTCTGTTAACCAATTCTCAATCCATGCCAGTATATTACCCCCAATTCCACGTGCTCCAACTTTGTTCACCAACCTCCTTATCAAATGCCTTCTGAAAATCCATACACACCACATCCACTGGTTCCCCCTTATCTATTCTACTAGTTACATCCTCAAAGAACTCCAATAGGTTTGTCAAACTTGGAAAGAACCGGCATGGGCTCGATGGGCCAAATGGCCTTCTTCTGTGCTGTAACCATTCTATGATTCTATTTACAGTTGTGAAAATTAAATACATAAATAGAATTTACTGTTTGTCGTGACTCTTAAAGCAAACAAAACGCTACACATACTACCAAAGAATAACTAATAGTGTACAATTTAAGCTGCATAACCCATTTGTTTCTTTTATTCCCCCCAATGGCTGCTTGTAGTCACATTAACATAACATTTCAAAGTTAATTCATTTGTTACTTTCAAAGTGTAGTCATTGTTGCATTGATGTCCCAAGGTCGTGATAAGATGTTATATTAATGAGCATTCTTTCTTTAAAGTTTATATTTGCAAAATGGATTTCATTTTGTTGCCACAACTTCAAGTCAAACTCATTTTTTTCCCCTCTCAGCACTTTTTTGGAAACTTTTAAAGTAATAAAACGCTAAGGGTTGGTCAATTGATTATATGCTAGCCCTGGCTAAAGCAGCAAGAAAACATTTGTTTTAATTCTTGCATTGGGGTCAGTACACTCTACCAGCAAAAATTATGCACAGCTTTCCCTCACCTTTAAAAACACTTTGAATAAATTCAATATTTTATAGCAAATACTAAAACAGCTCACAGTAATAACAAACCACTTGCTCAAATGGCAATACATCAACTTAGGTTCTCAAAAGGCAATAAACGCTCATTTTTGTAAACTCCAACAACCTCAATGTGAAAGGTAGCTGTCTCGCTTTATGCTACAATCAAATTCTTTACATGTTCAGGCTGTAAATTCCATTCTTCCTTCCCACTAAGTTGAATTCCAATTCCTTTCTCCACATTTCGATTGTTAAAAAAAAATTCAGTGAAAGAAAAAGTTCCTTTTAAGCTTGCAATGCTATTTTATAATACACAACGATTCTGACCATCTCCTACCAGAAATCATTGTAAATCTAAATCATTACATAAACTTTGAAAGAAAACAGTATTTGCCAAGTAATGTTTCTACTCTCTCTCACCATTCACCACCTCCTGATGGGTATGATGAGCCCTTAGGTTTCTGCCAATCATGCTTCTCTTGATATGGCTACAAGGTAATTTTCATCAATAGCTCAAAATGGATGAATTGGGAAAGAACAATCTCCCTCTGATTATCTAGCTTCAGAGGAGCACTTGGCTTTTGGTAGATGCCTCCTGCAGCTGAGGTGGATACCACAGTGTGGGCAACCACGTGTACAAATGATAAATCTTACCACACCATGGAACAGTACATTAGAACTCAGAGAATACTGCACCACACTTCTCAAAACTTGCAGTATTTGCATTTTCCATTAACAACATTTAAGCCCTATCAATAACTGTACTGACTCATCATTATCAAGGCATGCATTGGACACCAGGTTTCAAACCATACATCCTTATAATACAAGGATTCAAAACCGAAGCTCCTCTTGGTAAATTTCAGCCTAAAAAGTCACCCTGCACTGTATTGTATCATAGAGCAGCTTTTGAAAGTGGTCTCTGCATTAAACACAGTATTTGCCAAGTAATGTTTCTACTAATTTTACTATAGTTTTACAACACTCCAACTGACTTTTAAAAAAGTTCTTGATTTTTTTTGCCATCAATGACACTACTTTTGCCATCGGGGGAGAACAAAACAGTGGAAGTCATGTCTGGCATCCACAACTTTTGGAAACCCACGAAAAAGGTAGGTTACATCTTGAACAGGCTTTTTAACATTTACAAAAACGGCAGCTAATAGGAGCTGAATCGTGCGTTAATTCAGCTACTGCTTGCGACAATAAATTGGGTACAAAACAACAGTTGCATAGCTGCTGCTTGGGATAATCCTCAAATAAAAAAATGTTTGAAGCTATCAGCAAATTAGTGTGTGAAATTTGCAGATCTACTTTAACTGCAGGTGTTTTATCGGGATCAATTGGATTATCCTGTTCCACTCAAGCAATGATGTTTATGATCAATTGGCTGTAAAGCGCTTTGGAACGTCCAGAGATCGTGAAAGGCGCTATATAAATGCAAGTCTTTCTTTCTTCCCACAACGGATGTGCCTCATTTACCTGACGAAGGAGGAAGCCTCCGAAAGCTTGTAGATTTCAAATAAAAATTGTTGGACTATAACTTGGTGTTGTAAAATTGTTTACAATCATTCAGGAAAGGCAGTTTTATACAGAAAGAACATGTCATGTGGGTACCGCCTCATATTGGCAGATTGTTTCGGAGAAAGTGTCAATTTCATTTTTCCCCATTGACCAGTTAATATGAAGGATGCTGAATGATTTCTGAAAGGTACAATTTAGAGTATCTTTCTTATAAAACTTGAAATCTGTTAATATTAATTCTGATGCAAACTATTTTGCTGTAGTTCACACATGAAAGACAAATAAACCACATTAGTTTGTTTTTACTCATTACTTGTTTGCATGGTGCTATTGAAAATGATCTTAGGATTCATTTCTGGTATCAGTTCATGCCAAAGCTGTGGTTTTAAATGTAACCTTATTAACTTTATGTAGGCATGCTTGCTTTGCAACACACAAGCTCGATGTTTTAAGTTGCCAATTTCACTGATTCATTTATTCTTGAACTTTAGCAATCAAATTCAAGTCTAAATGCAGGGTTGGTGCAGTATCTGCTTTAAAACTTTGAACTTGGAGACCAGCGGTTTAATTCCAATTTTGACTGATATTCACCTCAAGCTCCAATAGTGCGAGATGATGAGAAAACTGCTTTGCATAGCGATCCTTATCCACAGCGCTTAGGTGCACTTTCAAACAGGAGCAATTCAAGCAGCAGCATTGGCGAAAGGGATAAATGTTGTAAATTCTTAACCAACCACTGAAGTAGTAAATAAAAAGTATGTAAACCCCTATAAGAGACTAGATTTCCTTAGGAAATCCTGGTTTGTGCAATTGTTTTCATTCTTACTACATAAAATATATGAATCTGGCATAACATAAATCACTAACTATTTATCACTACAGCATCTGACTAAAAACAGCTAAGACTGCTCCATCTTCTCATGATCCACTTTTTAATGGTCGTCACTGAACTGTAACCAATCCTTTCCAAATCATATGTGAGAGCCAACAACTTGGAAGAAGTCCTACAAAAAAAGTAGCAACCTTACAGACTAATCTACTGATAAAGTTTCATCTCAAAAAAATGGAAGGAGGGAACCACACAGTTTAAGTCATAATTCCCTCAGGACTTTTTGAGCTACACATTCATCTCAAGTCTGTTCTTTGTTAAGGTGTGACATCATGATCAAAATTCTAACCCCATCCCCACTCACCTTTTCCCACTCAGAAAATTAAATATTCAATCCATTAATAGAATAGAAAGGGACTCATTCAAACAAATGAGTTTTCTGCACCAACTTATGCAGAACACATGGGAGGGCCTGCGTTCCTTGGCTGCTGCTCGAACTCACTCCCCCACTGTTTGTGTACTATTTTTAGTGTTATTAGGCATGTATCCAAGCCTTTCATATATTACAACATCATTACATGAATATGCAAACAGATCCTGAAAAGTCAGAGAAAATTCCATAGCTCATTTTGTAGCATTTGAAAATGTTCAGCTATTTAACAACCACCTGCAGTATAGTATTATACTATTATCCCTTACTGCCTTTTGCAAACAGCCACGACTATTCTTTTGCATAAAAAGCAGCCCTTGCGTAGAAACATATTGCAAAGAAGGGGGCCATTCGGCCCATCATGCCTGAGCCAGTTCTTTGAAAGAACTATTCAATTAGTCCCACTCCCCTGCTCTTTCCCCATAGCCTTGCAATATTTTCGTAGTGAAAAAGGGTACCTTAAGTTTCATAGAAAGTTTACAACGTGTAATTTTATAGGAATTGAAATCAAACTGTAAACTTTCCATTCTGTGTTTCTGACCTCACTTGAGCTGCCATGGGCATGCTGAGTAGAGAGACAAGACATGTTCCCACACAAAGATAAAGATTAAAGAGCAAACCAACTCACTTCATGGTCCTTCCAACAGAGACACAGTGTGGCAGAGGCCTAGAAATAATTTGTTTATATGTCAACTATCTGAGCCAGCGATTGATACATGTGATTGATGAGGTGGGGTGAAACGAAACTAGAAAGGAAAGAAGTGTGCATTGGAAAGTGGAGGAGGGAAAATGTGCAGAAGCAACTGCAAGTTACTACACCTTCAGGGAGTTTTGCAGAAGATATTTAGTTTCAAAGATCATGGTCTTCTGGAACCAACCTTGAATAGACAGCCTCTTCATACGTTCCCTACCTTGTATCAATAGTACTTAAGTGACCCATCATAATTTACACCAAGAGGTGTACATTAATCTATCACACCCTTAATTCATATTATGGAAGAGGGCATTTAACACTACTTTTTTTCATAGAAACAATTTTTGTTAACCATATATTGCTCAAGTTAATCGTTCAGTTTTCTACTGCTAAGAATGGTCTGCCAGAAATTGCTAAATGCGGGGCTCATATTTCTTTACTCAGTAAAATGTCATCAAGCAAGATGAATGCTGGATTCGGCCAAGTATCCATGTCGTTCTCAGAACTCATCATTAAATTAGAATTTTATATCAATCCAGCAATTTCTAGATTCAGACTTGTAAGCAAGACATCAAGATTATAAAGTAAACATTTGACAAGAGTTCGAAGTTATTCGATCGATTCACAATCTGATGTGGTCATGAGAAGCCAAAAGATTGAACCAGCAACCCCAACATGGACTACAGTGTCACATAGTCAATGTCACAACAGGTCTCTGGTATTTCAGGGTACCAAACTAGAAATTACTTTCTTTGTGATTTCAAACACTAACTGCACCTAGGAGACACAGAAGTAAACTATTGACTGGAGGGTCACAAATAATCAAGTGCATGTCATATAATATCCAAACATGAAGGTTTTTGGATAATCAAAAGTCACTTCTATGACCCAAGGAAAAGCTTATCTTTAAAACCTCAAAAACTGCATATTTCTATATATTAGTTTTAATTACACGCTTAGGAATAAAACTTTCAAATTGGGAAATTTTATTTTCACGAAGTTTGCATAGGCAAATGGAAAGTAGTCTCACTGGTCTTTTTGACAGCAGCGGGTATTTTGAAGACAACAGTAAGTACTATGTTCTAGCAGCTATTTATTCAGTAAATAACGTTTAGACTTTGGTCCAAGGATATACATCATAAAATATAATTACACATTTATACAACTCTTCAATGCAAAATAGAATACATTGGTGATTACAAAGTGAGGATGGGTGCTTGGGGACCTTGGTCCTTGTATGGTCATAGCAGGAGATGTCCTTAAAAATAAGGGCACCGACACCATCATCAGGGTTCGTTAAAATTAGTGCAGAGAAAAGTGATGCTGTACAGATTCCCATAGAAATCAGAAAAATGGCACACGTTTACTTACATATTTATCACTTACCCATTATGTGTATCAGACTATAAAACCATGGTCGAAGAAAACTGGGGAAACACCTGCAAATACACAGGTCATTGGAGGATAGAGGATGAAGAAAATAGGTTCAATGATACGTCAGCTCGTCAGCCTCTCTCAAATGAAGTTGCAGTCAAAGAACTACCCGATTTATATATAATCCATCTTGCTGGAAAGTCACGCAAACAGGTTTTTAATGAGAGATTGTCTATAACATCCTGCTGACAGGTACTACAAGGTATATAAAACACCACAACATCCCAAAATGTAATGTACAACATATCATGTGCTACAATGTCCTGCTGACAGACACAGCAGGTTTCATATATATTGACAAGATGGTTAGCAAGTCAGAAGGTAAATAATTCAATCTATTAATCCTTGGCAATGTCAAACTGCCAGAAACAGCTCAAGTTGCACTCTACACAACCCCACAACTGAATACTTTCTTGAAGAAAAGTTAAATACTATTTTTTTTTAAATATACAAAAATATATTTTACCGTGATGTGGGATCGGAAGCTCAGCTCCAGGTCTAATAGGACACTAAAATTACGAACATAGTTCAACATATGGTTCTCTTCTGTAGTTGGCTTAAGGCACCTTCTGTGGAAAGGATAGGGTGATCTTCACTCTTTATTTGGCTGTGATGAGTGTAGATAAGTGGAGTCAAGTATTCTATATTTAGTCCCTATACAATGAGGAAAGACTAACATAAATGTAAATGGTGCATGCACTGATTTCTGTCTGAAGGCAGCTACCATAAAAGATCTAAAGATTTTACAACGGTCTTGGACAAATCCAGCTGGCTGCCACTCTGCCGCAAATGGGTTATGGTTAATTTCATGAGAGGAGGTTCATCATAATCTGAGTCCTTGCTATGACACAGACTCTGTACAATACCAGTTTAACAGTTTTAGGTCAATAATGTGGAAATATGAAAAACATCTTATATTTCTTATAAGTGTATTATAACACTTTGAACATTAGACAAGTGTTATGATACACATTCCTTAAATTCTTACCAATAAGGATCAACGTATAAATAAGTATTGTTTTGTCTAATTCGCCTGGAGATCAGAACCAGCATCCACCTGATTATGATCTCTAAGGAGTATTTTGAAATGAAAAATACCAGTTTCATATCATGATCTTCTTTATCCATGATACAAATATATAGGATGCATCATGGCTAGCAGAAAGGATAAATATCTCCACAACGAAGGTTGACTGATTAATGAACAAGGGGTGCGTGATAGCAGGTTAGGATCAGTCTCACAACTGAACAGCTTCATCGTAACTCAAATCCTCTTATACGTAACTACATTTATTTGATCATTTATATCATGGTTATAAAGGCATAGTTCTGAAACCACAAAGATCACTTGATCAAGAAAAAACAAGTTTTCAGCATCTAAATGAAGCTGGTCTTGTGCCATCGTCTCGTACAGCTGGTGGCAAACATAAGCTAAACTCTATGGATTAGTTAAGACTGGTGGTCAGGAAGGCCCGTTACTTTCTTTTAAATTGGGTCTTCTCTGCTACCACCAGTCTATCCGTCCCAGTAAATGCAGTGTTCAGACTGTAGCGTGATCTCCAGCAGCTATGCCATGATGTCAGCATATACTGACATCACTGCATGCTGTTTTTTGGCCCACCCGCCACCCTGGACTTGAAATGATGTGTGCCAGCTACCTGGTCACCCTCATCCACGCCGTTGTCATCTCCAGACTCAATTATTTCAATGCTCTCTTTGCCGGCCTCCCATCCTCCCCTCTCTGGAAACTTAGTTCACCCAAAATTCTGCTGTCTGTATTCTATCCTACACCAAGACCTGTTCGCTGACCGAGAATGGCTTCTGATTCCCAAACGCCTCCAATTTAAAATTTCTATCCTTGTGTTTAAAGCCCTCGTGGCCTCACTCTTCAGTATTTCTTTTTTTTATTCATTCATGGGATGTGAGCGTCGCTGGCAACGCCAGCGTCTATTGCCCATCCCTAACTGCCTTTCAGAAGGTGGCAGTGAGCCGCCTTCGTGAACCGCTGCAGTCCGTGTGGTGAAGGTTCTCCCACAGTGCTGTTAGGTAGGGAGTTCCAGGATTTTGACCCAGCGACAATGAACGAATGGCGATATGTTTCCAAGTCAGGATGGTGTGTGACTTGGAGGGGAATGTGCAGGTGGGTGTTGTTCCTATGTGCCTGCTGCCCTTGCCCTTCAAGGTGGTAGAGGTCGTGGGTTTGGGAGGTGCTGTCAAAGAAGCCTTGGCGAGTTGCTGCAGTGCACCCTGTGGATGGTACACACTGCAGCCACAGTGCACCAGTAGTGAAGGGAGTGAATGTTTAGGGTGGTGGATGGGGTGCCAAGCAAGCGGGATGCTTTGTCTTGGATGGTGTCGAGCTTCTTGAGTGTTGTTGAAGCTGCACTCATCCAGGCAAGTGGAGAGTATTCCATCACACTCCTGACTTGTGCCTTGTAGATGGTGGAAAGGCTTTGGGGAGTCAGGAGGTGAGTCACTCGCCGCAGAACACCCAGCCGCTGACCTGCTCTTGTAGCCACAGTATTTATATGGCTGGTCCAGGTAAGTTTCTGGTCAATGGTGACCTCCAGGATACTGATGGTGGGGGAATTCGGTGATGGTAATGCCGTTGAATGTCAAGGGGAGGTGGAGAGACTCTCTCTTGTTGGAGATGGTCATTGCCTGGCACTTGTCTGGCACGAATGTTACTTGCCACTTATGAGCCCAAGCCTGGATGTTGTCCAGGTCTTGCTGCATGCAGACACAGACTGCTTCATTATCTGAGGGGTTGCGAATGGAACTGAACACTCTGCAATCATCAGCGAACATCCCCATTTCTGACCTTATGATGGAAGGAAGGTCATTGATGAAGCAGCTGAAGGTGGTTGGGCCTAGGACACTGCCCTGAGGAACTCCTGCAGCAATGTTCTGGGACTGAGATGACTGGCCTCCAACAACCACTACCATCTTCCTTTGTGCTAGGTATGACTCCAGCCACTGGAGAGTTTTCCCCCCGATTCCCATTTTTACTAGGGCTCCTTGGTGCCACACTCGGTCAAATGCTGCCTTGATGTCAAGGGCAGTCACTCTCACCTCACCTCTGGAATTCAGCTCTTTTGTCCGTGTTTGGACCAAGGCTGTAATGAGGTCTGAAGCCGAGCGGTCCTGGTGGAACCCAAACTGAGCATCAGTGAGCAGGTTATTGGTGAGTAAGTGCTGCTTGATAGCACTGTCGACGACACCTTCCATCACTTTGCTGATGATTAAGAGTAGACTGATGGGGCGGCAATTGGCCGGATTGGATTTGTCCTGCTTTTTGTGGACAGGCCATACCTGGGCAATTTTCCACTGTCCGGTAGATGCCAGTGTTGTAGCTGTACTGGGACAGTTTGGCTAGAGGCGCGGCTAGTTCTGGAGCACAAGTCTTCAGCACTACAGCCGGGATGTTGTCGGGACCCATAGCCTTTGTTGTTTCCAGTGCACTCAGCCGTTTCTTGATGTCACGTGGAGTGAATCGAATTGGCCGAAGACTGGCTTCTGTGATGGTGGGGATATCGGGAGGAGGCCGAGATGGATCATCCACTCGGCACTTCTGGTTGAAGATGGTTGCAAACGCTTCAGCCTTGTCTTTTGCACTCACGTGCTGGACTCTGCCATCATTGAGAATGGGGATGTTTGCAGAGCCTCCTCCTCCCGTTAGTTGTTTAATTGTCTACCACCATTCACGATTGGATGTGGCAGGACTGCAGAGCTTGGATCTAATCTGTTGTTGTGGAATTGCTTAGCTCTGTCCATAACATGTTGCTTCCACTGTTTAATATGCATGTAGTCCTGAGTTGTAGCTTCACCAGGTTGGCACCTCATTTTTAGGTACGCCTGGTGCTGCTCCTGGCATGCTCTTCTACACTCCTCATTGAACCAGGGTTGATACTCTGGCTTGTTGGTAATGGTAGAGTGAGGAATATTCTGGGCTATGACATTACAGATTGTGCTGGAATACAATTCTGCTGCTGCTGATGGCCCACAGCGTCTCATGGACGCCCAGTTTTAAGCTGCTGGATCGGTTCTGAATCTATCCCATTTAGCACGGTGGTAGTGCCACACAACACGTTGGATGGTGTCCTCAGTGCGAAGACGGGACTTTGTCTCCACGAGGACTGTGCAGTGGTCACTCCTACCAATGCTGTAATGGACAGATGCATCTGCGACAGGTAGATCGGTGAGGACGAGGTCAAGTAGGTTTTTCCCTCGGGTTGGTTCGCTCACCACCTGTTGCAGGCCCAGCCTGGCAGCTATGTCCTTCAGGACTTGGCCAGCTCGGTCAGTAGTGGTGCTACCGAGTCACTCTTGGTGATGGACATTGAAGTTCCCCCACCCAGAGTACATTCTGTGCCCTTGCTACCCTCAGTGCTTCCTCCAAGTGGTGCTCAACATGGAGGAGGACTGATTCATCAGCTGAGGGAGGATGGTAGGTGGTAATCAGCAGGAGGTTTCCTTGCCCATGTTTGACCTGATGCCATGAGATATCATGGGGTCCGGAGTCAATGTTGAGGACTCCCAGGGACACTCCCTCCTGACTGTATATCACTGTACCGCCCCCTCTGGTCAGTCTGTCCTGCCAGTGGGACAGGACATACGCAGAGATGTAAGAGTCTGGGATGTTGGCTGAAAGGTATGATTCTGTGAGTATGGCTATGTCAGGCTGTTGCTTGACTCGTCTGTGGGACAGCTCTCCCAATTTTGGCATAAGTCCCCAGATGTTGGTGAGGAGGACTTTGCAGGGTCGACTGGGCTTGGTTTGCCTTTGTCGTATCCGGTGCCTAATGGTCCGACGCCAGGTGGTCCATCCGGTTTTATTCTTCTTATGACTTTTTTTAGCGACATTTTTACAACTGAGTGGCTTGCAAGACCATTTAAGAATCAACCACATTGCTGTGGGTCTGGAGTTACATATAGGCCAGACCGGTTAAGGATGGCAGGTTTCTTTCCCTGAAGGGAATTAGTAAACCAGATGGGTTTTTACGACAATCCAGTAGTTTCATGGCTACCATTACTGATACTCATTTTTTAATTCCAGATTTTATTTAATTAATTGAATTTAAATTCCCCAGCTGCCGTGGTGGGATTTGAACTCATGACTTCAGATTATTAGTCCAGGTCTCTGGATTACTAGTCCAGTAACATAACCACTATGCTACCGTACCTGCAATTTCTGTTACCTTCTCCAGCCCTACAACTGCAGCACCACCCGCAAACTTTGCGTTCCTCTGACTCTGGCCTCTTGAGCATTCCTCTCCCTCCATTCACCCCACCAATTTACAGCTGTGCCTTCAGTCACCTAGGCCTCATGCCCTAAAATTTCCTGCTTAAACCACTCCATCTCACCATTTCCCTGTCTTCCTCCAAGACCCTCTTTAAAAGCCAACTCTTTGACCAGGCTTTAGGTCAATCCTCCCAATATGTCCTTCTTTGGCTTGGCGTCCATTCTTTTCTGATTTCGCCCCTCTGAAGCATGTTAAATTGTTTTTGCCCTGTTCAGTTGCTGGATCCCTGGAGTAATTTAATTCTGCTCATTCTCATTCACCACAGTTCATCCAATATTACATAACAAAGTGAAAGTTCATTGTGCGATACCAGGCTATTATCCATGCATAGACTAGACAAAGGAAGAAGGGAATGTCAGAAATTAGCAGTTTATGCAACACCTTTTGCTGAATCTCAAATTATGTCTATATTCTCAGCAAAATGTTCATGATAATGAAGTCCCTGTAGGTCCTGGTCTGTGACAGATCTGGCTTTTGCTCTGTCAGGATTAACAAATTAAGAAAAAGCCAAAAAATGTGTTATGTTCTCAAAATCAGGCAGTTAAAATTTCACCTAAATTCTGTACGTTCCAAAATGTGCCAACAAAAGTAAAATTGAAAACTACTATATATCCACTTGAAACATCACACAATATTTTGGGTAAAAATCTCAATGTAACCAGCAACAGTTTGCTTTAATGAAAATGCTCACATTGGATATTACTATTTTGCAAAAATATAGGTAGCTGTTTTGCACGCTCCTCCATTTTCCCCCTACACTCCTGAAGCTGCTGATGTTTACTGACTGGGCGACATTATTCTCATTTTATGAGCTGAGATTCTGAGTATTGGCAGGCTGTTACCACAGGCAAGCCAATACTGCCTTTACCTGATGTCCACGCATGCACACTTTACAGCAGGGTAACTAGGTAACAATCAGGAGTGGGAACTTTGATAGATTTCCTCCCTCCTTAGTCCAGGGGATCACAGCTAATTTAAACTCACTTTGTCATGCTAGTTAAGATCAGCTACAGGAGCAAAGACCAGGGATCAGATCTGTCACCCTCCTGGTCTTAATGGATCAGTACCAACCTGGAAAAATATTATTTTACTTATCTTCTCAAACCCTTTCTAAATTTTGAAACATTTCTCTCAGATCCCCCATAACCTTCTCTGCCCTACTTTTTCAAGCTTCTCAACATAACTATACCCTCTTATTCCTCGAGTCAACTGAGCAAATCTACATTGCACCTATTCCATTGCTCCAATTTCCCATCTGTGATGAGGTGCCCAAAACTGCATGTGGTCCTCCAACTGTCACCTGACCAATGTCTTGTACAGATTCACCATTACCTTGCACCTTTTAGAACAGATTGCTAGCTGAACAGTGAATTCAGATTTGGCAGAAGCATTCAAGAACAAAACGGCTAAATTCCTGATTTGACAGAACGACGAACTTGCATTTTCATAAAGCACCTTTCACAACCTCCGGATGTCCCAAAGCACATCACAGCCAATGAAGTATAGTCACTGTTGTAATGTAAAGGAAGTAAAAGCAGTGTAACTAGCCATTCAACTCAATACTTGTAGATGTGGCTGGCTCAGAATGGCTGACACGCCTGACTATGCAAGAACATTCCAAAACCAAATCATTGTATGAAGTTCTTTAAAGACATCTCAACAATGTTAATAAGGCACTAGAAAGAAATGCCTGCATTTGTATAATGAGACACAGAGTTTGGCACCAAGTCAGGAAACATATGAAAGTGGTTTGAGCATCTATATATATGGATTGAACAGCCTTCAGTATTCCTCCATTTTACTACAAAATGTTATCCCTTGAAAATATGCACTTCTGTACCTTTACCCATCCCCTCTTTCAAGGGGAACTTTGTCTCCCACCCAAGGCTAAATTGCATTCAGTTTAGAATTTATATTTATATAGCATGTTTAACATACAAAAATATCCCAATGCACTTTGCATAGTAGCAAGAGCAATAGAAAACCTAGTTCCTCTTAATGCTGTGAATGTAATCTTGTGGCATGTAAATCACTGCACAAAATGATGGTTCCACCTCACCCTCCCATTTACAGCAACCAGTTAGCAACAGGCTTTGAACAACTGCAACATTAAAATGGTGTCTAAACAATTTCCAGGGCACCTATCTTAGCTATATGCTGCCTGCAAATGGTATAAAAGTGCACTTTTACCATTTATTATGTCTCATTACTATTTCCCTAAAATATATTTTCTCTCCACCATACAATCTTGAAATTTCCAGCAGTATAGCAACTATACACAGTGGTAGAATACAAGTTTACACCCACGATTCCCCCACACAGTAAGTTACTGATTTCAGTTGTAGAATCATAGGAAGGCGTTTAGCAGAAGCCATATACTTCCCACATGGAGGAAGCATCACCCCAACCAACTCTTCCAGATTCCAGTGTTTGTTCAGCGCAGAACCAACAGAATCTTTGGGACAGGCATCTCTTGGCCTGGGGTGCTGTGCTCCAGGAATGAGAAGGGAAAGCAAATCATCTTGTGCCATTCCTTCCATGTCACATCAACAGGTCTCAAATTGGGCATGAAACTATGCGTCACATCACATCAAAAACAGCAACAAGCATTTATATAGCATCTTTAATGTAGAAAATATAAACGGTGCTTTACAAAAAGCAAGAATAAATAAATTAGATAATAGGGATAAAGAATGAACACTAGGTCATTGTGGGAAAGTTAGGAGAGGTGACTGAAATCTTGGTTAAAAAGATGGGTTGTGAGAATGTTTTTTTTTGAAGGTGCAGAAAGTTGAGAGGGATGGGTCTATGGAGTGAATTCCAGATAGTAGGGCCAAAGTAGCTGAAGACCCTGCTACCAATGGTGGTGGTGGTGGTGGTGGTGGTGGGGGATGCATCTGGAGGACCCATAGGTGCAGGAGAGGATACAAGGCTGGAAGAGATTGCACAGATGGAGTGGGGCAAGGTCATGAAAATTCAACTCAATTTTTAAAAATTCATTCTTGGGATGTGGGCATCATTGGCAATGCCAGCATTTACTGCCCATCCCTAGTTGCCCTGAGAAGGTGGTGAGTCTTCTACTTGATCCGCTGCATTATTCTTTGTAGCGGCTTGATACAACCAAATGTCTTACTAGGCCACTTCAGAAGGCAGTTAAGAGTCAACCACGTTGGTATGGGACTGGAGTCACATATAGGCCAGAACGGGTATAACGGCATTAGTGAACCATTTGGGTTTTTAATAACAATGCAACAACTGCATAGTCACTTTTACATCCAGATTTTTTTAAAACCAAATTCAAATTCTCAAACTGCCATGGATTTGAACTCTCATTCTCTGGATTATTAGTCCAGTAACATAGCCACCACACTACCATACCCATGCTTAAGATTTGAAGAAAATTCTAAATTCAACATATTGGAGGTCAGACGGTCGATGTAGGTCAAGGAGGGTGATGGGCAAGTGGAATTTGGTGCAAGACAGGATGCTGGCAGCTGAGTTTTGGGAAAGTTGGGAGTTTTGTGGAGGGTGAAGTTTGGGATGGCAGCTAGGAGGACATGGGAGAAGTAGAGTCTTTAGGTGACAAAAACATTGACTAGGGCTTGAGTGACAGTGGGGCTATGGTAGCTCAGAGGCAGGCAATTGGACAAGAAATCACAGTTCCAATCACCACTGGCACCTCATCACTCACAGATAAGTTTGAAAGAGATTTTGACAATCAACAGGGCAGAATTAAGAATGATACATTATAAGCGTTACCACACTTCTAAAGTACTTCATTGGCTGTGAAGGGCTTTGGGACGTCCTGAGGTCGTGTTGGCGCTATATAAATATGAGTCTTTCTTTTGTAACAAGCAATTTTAACTTTGCTTGTATATAGCAAAAATAACAATGGTCATCTTATCAGGTTTTTTTTATATGAAAGAATTCTCTTTTAACAATTAGCGCACCATCACTGAATGACGCTCTGATCATGCTTCATAACCCACATTTTCAGGGCTCTAATAAGGTTCACTGACACTCATCAACTCTCTTTTTAAAAAAAGAACACAAAATTTTTTGATGTAAAATTTTGTCTTTTAATAATAGAACTGCAATGGTATTTGGTTAAAATTATTAAAATCTTACTTTATTTTGTGAACTTGGTTAACAGCTGCACGCCTTTACTCTATCATATAATCGGACAATTTAAACAAGTTCCAGCTGTGGAAACACAATGATACACTATACGAACGTGTGTAGTAATAATGAATGGCTGGCTACACTCTAATCTGAATAATGCTCTCAACTTCTCTTGTTGCCAGATTCCCCTTCCCTCCTCCAGAGACCGACTGCATTCCAATTACACTTATGACTGGAATGAAACTGTTTCAGACAAAAATACTAGTCTCCAATCTTCTAACAGCATACAGTAGTACATTATACGAAGCATATTACTAAGCTGTAGAGTTACATACTATGTAGTCTAATAATTAGGGCTTGCAACAATTAGTTTTAATTGATGAAAAAAATACCCAAACATCTTTACAACCTGCCAGTTTGTGCATCCAGGAGAAGCATTATTTTAAGTTTTGATTAGTGCTGATGGCTGTTCTTTTAAGAAAAGCAGTGTAAATGGCATTCTAATTTCAAGTAAACACATCAGTTTCAATTATGTAATTTCTGACTGAGAATGCCTGTAAGTTCACAATTTTTTAATAAAAGTATCGTTAATGTTCAATTTTCTATGAACTGAACAAAAACCAAAAACTAAAACGACCCCCACCACCACTTCCCCCAACCCAACAAAAAAAAACTATTTCTGTGAACTGCACTAAAGGATTACATGTTCCTATGTTCAACTGAAGATTACTGTTGCCTAGTTAAACATCTCAAATACACTTCACACAGAGGTAGATGCAACACTGTGTGACCGGTAGTGTGGTAACAGTGTTTCCACCTTCTACTTTTTTTTTGTATAAGCAAGGGATTATTTTTCTTTCCATGGGTTTACACCACCCGACAGTCAGGCCAGGCAGGAAACCTGCTCTCTGCTTCTGCCAATGTTACTCTATAGCCAACTGCTCGAAAGTGCGCAGGGGCTGCCCATTTCAACATGTTCTCCTATTTTCCCTCCCTTCCTTTAGGAAAACTCCTGGCTTCCATTTGGCACTTTGGCACAGCTAGTTGATCAGTTATTCAGGATGTGGAGAAACACAAAACTTTCACCTTACACTCCAATGCAAAACCCTATCTCCACATTTTAGCACTTTAATGCCTAACAGGCAACAGTTGAAAAAAAGGTAGTCCACTGGAATACTGACACAGATGTGGGCCACCGTTCTCAATTCCCCAACATAGAACGTTCCTAATTTCAAACCAACCAAACAAACAAACAAATCCACATCGAGATTATATGCAACAGCCCCGCCTCTCCCAAACAAAGGGCAGGGAGGGAAATATTAAGCAAGCGAGTCACCAAGAGCTGCCTTTGCGCACTTTCTAATGGCATCGGAAAAGGTCACATACCTCCCCTCCTTGGGTAGAGATTGGTCATGGCACAGAGGGAACTTCGGTGGTTGTTTAACATGGCAAAAATATTTATAATACACTATAAATGTTCAACCACAAATATACCACAGCCGGCAACATGCCTAACAAGAGCAGAATTGTCTAGCCTGACAGTTCCAGTAATTTAGCCTCCAAAACCAAATTGTGGCAACACTTCCTTTGAATGAATTCTAACATTAAATCAACCACAGCAGTGGAAATATATTTTTAAAATATTTTAAATGCCTAACGTAGGAATTGCTAGGCGATAAAAGACCACCACGGTCCATCTAGTTCATCTTCTACCATCCTGGTAGTCGCATGATACAACGATAATGGAGTTGTTGACAAGTCATAGCAATCAATCTCTATCAATTCGTTGACAACGCACCCAGACATTACTCCAAATAGATGCAGTTTAAAATTACAAAGGCATTCAGTTTCAAATCTTTTCTGCCTAGTCAACTTCAATATACTTAAAATAAATGGTGGCAATATCAGAAGAATTCAAAACCAGGCAACATCATCCAATTCCCAAAATAATATTACTGCCAACTTAAAGGATGTATAAAATGTGTTGGTGTGGTAAGTACTTAAAATATAAAGCCCTCTCATCTATACGATATTTTTAAAAACAAATCTAAAAAACAGCTACAGAAGTGTGACCCTGCAGCTCCACAGGGAATCTCACAGACTGCCATCCCTTTGCCACTGGTAGCAACTTGGTACGATTTCTTTGCAAGAGTAATTTTTTTTTCCAAGACTTCAATGGATACCTGACATTTTTAGTATTACTACAGGAAAACGTGCAGTCATATAATCTTTTTTTCCAAAAACTGCACTTTCAAGCTCAACCTAAGGGCGGTTGCATCACAAAAAAAGTCTTAGATTTGTAAAGATAGCAAAGCTGAGTGCCCAAGATGGCCCATAACAAAAACTCTGATCACATACGCAGTATCATTCAACTGCTTTAAATAATTCAGGTGTGTATCCTGTGAAATACACCTGTATTGCACTAAACTTTAAAAAAAATAACAGTCTTTAAAGAAGAGCGGTTCCTAGTGTTCTATATGTGTTCAATTAAATTGTTTCCTACTGGCTGAGATCTGGTGCTTTCGACCAACAAAGTAGTTCATTTCTATCATTCACATAAGATGGGTTCGGTGATCACCTATCACTAGAAAGATTTTGATCCCTGCACTAACCTGAACTGGAGGGAGACCTATTTTTCCTGGTTTTACAATCTATATAAATGACTTAAATGAAGAGATAGAGTGTAATGCATCCAAGTTTGCTGGAAAGTAAGCTGTAAGAAGGACACAGAGTCTGCAAAGGGATATAGACAGGTTAAGCGAGTGGGCAAGAAGGTGGCAGATGGAATATAATGTGGGGAAATTAGGTTATTCACTTTGGCAGGAAGAATAGAAAAGCAGAATTTTTAAAAATGGTAACAAACTATTAAATGTTGGTGTTCAGAGATTTGGGTGTCCTCGTTCAAGAAACACAGAAAGTTAGCATGCAGGTGCAGCAAGCAATTAGGAAGGCAAATGGAATGTTGCCCTTTATTGCAAGGGCGTTGGAGTACAAGAGTAGGTAAGTCTTGCTATAATTGTACAGGGCTTTGGTGAGACCACACCTCGTGTACTGTGTACGGTTTCGGTCCCCTTATCTAAGGAAGGATATACTTGCCTTAGAGGCGGTCCAACAAAGGTTCACTAGGTTGATTCTTGGGATGAGAGGGTTGTCCTATGAGGAGAGATTGAGTAGAATGAGCCTATATTCTCTGGAGTTTAGAAGAATGGGAGGTTGGGAGGTGATCTCATTGAAACATAAAAGATTCTAAGAAGGCTTGACAGGGTAGATGCTGAGAGGTTGTTGTCCCTGGCTGGAGAGTCCAGAACTAAGGGACATGGTCTCAGGATAAGGGGTAGGCCATTTAAGACTGAGATGAGGAGGAATTTCTTCACTCAGAGGGTGGTGAATCTTTGTAATTCTCTACCCCAGAGGGCTGTGGATGCACAGTCATTGAGTATATTCAGGGCTGAAAGCGATAGATTTTTGGACTCTAGGGGAATCAAGGGATATGGGGACCGGGCGGGAAAGTGGATCAGCCATGATCATTGAATGGCGAAGCAGGCTCGAGGGGCCGTATGGCCAACTCCTGCTCCTATTTCTTATGTTCTTAACACCTGCTTCCCATCTAACTACGGTCAGTAAAAAGGACTGCACCCTGTCCCATGGACTGCACTTTGGCATCGGTTCAGCAGGAAACCAGCAGCACGACTTGCAAGATAAATTCAGGACAGCGTTGCTCTTGGCATACTCTACCAAAACCTAGGCATTAATTAAAAAGGCCCTAAAATATATTTTCCCCTTCCATTCTTGTCGGATCTTGCATCCAGTGCCATACACCATTTCCTGATCATCAAGGCAAGCTGAAGACATAGACACAAGGAGCAAAGGACAGATTAACTCAGCCCAAGACATACTAATTAAAATATGGAATTAGCACTGCAGTGAAGCTGCATACTATAAACCCATGCTGCAGCATTAAGCATGTCACCAGATCATGTCATCGTGTTGCTTTCTAGTCACAATACGATTTTTAAATTACAAAAATACAACTGATGGTCCAGTAACAAAATGCATCGAAGTACCAATGAGATGAGTACTAAAAGAGGTAGCCATGGAAATGGTGGATGCATTAGTCGTCATCTTCCAAAATTCTACAGATTATGGAACAGTTCCTGCAGATTGGAGGGTGGCAAATGTAACCCCACTATTTAAAAAAGGGAGGGAAAACAGGGAACCACAGGTCAGTTAACATGACATCAGTAGAAGGGAAAATGCTAGAGTCTATTATAAAGGATCTAATAACAGGACACTTAGAAAATATTAGCAGGGTTAGACAAAGTCAACATAGATTTATGAAAGGGAAATCATGTTTGACAAACCTACTAGAGTTTTTTGTGGATGCAACTGGTAGAATAGAAAAGGGAGAACCAGTGGATGTGGTTTATTTGGATTTTCAGAAGGCCTTTGATAAAGTCCCACATAGAGATAAGTGTGCAAAATTAAAACACATGGGATTGGTGGTAATATACTAGCATGGATTGAAAATTGGTTAACAGACAGGAAACAGAGTAGGAATAAATGGGTCTTTTTCAGGGTGGCAGGCAGTGACTAGTGGGGTACTGCAGGGATCAGTGCTTGGGCCCCAGCTATTCACAATATATATCAATGGTTTGGTTGAGAGAACTAAATGTAATATTTCCAAGTTTGCTGATGACACAAAACTAGGTGGGATTGTGAGTAGTGAGGAGGATGCAAAGAGGCTTCAAGGCGATTTAGACAAGTTGAGTGAGTGGACAAATACATGGCAGATGCAGTATAATGTGGATAAATGTGAAGTTATCCACTTCAGAAGGAAAAACAGAAAGGCAGAGTATTATTTAAATAGTGATAGATTGGGAAATGTTGATGTACAAAGGCACCTTAGTGTCCTTGTACACCAGCCACTGGAAGCAAACATGCAGGTGCAGCAAGCAGTTAGGAAGGCAAATGGTATGTTGGCCTTCATTGCAAGAGGATTTGAGTACACGAGCAAGGATGTCTTACTGCAGTTATACAGGGCCTTGGTGTGTCCACACCTGGAGTAGTGTGTACAGTTTTGATCTCTTTACCTAAGAAAGGATATACTTGCCATAGAGGGAGTGCAGCGAAGGTTCACCAGACTGATTCCTGGGATGGCAGGGCTGTCGTATGAGGAGAGATTGGGTCAACTCGGTCTGTATTCACTCGAGTTTAGAAGAATGAGAGGGGATCTCATTGAAACATATAAAATTCTGACAGGGCCAGACGGACTGGATGCAGGGAGGATGTTTCCCCTGGCTGGGGGTGTTCAGAATTAAGGGTCTCAAGATATAGGGTAGGACATTTAGGACTGAGATGAGGAGAAATTTCTTCATCAGAGGGTGATGAACCTGTGGAATTCTCTACCACAGAAGGCTGTGGAGGCAAAGTCACTGAATATATTTAAGAAGGAGCTGGATAGACTTCTAGACACAAAAGGCATCAAGGGATATGGGAAGAGAGCGGGAATATGGTATTGAGATAGAGGATCAGCCATGATCATACTGAATGGCGGAGCAGGCTCGAAGGGTCAAATGGCCTACTCCTGCTCCTATTTTCTAAGTTTCTATGACACAGCTTCACAGCCACAATTTCCTAATCTCAGTTGCGTCACTTTGACTTGACACTAGATGGAAATTGGGTGCATCCCCACAACAAAGGAACAGGAGAATCCTCAAAGGACCACCCCAAGCTGTCGCTCTCTCAGGTGGATGTAAAAGATCTCATGATGCTATTTGAAGAGGAGCGGGGGAATTCTGCCGGTGTCAACCTTTATCCCTCAAGCAACACCACAAAAAACAGATTATCTAGTCATTTATATCATTCATATTTGTGGGACTTGCTGTGCGCAAATTGGTTGCTGCGTTTCCATAAATTACAACAGCAACTACACCTAAAAAGTACTTCAATGGCTATGAAGCACTTTGGGACGTCCTGAGGTCATGAAAGACACTATATAAATGCAAATTCTTTCTTACAACACATGGAAATTATGGGAGAGGGGAGTGAAGAGTGGAAAACAGATAGTTGCAAATATGGTGTAACCTGAAATCATGGGAAATCAATTCAACTCCCATTCTGAGTTCCTGACTTCAGCTATGTTATTATGAACAGGAATGAATGGAGGCCTGAGTCTCCCCACAGTGTGAGGGGACAGAAGAACGAGTCGCCCCAGCTGCTCTTATAAACCACAAAGCAGCTTCAACAGAAATTCCTACAAATGGGTTTAGGTATGTATTGTGTTGCATGTCAATAAATCCATGACATTCTTGTTTGAATTCTGTCATCCCAGATCCTAGATATACTATGCATCAAAATCTGCAACACGCTTCAAGAGGTGTATAGGATAAAGATTTTGTACCAATTTATGTCAAAATGGTCTTTTGGTCCAAAATAAGTGATATTTTAAGAAATCAAAGAGGCATGCCACAAACTCTTAAATAAACACACAGCTTTAATATGGGGTTATAGATATAACCTGTTGTCATGAAAATGAAGTTACGCACATAACCCATTATTGACTAATAATGCATATATTAACATTCAAACTGCAAATCAGGCTATTGAAACTGCTAATTCTTAGTGAGATTCTTGTGTGTAAATGAGGGTAAATATATAAGTGTGTGGACATAACCTTGTTAAAACAGCAGCAAGACAATGAGAATAAAGGGAAATTTTGTCTGAGGAAGGGGAAAGCCCCCGAAAGCTTGTGGGATTAAAAATAAAATCGTTGGACTATAACTTGGTGTTGTAAAATTGTTTACAAATTTTGTGGAGGCATAGTAGATACTTGGAGGTAAATCATTAACATTTAACATCTTTGATTTCAGCTGCACAGGTACAGATTCAACAGAGGCCAGGGTTGGGGTGGAGAAAGAGTGGGAAAAAACTGCAGGGATTACTGTACTCTTAAAATCAGTTTTCAGCAACTCGTAGCAAGTAGCTCAGAGCAACATTCAAGGTGGCTTGGGAGTTAGTCCTCTGGGAAAATAATTGAGGGTTACACACACACACTTTTTTAAATCCACACATACTATTTGGTAATTCCAAGAACACTGCACAACAGCACGTAAGACAACCAACTATCTTTACTATTAGAGACGGAAGGAGAGAATAAATACAATCAATGCAGCCATCATGAAAACTCATCTGTGCCACGTCACTTGAGAACCACAGATTTTTTTTTGGAATATATTCTGCATTTTTAATACAAGGAGAACACTACTAATCCAAGCTAGTGCTGGTTCATTGCTCAGAATTTGATATACGAGATACTGATGGTATTTGAGTAGTGTGTGCAGCCATTTAAGTTGGAAAGAACAACTGTCATTTAAATACGGTATCGGAGTTTAAAATCAGCAGTGGGAGCAGGAACTGAAATATGGAATCGGGTTAGGGAAAGAGTTGCCACTTAATATCAAAATGCTGGCAGAGTGGAGCAGAACAACTGATAGAATTGTGTTCCATCCTCCAGCATGGTCATATTTAAACAGCAACTCTCCCTCCTATCCCTACAAGCTGCAGTGGTAGTTCCTGCTACAAATGTTAAGTGTGATTTTTGACTTGGAAGAGTTCTCTTGCAATGCAATCAGTCCTGGACTATGGAAAAGTGTCAAGTTCTAATTTCTAAAGGAATTTTATAGATCTAACGGTTAATATTTAAAGCAGACATACATTTTTATATAGTCTACAAAATAGGCTACTCAAGCTGGCAAAAGTCTGCCCCAATTCTTTGTGCCTACAGGAAGTGCTCTTTTCAAAGTTATCACCCCTGTTTGAATTATTGATCTGTGCCGACAGTCAGCATTTAATTGAGAGTACTGTAGAAACCCATCTTAAACAAACTATATTTTACATTACATGTTTTGAACAGAATCAGTCACAAACAACGACGACAATTTTTTTTTTTAAGTCCACTCATCAGTGACCAACAACAGACCCTCTCCATATACCTGGAATAGAATGTCTAATGGCAGATTAATTTCACTGCATCTGCTCACTAGCACAGATGATCCCTCAGTCCTGTAGATATCACTCACAGCACAGTTCTCTTCAGCCACTTTTATATTGCACAAGACTCATGTCGATGGCGCTGGTTCCCAATGAATGGGCCTTGTGCAGTCAGCTGCAACTCAAAAATCAACTTGCTGGGATTTGCTACTGTTGGCATTCCAGAAGAATATTTTCTAGCAGAAGACTTACAGCAATATTAAAAGCAGCTTCCCTTCCCCTCACCATCACCTTTAAATTTCAACTAATCATGTTAAAATCCATTAAATATAACAATTCCACACAGTGCAAGTTTCAGATCTCTTGCCAGACTCCTGGGGTATTGAAGAAAGCCTTGCAATCATATATAACCTCATCACCTCATTCCGAAACCTCTCAAAGTACTTCATATACAATGAATTACATTGAAGTAAAGTCACTCATGCAATACTCTTAATTATCACCTCAAATTGTTCTCACTGCTACCAACTCCATCCTAGTGCTCAAGTTTAGAAGGGCAAGATCTATACTTATTATACTTCTGGGTGTTAGTAACAGTTCAAATGGTTATGGCTTGAAAATTTCATATGACCATTATACTGTACTGAAATCCTAATGACAACATTGTTAAAGTATGCAGTATTAACAGTTTTTTTTTAAACTGGAGCCATGACAGAATGGTCCTTTACAAAGAGGACTATTACTGAATATATTACAAATGATCATTTGTGGGCTATTCAACTTTAAACAAGGAATGCACTATAGTTGGTGATCAGTACATTCCTTTTGTTGATTCCCCCCCCCAACCTCCAAAAAAAAATTCACCAGCACCCCGGCACAGGCTCGATAGGTCGAATGGCCTCCTTCTGTGCTGTAACCATTCTATGAACCTAGGCCGTCACCTGTTCATAGTGCCCATCAGACTACTTGAAATTATTTTTATTAAATGGTCTTCAAAGTTGATGAAAACTTGACATCAATCTCAGAAACTACTGAAGAACTTGTAATGTTTATGGTCACTTGGGGCAGTTGATCAAATACATTTTTAGTCATTTTAGTCAGAAAAAATACAAACAGCCCCTAGTTGGTTATGTTAGATAATGATGTGCGTTAAATGCCCTCCAAGGGTTAATCTATATCATTCCTTTGAATGTTAACTGATCCTGAGATAAAATGTACTCACTGTTAATTTAACAGGACTACACGACAATTTTTGCACAAGGAGTTTGTCACTTCAACTGTAGAAAAAAACTTACACACAAAATACTGGAACTGGAGTAGACAATTCCACCACTAGGTGCAAGGTAGTCCAGATTTTGTTAATTACATTCAAATGCCACATTCAGCATTTTACATCTTTGGTTTTCAAGAAAATTCTAGCTCCCAATAATAAAAGGGTAGAAATGTGATGACCTCATAGACACCCTGGAAATCACCTAGTAGATCCCCCAGGATCCAGGGATCCCAGTTTGAAAATATTTGAATTACATTACATAACATATTAATTGGATGGCAGCCGTAATCTGAACTGAAGTGCTTGGATGCTTTTCATAGGCATGGTTCAAATTGACACAAAAAACAACTGTGAGTCAGTGAGACAAAAAGTAGCAGCACTTAAGATCAAAATGAGTGGAACTCAAAAAGGTCAGAGTCAAGAGGACATTGAACTTGAAAATTAAATGGTTAGCGAGTGGGAGGCAAGTAGGGACAGTTGCACAGGAAACATTTTTGGGAAGAAAAAAATTGCCCATGAACCAACAGCTTAGGAAGTCAACAACAACAAAAATTTGCATTTATATAGCACCTTTAACTTAGAAAAATGTCCCAAAGTCCTTCACAGAAGTGTAATCAGACAAAAATGTACGCCAAGCCAAATGAGATATCAGAAAGGATGGTTAAAGATTTGGGTTTTAAGGGGGTCTTAAAGGAGGAGAGAAGAGGAATGGCAGAGAAATTTAAGGAATGAGTTCCAGAGAATAGGGCCTAGATAGCTGAAGGCACAGCCGCCAATGGTGGCGCGAAAGGAGGAGGCAGCTGCACAAGAGGTCAGAGTCAGAGGAACGCAGAGTTCTGGGCGAGGGGTGTTGTGGGGCTGGAGCAGGTTACGAGATAGATAGGGGCAAGACAATAAAGGGCTTTAAACATGAGGATGAGAATTTTAGGCTGGAGGTGCTGGGGGACAGTGAGCCAATTGGGAAGGGGAAAGAATTGGTGGCAAGGGTGCACACTTTGTGATGGGAGCTAAGACAATGGCTTTGATCTTCCCAACGTTTAACTGGAGGAACTCGCGGCTCATCCAATACTGGATGTCAGATAAGCAGACATAACACAAAGGCAACGGAGAAGTTGCAAGAAATGGTGGAGAGGTAGAGCTGGGTGTCATCAGCATACATACGGAAATTGACTCCATGTCTTCAGATGATGTTGTTAAGTTGCAGCATGTAGATGAAGAGGAGGAAAGGGCCACAGATAGCTCCTTGGGGAACTCGAGATAACGGAGCCAGGTTGGGGAGAGAAGCCATTGCTGGAGATGCTCTGGCTAAGATCAGACAGTAAACGTGGAACCAAGAGAGGGCAATTACACTGAGCTGGACGACAGAGGAGAGGCGTTGGAGGAGGATGGTGTGGTCAACCATGTCAATGGCTGCAGAGGTCAACAATGATGAGGAGGGATTGTACACCATGGTCATAGTCAAGAAGGATGTCAATTGTGACTCTGATTAGGCTATTTTGGTGCTGTGGCAAGGGCAGAAACCTCACTGGAGAAACTCAAACATGGAATTGCAAGAAAAATGGGCACGGATTTAGGAAGCAACTACAACTTCAAGGAATTTGGAGAGGAAAGGAAAGTTGAAGATGAGGCAACAGTTGCAAGGACAGAGGGGTCAAAGATGGGTCATGACTGCAGTTTTGAAAGGAAGGGGAGGACAGTTCCTTAAGAAGGGGGAACCATTCACATTGTCAGCTAGCCCGGGAGTCAGGAATAGAAGTTTGATGGTCTGCAGTTTAGTGGGAATGGGGTCAAGGGAGCAGAGGTGGGTCTCATAGATGAGATGAGCTCAGAGAGGGCAACGGGAAAGAAACCAGAGAGACCTCCAATTCACTTCACGCAACACGGGGAGGTATTGAACTTTGTTTACGGATGAAAATTCGCATACAAATTAAAAAGAATCAGACATCTATTTTCCCAATTACTTTTGTGAACCAGGAAAGAAAACAAATACCTGATGCTTCAACTGCTCCTGAGCAGTACCTTTTTTGCACTATTTACCTGGCCTGCTACTTCAATCTAAGCAAGTGAAACAAATTAAAAATAAATTGCAAAAGAAAAAAAAAATCTACAATTTTGGGTGTTAAATTTCACCCAAAACCGAAGCAGCAGTTCAGCTAAGTACTGCTAAAACCTCATCAGAGAACAGACTGTTAGGAATAATTGGGGCATGGTCAGTGATCATACGTTTAGAAGAACATTCATGATTATGCAGTGGAGACAACCTGCCAGTTTATAAGTGGCCAGAATCAAACTGCTTCAAATGAAACCCAGTCTCAACCCAAGTGCCGCAGGATACAAATTGCAATCGGATTTGAATGAACTTGCTTATGGATTTGACCTTTTTTTGTACCAGATGTAGTTCGTAATTACCAATGGGATGCATGCTCCAATAGTTTACTCATTGTGAAACAGTGGTGGGAAATTTACACAAGGCACAAGACAAATGTAGCTGTAAACAAACCTACCACTTCTTAGGAACCGGTGAAAGAGTTTTATCTTTCAACCCAAACTGAAGTAAACACAACTTTACTCCATTTACACTGGCGACTAGACAGTGGACTAACTCAAAATACAGAGAGGGTAAAATTGTGTTTAACAGTTCTTGTATAAACAGGTATTTTGATTCGAATTAGATGCCAGACCAACATTGTACACACGTAGTTAAGGAACTATAGCATGACACAAAAGTAGTGTTTGCAATTAGGAATTAACCTATACAGTACTTCAAACCTTGAAAACAGCTGATGTAGCACTAAACTAGAGTCCTTACAAATCAGTAGAATTGCAACTTATCAATCTTTAGTAGCCAATGCATACATAGAATAAAATGAATGTAAGTGGGCATGATTTCAGACTAGCGAAGTCTTGTATTAGGTGTCCAGACTTGCTGATTGAAGCCACCACTCTGACATGTTCCCACAGATCAATTTCAGAAAACTAGAACTGTCACTAGAACTGAATCAATAGTGGAGATGCCATTTCCGTTGTCACCTGTGCTGCTTACAAAAGAAAGATACAGCCGGAATATTTTTCCATCCCCTAAGACATCATAAGAACATAAGAAAAAGGAGCAGGAGAAGGCCATATGGCCCCTCGCACCTGCTCCGTCATTCAATAAGATCATGGCTGATCTTCGGCCTCAGCTCCACTTTCCCACCCGATCCCCATATCCCTCGATTCCCTTGGCAGTCCAAAAATCTATTGATCTCAGCCTTGAATACCCTCAATGACTGAGCATCCACAGCCCTCTGGGGTAGAGAATTCCAAAGATTCACAACCCTCTGAGTGAAGAAATTCCTCATCTCAATCTTAAATGCCCTTATCCTGAAACTATGTCCCCGAGTTCTAGACTCTCCAAGGGAAAACATCCTCTCAGCATTTACCCTGTCAAGCCCTCTCAGAATCTTCTATGTTTCGATGAGATCACCTCTCATTCTTCTAAACTCCAGAGAATATAGACTCATTCTACTAAATCATTCCTCATAGGACAACCCTCTCATCCCAGGAATCAATCTAGCAATCTACATTACTGACAAAACTGCTTCAACCAATTATTTCATAATTAAGTTGAAGGCTGTAGAACTCCACAGAAAGGACAGCCAGAAGCTGAACAGAAATCACTGCTCCATAATTTTAAAAAAAAGTTTCACTGAAAATTAAAATTGCAACTTCTATACCTTATATACACAGGATAACCACAAGCCTGTTTATGCTGCAATTTTGGTGCCAGGGAAGTAGTTTCTGCATCGCAGCAACCACAAGTTGTAGCAGAGTCAGGACCTGACTCCAAAAAGCAGTATCGCTGGATTAGGGACCACTTCAGTACTTTTTAAACTTACATGAAATTAATTTATATGTAGCAGTACTCACTCTCACGTACTTTAAATATTGAAATTTTAACCTGCAGAACTCTGCACACAAGTGTAAATACATTCAAGTTCACATACACAGAGTTTTCTTTTGGACACGATAATTGGAATTTAAACCAGGAAGTATAAATGCAATATTGCCTGACTTGAACCAATACTGACTGTCGTTACTGCTCTCAGGCCAATAGTTACAGTAGATTTGTATCTTTAAAAGTGCTGAGCGTATAAAACGATGGCCATTTCAAAGACTCTCGGGAGTACCTAGTTTGTAACATTTTGTCAGATAGATTTTAATGTCTGTAAGCCACAAAGATGTATCCCATGGATCCAACAAATCGGGCACTCATCCCCAGGTACTCAAGACGACAAACAAAAAAAACGAAAGGAAGAAAGCTTGGTAGTTTGGAGATGCCAAACTACAATATTCTGTTATGGTCGATCCAACATCTAATCCTAGCCTTGACTGCTACGTGCTTTTTTTTATTATTATTCATTCATAGGTTGTGGGCTTCGCTGACAAGTCCAGCATTTATTGCCCATCCCTAATTGCCCTCGAGAAGGTGGTGATGACCCACCCTCTGGAACCGCTGCAGTCCGTGTGGTGAAGGTTCCCCCACAGTGCTGTTAGGTAGGGAGTTCCAGGATTTTGACCGAGCGACGATGAAGGAATGGCGATATATTTCCAAGTTGGGATGGTGTGTGACTTGGAGGGGAATGTGCAGGCGGTATTGTTCCCATGTGCCTGCTGCCCTTGTCCTTCTAGGTGGTAGAGGTCGCAGGTTTGGGAGATGCTGTCAAAGAAGCCTTGGCGAGTTGCTGCAGTGCATCCTATAGATGGTACACACTGCAGCCACGGTGCGCTGGTGGTGAAGGGAGTGAATGTTTGGGGTGGTGGATGGGGTGCCAATCAAGCGGGCTGCTTTGTCCTGGATCATGTCGAGCTTCTTGAGTGTTGTTGGAGCTGCACTCATCCAGGCAAGTGGAGAGTATTCCATCACACTACTGACTTGTGCCTTGTGGATGGTGGAAAGGCTTTGGGGAGTCAGGAGGTGAGTCACTTGCCGCAGAATACCCAGCCTCTGACCTGCTCTTGTAGCCACAGTATTTATGTGGCTGGTCCAGTTAAATTTCTGGTCAATGGTAACCCCCAGGATGTTGATGGTGGGGAATTCGGCGATTGTAATGCCGTTGAATGTAAAGGGGAGGTGGTCAGACTCTCTCTTGTTGGAGATGGTCATTGCCTGGCACGAATGTTACTTGCCACTTATCAGCCCAAGCCTGGATGTTGTCCAGGTCTTGCTGCATGCAGGCACGGACTGTTCATTATCTGACCTCAGTTTCAAAAGGGGGGTGGGAGGGCAGTCTCAAACCAGGATATCTTGTGGAAGAAATGGGATTGGCCTCTCCTCTTATTGTTCCATATGTTCCTAACAGCACAACCCAAGTTGCACTGAGCATCAGCAGAAATCATCATGAGCTGTAACACTGACTGCCCAATCAAAAGGATAACATCTGATGTAATTTTGGGGAAAGGGAAAACAAAAACTGCTGTCTGCAAAGCAAAGGCCTGAGAACAAGGATCACTGTTGGCTCTTTTGAAAATGGTGGTTAGGAGTTAATGAGAATGGGGAGTTGCCCCACATTATAAATACATAGTTTACCCAGGACATGTAATAGTAATTGTCAGACACCCACTGTTCATTTCCCTAAAAGTGAAGTGCCTGATTTGCTGAAAAGACTACAAGGCTACTTTAAACAAAATAAATGAGAGATTTTTTTTTGATTCTTTTTCCTGGAAAAAATGCAGTATGGATTATCATGATCTGGCGCCGAGTCCAGTTGTCTCTGTTAATGTAGCCGATGTGACTAGAAAACGTATCAAACTGGAGTCTGCTTGCATTTTCCATGTCTAGACTCCTGTTCAACACCATGTTGCATATTTCACATCATTGTTCTACAGTAAACAAAGTACTTCCTTTTTTCTCCCTCCCACTTCCTCATTTCTCCCTCCCACTTCCTCTCACCATGTTACATCATGCCAGAATTAAAATGCTGTAAGGTTCCCCGGACTACAGTTTTATGTTTTTGCATTTCCTAAACTTTTTCCCTTGATGGCTGAAAGCCACTTCATATCAACTTACACAGACTCGGCCCTGCATATTATGACTGTTACAGCTGCAATAAAGTCAGCGAAAGGCTCAAAATTCAAACAGAGCAGCCAAAATATTCTTCATTCAACAGTAAAGACAAATGATTTCCACACCCATTTTAAAACTTATAACAGAACACATTAGAATGCTTGGTTTATGTAACTGTTAATTAAAAAGGGATGGATCATTATTATATTTTGCACCTGGTAAAAGCATTTTCAACACTATAGCTTGCCAATCTTCGAAACAGCCATCTATCAGAGTCTGGGCTATATGTCTGTACGCCATTTAATCCAGCCAATAACGGAAATGAGGAACTGAGATACACACTGTCTTTAATAAGTGATAGCAGAGTCTTTTCTTAGGTTAATGGTACTGTACCATTCTCAACCTAGCCTCCTCTCTTGAAGGCACGGTGGGTATAGTTCACACCCAAGCAGGTTGCTCCTTAGTTATTGTTTTTTAGGCTGTTTGACTGTGGAAGCAATCACAACAAAGCCCGATCCTGTCCATATCTGATTATTACAAGCACATTCAAAAAGGAGTGGTTCCCACTTATGAGTGGGAATTCTAATTAATTTCCTCCGCCTCTTCCAGCCCAGGGACACTCAAGGCTGTCAGAAAATGTGATGGGGGATTATAAATTTCTAATGGAAGAATAAGCTTGATGTGGGCTGAATAATGTCCTCACCTGTACTGATCTTTGAGACAGTGAGTCCATTGGACTGTCCCCACTACCATCTGAGATAGCTTAACTCAGTGCAGACCAGGGAATTTCAGGACTTTATGTACCCGCAGAAACTAGAATGAAATTAACTGTGGCAAAGCAATATTTTATATATCTACCAGACTTGCAGTATCAGAATAACGCTGGGTTCTTAGAACTTTTCTTTCTTGTTCCTCCTAAACTGCAGTTATCCCATTCCAAACACTTTTCTTCCTGTCTTGGCCAATTTTTAACCCTCAACCAACATCATTAAAACAGATTATATGGCCATTATCACACTGTTGTTTGTGGGAGCTCGCTATGCGCAAATTGGCTGCCGCGTTTCCTACATTACAACAGTGACTACACGAAAAGTACTTCATTGGCTGTAAAGCGCTTTGGGACATCCTGAGGTCGTGAGAGGCGCTATATAAATGCAAGTCTTTCTTTTTTCCTTCTTTATAATCATTGTATTGAAATCAAGATTTGCAGCAATGTCTCCGCCTCCATCTAATTCTTCCCCAGGACCTCAAAACTCCCTTCCTCCTTCCTAAAAGTCAAGCGCAATGTCACCCAATTACCACTTCCTGGTTTATGTCACCATCTCTTTTCAAGTCAATGTCTGCTGCTATTTAGTAATTTTGAGAGTAAGGAAATATCCAATTACGAACTAGAATCGACCAAATCAAGCATTACAAATAGATTCACATGCCACTACAAACATGCATTAAGTCACCTCCCACCTACACATTCTTCTGAGTTTGACACACTCCCTAGGGGCCTCCAAGCAACTGTGTATCATGAACAATCGTCAAGGACATAAGTGCAAACTAGGATGCTCATAAACAACCTTAACAGTATCATTACTGCCCCCTCCAAAAAGTAAGCCTACTGTATATGTATTCTGTAGGAGGAGGAATGCAGCTGCTATTTGCATAATTTCCTGGAATTACTGGTTCAACTACTGACATTCTGTAGCTCCCATACTATAGAATTGTTGCATAACACAATGCACATTCATAGAAGATTAGTAGGAATTTTTTTTTAATTACCAGGTATAATTGTAGCCTCATCCCTTCTGAGGCCAATGTAAAACAAAAGTTACATTGTGAGATTTCCTCCATCATATTGGGAACCCATCGCCATACAAATGACCATATGCAATAGGCCAAAAATTAAGACTTATCATAGGCTATTGCACTGTGGGGCGCTTGTGACACGAGTGCTTTTTATAGATCACTGATGTCAGGAAAGTTCAGTACAGGCCCATGACAACCAAACTGCTAGCCTGTGAGACAAGCCCAATTTCAAAGGCAAGAACACAAACGGAAGCATCCAAAATTCCAAGCAACCATTTACATCTGCTGCTGAAGATGCTTTGTCTCCAGAGGCAGAGAGCAAAACTACCTTGTGACACAGTGTTGTGTTACTCCAGAAGCATTTAAATGGCTACGTCCAAAGGCAATTATCAACAGGTTGCATCAGTCCTTGTATCCAGTACTGTTCAGAATATATTACATGGCAATACATTCCTTTCGAAGGCACTATTCAGTCAGAATGCGCAATGACTCCTACGTACGCAAAATGCCCACCCCCTTAAAATGTGTAAATATACAATGACCTCATGAAACATATATGTGACTGTACCCTTAATCACACAATGGTTTCATAAAATATGTGAATGTGCACCAATACATATAATGGCACTTCACAGCTAATGAAATACTTTTAAAGCATAGTCATTGTTATAATGTAGGGAAATGCCAATGTGCGCCGAGTGAAGTACTACAAACGGCAATAAGATAAATGACCATCAGAACTGTTTTAGTGCTTGGTTGAGGGATGAACGTTGGCCAGGAAACTGCAGGAACTTCCTTGCTCTTCGTTGAATAGTGCCATGGGGTCTTTTACATCCATTTGAGAGGGCAGACAGGGCCTCAGTTTTAACATCTCATTCAAAAGCTGGCACCCCCAACAATGCAGCACTCCCTCACTAATGCACTGAAGCGTTAGCCGAGATTATGCGCTCAAGTCTCTGAAGAGGAAGGAGAAACTTTAGGATCTCTCTGGATGGATAAATTAAGATGGGCCAAATGGCCTTCCTCATCTGTAATTATCTTGCAATCTTGTGAAAGAGTGGGTGAGAAACCTGCATCTAGATCACAGCCAATGCATTCTTTGTCTGCTAGATGGTGCAAGATGCCACCCAGCCAGGGTACTCCAACCAATTTTCCTTTTCTCCTGTGGGGAATCATCACGGTCTTTGACACCCTGTCCACTAGCACAGTGCAACTCAGACCTGGAACCAAGCAGGGCAGCCACCAAACTTGCGTTTTCAACCCAACGAAATAAGCACAGTTGCTCCAAAGCAGTCTCTCGAAAATAAATGTTTAGTATTTGGGGGGGTGGAGTGGATTCTCACACGCTGTATTATATAAATGCAACTTCTTTCTTTCTGTACGTATCCATTTGCAATTAATGAAAAACTGTTTCAAAAAAATAAATGTCCTTTGCAGGAAGACTATTCAGAAAGGAATGGCCACTGATTTTTTGCACTTTACCTCCTTTTGACAGCAGTGAAGATCCATTTTATCATGGATCCTGCAAGCTGTAGCCAAGTTCACCATCTCCACGCCTGTCCGACATCTAAAGGAGAAAATTGCCAGGTGAAACTGAAAAGTGTAGCAGCACTCTCAAAAACCGAAATGTAATGTAAATGCAGGCTCAGTGTGGCGAGATGAGGCTTGCATCTGTGATTCCCCACAAAAAGTGTGCCATCAGAACAGCATGCACAGCAGAAGCCATAGCTTCCCACATATAGGAAGGAAAAAAATATCAGGTGTATTACAGGATGAAATTTAAAAACAGCACGCGAGCAGGTAGGTCATCCATTTGCCTGATGAACAGTGCAATGATCGTTTGGGGATAAAGGAGAGATAGTGGGAGGGAAATCACTTTGCAAAAACAAGAAATTGCCACGGCAATTTTGTAACTGGTCTAAAAATATCAAATGAACCTAACCAGTTACTTGAACCACTATCCTATGCTGCAGAAAATTCCAGGGGTTAGTAGCTTTCTCCGCCTCTCTGCAATCTAGCAGCATATTCTTCTCAACTTGTTCTTCAGATTTCTGCTACATGAACCAGCCTTTAGATGGTCTGGCATTCATTTCCCCTCCGTCCTTTTAATCCTCTTTGGCTCTCGTAGCATTGCAACAAAGCCAACTCAAGGTGGTACACATGCAAATTTCCTATTTCACTATTCAGAACATCCCCCTTCCCCTAGAGACTACAAGATAACCACCCTCAAATACAAAATAATTTTTTTTTAAAAAGATGCTGCAAATTTACAAATCATTACAGATGTTACTTGACAGAGCAATATGTTTATATTTAGAAGCAACCAGGAACATCAACTAAAATACTCAAAAGGTTTACACTTCAAACATTCCAAGAAAGCATATGAAGTGCACTCAAACGGTTCTCTGCTCCCCAAGCTGGACACTGTGCTTACTCCCTTGTGTGTCCATGAACATAAAAACATGTTTTTGCTAACATGAACACCAAAAGATTTTTTTTTTTAAATAGGCATCAGTTGCCACTAAGTGATTTTACAGGTAAAATGGAAACATTCCATACAGAAGGGGAAGCATCAATTCCATTAAATACATTAAAAAAAAATGTTTTTGTACTTTTTCTTCCTTTGTGAAGATTCCATGATAGCACACCAGCATCTCTGACATCATCCCCTCAGGAGGATAAATCAACTCCTCTGTTTTTAAAAAGGAGAAAGAAGCTATGTAAAGTACTTTCAATATTCCCCCATCTAATTTACATTTATTTTTTATCACATACTCATCTCAAAGCATATAGGAGATGGCAAATTTAGTAACTTACTTTCCCTCTCACAAAAACCTGCCATTTCAGTTTTCCTTTTGCACTAGCACTTAGGTTTCACACATGGCCCATATGCAGAGTGGCTTGATTCACTAACATTTAAATAAATGGTTTGGACCAATCTGGATGCTGAACTGGAAACACCCAAGCTGGAAAAATAACCAATCCTCATCCAGGCTGATTCAAAGCATGATTTTTATTGAGTGAAAGGGGCCATTCTAGGACACATGCAGAATGCCCTGGAACAAATGTCCCGGCACAAGTGGAGACCCAAAATAGCAGGTCTTTGAAGAGAAAATAGGTTACGAGGCTGATAACCCATACTAAACAGGAAATAGATATATTCTGAGTCAAAGATGGAAGGGAAAATATTTTTTTAATGTCTTAATGCTTTCTTACTCATCTAAGTGTTAACTAAATATTTCCATAAAAAGTTCAAAGTTTTCTCCTCCTCGCTTTTGCACGTTAAGAAACAATTATTGTGAACAGTATGAAGCAGAAGTTACTAACACGAGGCCTTACTAATGGAATATCATAATCCAAATACAAAAGGGTTCCAATAAAGTGTCATGCAACAAACAGGACATGAGTACACACTTGCAATTCCCACTATAATGAGCTCTCCACTTTGCTGGTCCACTGAGGGGAGAGGAAAAAAATCATTTGGCTTAGAGAAGCTTTTTAAAAAAAAAATATCCGATAAATAATATATTGAAGTCTCAAATCCACAGGTATAAGCTTCCCCCCGCCATTTTTTAATCTTTCGCCAATTTTCTCCTATTAAGTGCTGATCCATTATTGGGTATTGGCTGTGCAGACACCAGTGACCCTCCGGTACTTCACCTTAGCTGCCATTACTCATCAATGGGCCATAACTGCAACGACCAGCAGGATATTGATTACAGGAGCATCACAGCTGACCTAGTTTCTGTCCTCCCACTGTGTCCACACACGTACACTCGCAGAGAGTATCAATGGCTGACAATCAGGAGTGTGAACCCTGACAAATTTTCTTCTCCCCATTCCGGGGTATTGGTGCCCTCCAGTGCTGCCCCAGCTGAGACCAGCTAACACATCCCAGATCGTGGATTAAACTTATACTTTCCTGGTCTGCATGGCTCAACTCCTTATGGGATAAATTTATTCAACCATTAGCAGAGCCCTCCTCTCTAATTTTTTAACTCTACATTTTTGATAATTTTCACAATTTCTTAACTTTCATAATCTACCCACATCATGCAGCTTCCTCTTCTAGTCAACCCTCACTATACATTAATAGCTCTTTTTAAAAAAAAATTCCTGACCAAGCATGATCAGTGAAGATTACCCAAATAGTTTTACTGACATAACCAGTTAGGAACATAATCAGCACTGAAATAAAGGGCTATAACATTCAATGTGAAAAAAAAGTTTTGAAATAGGAGACAGGATGTGTCCAATTTCTCCCTAAAAACTGAGCTCTTGATATTGGCTATACAGCTTGGGGTAAGCATCAAGTGCAAATCAAAAGAAAAAAATGAAAAAAAAGGCAGAAGGACAAATTCAACAAAAATCAGACAAGTCATCCAGGGCTATCACTCACACACCCTCTAGCAGCCGATTCAAGAATGACACTGGCAGAGATCTGTAAACAGATTTCCCTCCCGCCGTCTTGATTGGAAAATACTAACTGACCCAATTTCATTATGGAAGAATGAGAAGAATTAAAGACACACTATTTTTAAAAAAAACAGAATGTACTATAAATGCTTGGAATTGTACCATATGGGACCTCAAATGGGCAATGGTAACTCAACTGTACAACTTTGTACATGAAAAGACAATCATGTTCTCAGTTTACGCAGGACTCTGGACTGAATTTAATCGCCCTCACCGTTTACAAGAAACCTTGTTCCATAGCAGGGACATGCCCGATGTCTGGATATCAAGCTACACTCGAAACACATGCACATTATACAGTAGAGATATGAATAAGATCATTTACTAAAGTCTGAATTAAAACATGTACATTATACAGCTAAATTAAAACTAGCAGAGCTAATCCAATAGCTCAGTGAGTCATAAAGACCACTAAAGTCCCAGGTTTGATCTGCAGCCTATGCCGAAATAACTAACTTCAGCCCAGACACAACAATTAGCCTAAGCATCCCTGGATTAAGGAGGGGATAATCAGCCAAAGTTCTTGCGCCTGAACATTAGCCAATAACGCCTGCTGGAAGTGGCCACGTGTGGATAGGATCAGGCCCAAATGTGATGTCTCTTTAGTTGAATGGCCTGCCAATACTCACATTTGAGGTTCATGCGTAAATAACTGCCACCTGGCTAAGATGCCCAAGTGCAATTGGAGCCTACAGAACTACAGCTTACCAAGGAGTCAAAACCTTCAAAGTGAGAGAACTGGCAAAAGAAATAAAAACTAGCAGGCTGAAACAGTTATTTTAATTCAGAAGTTACAGCCAAGTATACAGAATAAGCAAAGTAAATTACACATAACACACATTTTTGTGGCGTTTTGCACATAATACTTGTTTTTGTAACGTTTAACCCATTTCCACATATTCTACCAAACACAGCACGAGATAAGTATCATGAAGATCGTCAAGTGAGACATGAAAGCAAGTAACACCAAAATTATATTGATTTTTTTTCTCTCCCCTCCCCAACCAGATTTCTGGGAAATGAACTATGTGCACCTAACACATGCTAGAAGGGAGCGCCTCATGTGTCACAAGTGCATATATACACGCATCGGCTCAAATTTTATATACATAAAACATCAAATCAAGTGGTACAGTACATACAAATCAAACATGAGGAAAATGGGAAATAAACTTCCAATGCAGAACTACTAAGAATGTATGAAAATAACGAATCAAAGATAAGCATCAGTAAAATCTATTTATAAAAAGGAGAAAGGGAACACATCAAACTATTACAAATATCACCTTGATTTCTCCAGTAAGCTAACTATTGGAAATAAGGTTTGGAACAAAATAAAGACACAAATAAATTACAAGATTTAGATGATTAAACTCTGGGGTGGAGCTAAGTTCGAGGAATGGGAAGTGTCGAACAAAGTCAGATTTGACTCACTTGGTCCTCAGATTTGGCCAAATGGATGGATAGTTGCTGAATTTAAATCATTATTCACTTGTCTGCTGTAAAATCACAGCTTATTTGTTTTAGTATGAAGGGTAAAAGTTCACCAAAGAGATGGGGAGAGCTTCCCTGATCCCTCAGTGTTTGCCCGGTCAGTAGCTGAAACAGTGGACCAGGGAGCCCCAAGCCTTAGTTACCAGGTCCAACTTCCACGGTTTTTCCTGCAAACACAGCAAGTCCGCCTCCTTAAAATGTTGGACTATCTGTTGCAATTTCTTTGCCCTCTGCACACCCCCCGCCACCCCCCCCCCAATTAACTCATTCTTATTAACTAACACCATGGAGATCAGTCAGTCAAAGTTTAGCCAGTGAACTCATCATCATGTAGACTCTCCTTCATCTATTCTGTCCACCTTCGCTTCTCTCCCCTCGGGCTGCTGTTGTTTAGTAGCCCGGCCTCCTCCTCCTGCAACTGCCAGCTCCTTTTTGCCTCAGAACTAAGTACCCTCTGCGGTTTCAGCCTTTACCTCGGATTTAAAGTAGGACTTTTGGCCACCCCTTCTTCCTGCTGCTCCTGACTCAACGGTTCCTTCTTTACCTGCTGCCCATTCCGTGCTAATTCCCGGTCCCTCACTGTAACCCCACCATCCTGGGAACTTGTTCCACTTCTTTCTGCTTCAGACCCCCACAGCTCCTCACCTCTCCCTCAAGGCCAGTGCCGCCTTTACCTCTGAGTTGCTCTCCAAGAGTGGGCCGGCCACCCATCACTCGGCATTCTTTATCAGCCACCCACGAACCATCATCCTACCGCCAAGTAACTGCCTCTCCCGATGGCCTACTCTCCTCCTCTGTTGGCACCAATTCTCCCATTTGTGAATTCCAGAATCCTTCTCTCTTTCAGCTCAAGCCTCCATCGCTCTTGCCACTCCTGGGTTTTTGGTGCCAAAACTGCCTCCTAGGCATCAATTGCCTTCTGGGCTTCTGCTCCGTACATTCCCATACGTTCCATAAATTCAAAAACAAAAATTGGACAATGATTGAAAGAGAAATGGAGTGCTTTTTTAGGGTTAGTTATTGTGGGGGTAATTTATTTGTTGCTCCCTAGCCAGGTTTCCCTATCTAACATACCAGACTGAGCCCACAGCATACAACCCACATTCAGCTCCTAGGAAATGTATCAGCTCCTAGGAAATGTATGAGCACAGACGACAGTAAGTCCCCTTTCCCTTCCTCCTTGTACAAAACTGACAAGTGTTCACCTGGACTTTCCCCCGCGGTTACAACCTAGATCATGGTGCTTTCCACATACTAAACACAGGCGTGACTCTGCACACTATCCCTCCATGGCACAGTGCACTAGCATGCACCACAGTGTGCTTTCCAAAAGCCTAAAGAAAAAGAAACCCATTATTATGAAATGCACAGCAAGTTTGTATAATTGGGTTTCTGAAAAAGGTCAAAACCTCGACTCCCCACAATTAAATCTGAACCCTTGCCAAGTATGTTTTCACATGCTCTATTTTCCCTTTTCATGATTTTCAATGGTATAAGAAAACCTTACTTGCAGGAACTAGTGATCCCGAATAACAATCAAACAAAATACTGCATGGCGGAGGTACAATATACACATATTAAAAAGAAAATACAAGTTTCTAAAACATTAAAATATAACAACCCAGCCTTTTTGCAAAAAGGAAATATGACAAACTATTAATCATTTTTAGTGGTATCAGAGCCAAAATACTTTGAATTTTGAACTGTTCATGCATAGCACTCATCCCATTCAGAGACGGTGATTCATTTCCCATTTGGCAGCAGATCAGCCTGTGAAGGCTGTCTACTGCGGATCTTCTTTTCGTAATGGATGTGCGGATTCTTACACCTGACTTTTTGCATTGCTATTGTTGCCAGCTGCTCAGACTAGACCTCGTCCTGTTTGCCAGACACACTAAGGCTATCCTATTGGGACTCAAATCTTGCAGCCAGTCTGGAAAGGTTTGCAATCTCGCACAGATTAATTTTTTTTTAAATTTATTCAGTAATAACCACAATTTATCAGTAAAAATACAATCAAATCCATTTATGTGCAAAGCCATTAGAAGAAACATGCCTGTTAAAGTCCAATCCCATTAATTTGGCATGAGGTAAAAGGCAACATTAATTTTCAAAAGATTTGCTAACGCAGCAATTTATTCCCCACACATTCCAGTGGCGTACATTTGGAGGTTTACTGCAATAGTTCAAACTGGGGTTTGCTGGGTTTTTTTTAGGTAAGACTTGGTCAGACTTGTAGCTGATCTATTATTGCATTAGCAGATGTACCGTAAACACTTCAAACAAAAGTAATGCTCAGAATTTCATATGCATGTAGTTAACCAAATGATCTGTAAATTAGAATTTATGTGGAAACTTAGCTTATATAACACAAAAGATTTTGTTTAACCTTTTGTATTACCATACAACAAACTATGCCCAAAAAGCTAAATTGATCAGTTTTATACTTCAATCAGTTCATGCAAAACCACCATTTCACCTCAGAACTTGTACACTTATCGTGCTTGTTATTTTCCTGAGTACAGTCAGCACACATACTGCTAATCGGGTTTGCTTAAAAGAAATTGACAGACTTACATCTACAATAGCACAGGAATATCTGAACTTTGGATTATGGACCATGTGTAGTGCCCTAGCTCTGCAAATCCAGCCTTCAAAACCTAGGGAACTCAGTTCGATTTGTGCTTATATTTCCAGTATGTCCCGTTTGAAATTTGTGGGCCTGAAGTTTTGGAAAAGCTTGTTCTTAGCAATGCTGCCTTTCTGGTGGGTAAATCCTAAATCAGAATACCAAGATCTGTTACTATCAGCATCTTGAGATATGTGGAAATCAACAGGAACATGAATTTAAACTTAATATGTGGTGCCAGAGACTCTACGGTATACACATACGTGGCCCATGATGGAAAAATGCTTAGACACCCCTGATGCAACATCTTATCACATGTTCAGAAATGTCTCAAAAGTACTTCATATACAATCAATTACTTTTTTGTCCCACGACTGTATTGTAACCAAAAACGGCAGCCATTTTTCACATAGCCAGATGCATGATGAATGACCTAATTTTTCTGCTTTGGTGTTGGTTGAGGGAGAAACATTGGTCAAGACACTGGGAGAACTCAACTCCCTCCTCTCTTCAAGTAGTGCTGTTGGATGTTTAACATCCATTTCAGCCACTGGAACAGCCAGACGATGCCTCAATTTCACATTTCATCCAAAATAAAAATGGTACCTCACTGTTCTGTATGTGGTTATGATCTAATTATTTCCATATATGGCATAATACAAATGAGGCAAGCATTACTTCCAGCAGCCCAGAATCCCACTTTAGGTGGTGATCTCTCCCTGCAACAGCAAAGGTGCAGCACCATCCGAAACAAACATAAATGGGTGTCAGTGGTGGCATTTGATACTACATACTATTTTGTTCAGGCTGCAAACAGGCTGTGTTTAAAGCCCACTTAGACAAGTCATCTATGACAGACACGAGTTCTGTTCTGCATCATGTTATAAAATGTCTATATTATACCTTTTCATATAAGATAGGATAATATACTGCAATTTTAAAAATTGGACCAAAGCTGCTATTTTTAATAAGATTTCCTTTTGTATTGAGAGATTACAGATAAAGCAAATTATATAATTCTTTCTGGAGGCATTACATGTTGAGAGAAATTCTTTCCAATATATCGTGATGCATGATGGGAGTCGGGTAGACAGATCAGAGTATTTTCTAAATGGTAAGAATCTAGGAACTACGGAGGAGCAGAGAGATTTAAGGGTCAATGTACAGAAATCATTAAAAATTAGTGGGCAGGTACAAAAAATAATTAAGGCTGCTGATGGAATGTTAACCTTCATCTCAAGAGGGCTGGAATACAAGGGGGTGGAAGTAATGCCACAATTATATAAAGCTCTGATTAGACCATATCTGGAAGGATATATTGGCCTTGTAGGGGATGCAGCGCAGATTCACCAGAATATCAGAGCTAAAAGGGTTAAATGATGAGGACAGGTTGCATAGATTAGGCTTGTATTCCCTTGAGTACAGAAGATTATGGGGTGATCTAATTGGAGGTTTAAGATGATTAAAAGATTTGATAGGGTAGAGAGAGAAAAGCTATTTCCTCTGGTGGGAGAGTCCAGAACCTTAAAATTAGAGCTAGGCCATTCAGGGGTGATGGCAGAAAGCACTTCTTCATACAAATGGTAACAGAAATCTGGAACTCTCTTCCCCCGAAAAGCTGTTGAGGCTAGGTCAATTGAAAATTACAAAACTGACATTGATAGATTTTTGTTAGGTAAGGGTATTAAGGGATATGGAACCAAGGCAGATAATGGAGTTAAGATACAGATCAGCCATGATCGAATTGAATGACAGAATAGGCTCGAGGGGCTGAATGGCTCCACTGCTCTGAGAGTACTTGGACATAAACTAGTGCCCACGGTGCTCCATAAACCAAATTCCCAATATGAATCTCATTAATATGGGGGAAGAGGAAGGGAGAGAAGAAAGAGAAAGAGAAAGATAGAGAGAAATAAAAGACACACTGGTTGCCTACAAGCTCTCTTGACCAGGTACTGACATATAGCTCAGGCAGACCAAGGCAGGAGGAAAAGGAATGAGCATCATACAAAAAAGATATAATTTTTAAAAAAATCTTTAACTTGAGAGAATCCTAGATTTTCAAACCTGAAAAGAACAAATTAGTTTGGAGGAAGGAAATCTGGGTTACAGAGGTCCATCTTGGTATGTATTTCCATAGCATTTGCTTACATTAGTTTAGTTCATGTAGGTTCAGTCTAGTCTCTGCTGACAACAAAGTATACTTAGTGATGTGGCTTGGCCACAATCCAAAACAACAATCATATACTTATTTAGTCTTATGGTAAGAGGCTCCATTTTTAATTGTGGTTTTATGTTTCATGATGAATCTCATTATTGTTTTACAAGTTTCAGATACATGCTTCTCAAACAAAACAATAAAAAGGGTGCAGTGGCACACCAAGTGCTTAGACGTGCACAGTAAAAACATCCCAACCTTAACAAGTTCCACTAAATACTGAAACTATAATTATGCAATGTTCTGCCATCATCGGTTTTAGACTTGCACCGTAACTGTACAAATTGGTGTCTAGAAAGATAGAGGCGAGCAATGATATGAATGTGAATTTAAAAGCTTGTGAATTTAAAATAAAATTGCTGGACTATAACTTGGTGTTGTAAAATTGTTTACAATGATATGAATGGGAGAGGAGTGAACTTCCGCTGTCAGTCAGCCAGCTACCTTTTGTTTGTTGCAGAGAATAGTAATTAATTAGTATCTTTTGAAGAGCATTATTTTTTGTTTAATAATGCAGACATGTGACACTCAGCAGACTTTTAAACACATTTTTGACCGGTACGTCATAATTTCCAGGAGTTGAATTCAGCAATTGTGTTGACTTTTTATTTTTCCTAATATACAACCCATGTAAATTGACAAAATGATACATCTGCATCCATTTATACAGTCAGCTATCTGCAGAGAATTATAGAATAACATCTCCAGACATTCAAATATTGTTCTTTCCACCATTCTACCATCAATAAGAGAAAAATAAAAGTGGGAGAAGCAAGGTGCGCAAGCAACAGGCTGAAGTGACCAGAGATGATTGAAAAAGTATATTCAAAAAATCATCCTCATTGTAAACAGACTAATACAGAACAGAGAACAGCTACAAAAAGAAACATGGAATTAATGGAGGCTGTCAGATCTTTGTAAGTTGCAACGTCTATACAAAGGGGGAGAAGCACTTTGTTCAGTTCAGGCACTGACGGGTGAAAGTACACTTTTTAACCAGATGAAGTAGTCCAATAAAAATAAATATTGCTACCTAAAGCCAATACTCAAAAACTGCAAATTAGCAATAGGTCAGTTTGGTTCCTTTTGTTTCTTTGGACCAAGATTATGGAATAATGGAGTCCGATTCCCAAGTTACCCTAACAAGTATCCAACAGGTCAATAAAATCTACTTGAGAATATCCTGTAATGCTTAAAAAAGAGTCAGTGCTGTCATATAAGGGAAGGTTTACAGACAGGAATCAGTTGCTGAAAAAGCCAATACCAGAAAACCACCACAAGTGTTGATTTTGAAAAATTGCCACAATTGGTGAAGCGGGGGGGGATTTTTGCAGCTCGATCTTCTCTCAAATAAACTTCTAACATGTTATTTTGGCCAGACTGGCTTGCATTTTAAATGTGTTTAATATTAACTGAAAATACAATTGCCAACAAATGATGTAACTGTGTACAAGATATTTGCAAACAGCCCTAATAGGATCTTACAGAACTTTCTTGCAAGATAATACTGCCCCTTTAACTGAAATAATTTTGCCGTCAACATTCTGGTTTACAATGTACACAGAAATGTGGTGGAGGGGGTAGGGTCAGACAGCCATAACCAAACAGTCTGCAATGATCCAAACAGTCTGCAAAACTGAAAACAAGGCAGTTCTATTCAAACATTCTACACTGGCTTCTCCTGATGGCCTAATGGGCAATGGTACTGCCTAATGCAGCAATAAACCATACAAGCCAGAAGATCTCAGGGTAGATTCTCATTTTGTGCATCATTGGCTGATCTCAGTCAGGGCACTATAATTGACCTCGGTGTATCCTGGCTAGTGGGGTAAAAATCAGGAAGGGTTCCAGTTCCCAATCCCTATCCTGTGACCCTTGTCAGAAAGCGCACGTGACTTTAGTTGAAGACGACAGGGTCAGGCTCAGCTGTGAGGTTTCACTAGCTTCCTGATGAATAAACAACAAGCATTTATACAGCACCTTTTATAGTAAAACGTTCCAAGGCTCTTCACAGGCCCAATTATAAAATAAAATTTGACACCGAGCTACATAAGGAGATATTAGGACAGGTGACCAAAAGCTTGGTCAAAGAGAGACGTTTTAAGGAGCCTCATAAAGGAGGAGGGAGAGGTAGAGAGGCGGAGAAGTGTAGAGAGGAAATTCCAGAGCTTTGGGCCTAGGCAGCTGAAGGCACGGCTACCAATGGTGGAGCGAAGAAAATCAGGGATGCGCAAGAGGCCAGAATTTGAGGAGCGCAGAGATCTCAGAGGGTCGTAGGGCTGGAGGAGATATGACAATCTGGGAGAGGTACTAAAGAGATGCAGCCAACTGTGGAATCATACCACAGCAAGAGTCAACACCTTAAGGAGAACAGGAGATTGGGGATAAACTGTCTACAGTTACTGGCAAAACAAATTTAAAGCAGAAAGTAAATACAACACAATCCATACCATGTAAGTGTTTTACCAGTTCAAATTTATACCAAATCCTTTCACTACTTCAGGGTTTAGGAACCCAATACTCTGGACCTGCATCTTAGAGATTTACACATTTAAAAGAAGTGTCATAGAATCATACGGCACAGAAGGCCATTCATGCCACCGTGCCTGTGCCAGCTCTTTGAAAGAGCAATCCAATTAGTCCCCCTTCCCCATAGCCCTGCAAATGTTTCCTTTTTAAGTATATATCCAATTCCCTTTTGAAAGTTACTACTGAATCTGCTTCCACCAAGCTTGCAAGCAGTGCATTCACGATCATAACAACTTGCTGCGTAAAAAAATGTCTCCTCGTCTCCCCTCTGTTTTTTTTGCCAATTATCTTAAATCTGTGTCCTCTAGTTACCGACCTTCCCGCCAGTAGAAACAGTTTCTGTGCATAATCTAAGGATTATTGAACTATGTGGGTGCAGTACTGAGGCAGAGATCAGGAGGTTCACAGGTTTGATCCATTGTCTGGGCAGCAGTGAAAGTACTGCAATTAATGCATACCTCAATGGATTAGGGAGGAAAAGCCTGAATTTCAGTCCTAATCACTACCTAATGACCCTCTACTGGAAGTGTACATGTACAGATGTCTGGTAAGGACTGGATCAATGGCATACAGAGTCAAACTTCCAAGTTCCTACATGGAAAATGGACATCTGAATAAAGTACCAGCTGGTCACCAGCATCTATGAAAGCATATCTCGGCATGAGTAACCATCTTCAGGAAAGGAGGTACAAGTGTAAGAGAAAAGTATTTTGCAGTGTCGTGCACAGCACTGTGGGATTTATGATCGTACACATGGTAAGATGTATGCCTTGGTGGGTTAGTGGCAGAGAATGGAAGTGAAGAAATCAAAAGAAGCATTGGACCTGCTTCTGATGCTTTTGGAAGATTAAGCAGGATATGGAAGGCTAAAGATATTTTGGTAAAAACTAATGCAAGAGTTTATGAAGCGATGGTTATTCCCGTATTATTATATGGATCTGAATGTTGGAACATGAGAAAAGTTGATGAGCAAAAGATGCCAAAAGCAGAGATGAGTTAGTTGAGAGAAATGTTAGGAGTATCTAGGACGCAAAGAATCAAGAATGAAATAATAACAGCGTATCTGGGACAAGGAACAATGCGTATACAGACGATCCAAGAAGGACGACTGCGATGGTTAAGGCACGTTTCAAGAATGGAAACAGCTAGAATACCTTTCACCGCCCTGCATACAGAGGTACATGGAACAAGACAACAAGGAAGACCAAAGAAGTGCTGGAAAGATAATGTCAAGACTGACTTGTCACAGAAGGGGATACAGATGACTGAAGCAACTTGTTCAGAACTGACAACAATGCAGTGAATTCATTCGGCCCCAGCGTCGCCACTGAGCTGACGGACGGAATTTTGTAGTAGTAGTAGGCGTAGCATGGTAAATAAGATGTTGGAGAAATCACAGGTGCAAACCCATGCCACCAAGTATCCGATCTCATCATTGCAGTGAAGCAACAACCAAAAAGAGGCACTTTCAGCAAATCAGTAGATGTAGACTTGTACTTCTCTTGTACAGTTCCTAACAGTGGGTTCAGACCAGCATTGGTGGAAGTCTAAGAGTAAGTTTCCAGCTCTCAGATACAATTAGTGCATGACGTGGAGATTTGGTGTAGGCTTTGTCGAGAGAAAGGAATCACAACAACCAACATCACTAAAACAGATTATCTGGTCATTTATCTCATTACTGTTTGTGGGATCTTGCAGTTTGCAAATTGGCTGCCACGTTTCCCTACATTACAACAGTGGCTGCCCTTTAAAGTACTTCATTGGCTGTAAAGCGTTTTGGGACATCCTGAGGTCATGAAATACCCTATATAAAACGCAAGTTCTTTTTTTCTTTCGATCACAAAAAATTTATATAGAATAAAAATGGAAAATAATCTGAAAGTCACCAGACCAAATTATGTACCTCAACTACACAAGAGGATTATTTTACATATTCCAATGATGTGAAGTTGGTTATATTTTGACCGTTGACTTTTATTCATTTGCTCAAGCATTTAAAAATATATTTCATATAAAATGGAAGCTGAAAGCTTACATTGTCGTTGCATATTTACAAATTCTGGCTGTTGACTTGATCAGGATTAATGGCATGTTGATGCATGCCATGTGGTCTGTTCAGTGATGAGGGATGTGGTAAAGAAAACTATATTATTCAACTGGCTAAACAACTAACAAATACTGTACCCAAGACAGAACATGATGGCTTCCATAGCTCAACTTTATTAAACATTCTCACATTAACAAGTTTACTGGAACCCTCAATACTAAGGTGAGGAAGCTCAACGACATTGAGAGGGGAAATTACCAGAAACCAGATGTGCAATCTCCAAACTGTAACTTGGTCCACACCCCTTCCTTAATTAAAAATAATTTTTATAAAATTGAACCCACTAAAAACATAACAGACTAAGTCATACTTCCTATTTAAAAGCAAATCAAACTATCACAGTAGAATACCAGCTTCACATCAATAGAAGAACAAATCTTTCAATTAAGATTTAAAATCAAACATCTAGTATTCTTTGAACATGAAAACTGTCTTAATCAAAATCAGTATTAGACTGTTGAACAAAGAAATATTTTCAAATAATAGGTACAAATGTTTAGGGGTTAAGTATGTGCAGAAGCGTAACACATAATATGAGAGGTATGTGAAATATTTAAAGCTGGCAACGAAGGTCTTCAACCATTTTTGGAAATGGTCTCTCCCTACTGCTAGTTTTGGCCTAGTGAAATATAGATTGATTTGTTTCCCTTTCTTCAGGCATGCATGTATACCAAATATCTTAAAACAAAATCGGTCTTTTAAGAAACATCAGACGTGGTAGCTCAGCAGAGCTTTGAGTTTTTACAATCACAATACCACCAGGTCTCCTCGATCAGCACATACCTCTTGGGATTCATGGAAATCATGCAAGTGCATTTACTGTTACTAAGTTCCTGTAACTTTTTATTTGCTGAAACAGCACATGCGCTTACTATGCAAAGACAAACTCAGAAGGAATAGAAAACAAAATCCTTTACATCACTCTTCCCCAGCCCCTTCTCTACTGTATCCCCTTTCACATTTTCTATTGTTAAGCGCACATCAGAGAGGGGGAAGGGAGCGAGGAGTGAAAGGAGGCAAAGGGGGCACACATTCCTTACTTAAGTGTTATAACTCCGGTTACAATACTTATACCAAAACCGAACAAAAATATGAGGGAAAACTATCTGTTCATCCGAGAGTTGCTGCAGAATCTGGTCACTAGTGGCTTTACACATACAAATGTATGTAACTCTGTTCACCTAACCCCTCAACTCAGCATTTGACTCCTGCACCTCAGGAAATAAACTAAAACCTTAACTTGCAATTAAAATATATTTTTTTTAAAAAGAGAGCCAAGTAAGGTTGAGCGCATCTGTATTACATATGGACTTGAATTCTTTCACAGCAAGATATATTTTTGTAAAATGAAGTCCACTTAAACTGGAGGGTGACAATAAATGTTTATAAAGTGGACACCAAGTGCAGCAATACACAAGGCAGCTATTAAATTAGCTTTCGGGAGTTCACACCGGAGCTGTTCATTTTAAGGTTAAAAATTTCTTTATGAAAGAAATTTAAAGATGGCACAATAGCTCCAATCTGCTGCGCACAAAGTTGAGCAGAATTGGGCTGTCCGCAATCTCCCACACCGCGAGTTCTTCATTTGTTATGGGGAGGTTAAAAAAAATCCACAGGACATGTCATTCAGACAACTGTTGCAGCTTTTCGAACATGTTATAGCAGTACTGACAAAGGTTGGGAACAAGTCACCTGCTGATCAAGATAGGCAGGTATCCCATACTCTGCAGGGAGACTCTGAGAAGAAGGGAAACAAAGAGAAAAATGAATAGCCTATTCAATAAATAAACTGCTCTTTGCTAATTTCACTCAAGTACATAGTCTCTAAACCTGTATCTGATTCTTCTCATGGTTCCTGCCAAAAATAGAGTCAAGCAAATGATTTTAAAAATCGGGCCAAAAGAGCTTTTTTCTCTTTGCCAGATTTTCCACGCTTCCCCCCACCACCACACCCCACCCCCACTATAACCATTTACACCTCTCCTGGACCCATCTTTTGTTTCAATACTTGTCTCATTATCACCTCCTTCTGCCTTGCACCATCATCCCTTTTATCATTTAATCACTCCTGTCCTCTACCCCATCCCAGACTTCATTTTGTTCTTGTCCCATTTTTCCTGGAACTGTACATGCTTAAAAGCTGTTCATCTCCAACATCTTCCAGTTCTCTTAAAAAGGTCAACAAAAGCAAAATACTGCAGATGCTGGAAATCTGAAATAAAGAGATTTCTGTTCTCATAAAAGGTCATTGACTTGAAATGTTAACTCTGTTCCTCTCTCCACAGATGCTGCCTGACCTGAATGTTTCCAGCATTTTCTGTTTTGATTATATTATATTTTTAAAAATCAGTGTTATGTCCATTTTGCCTATGATTGAAAGCAACAGCAACACAACTTTAGTTTCTGACTCCAGCACACAACAGTACAAATTACATCTAAAATGTCTGTAACTTCGATAATGCAGTGAATGTTTTTTTTTTAAAAACAGCAAATCAGACCTTATGTAGACCATGAAGAACCATCGGTTTCAACTAAATATACAAAGTTACAGGAAATTAGATCCAGAACAGAAACCAAAAAGATCATGAACAACCATGGAAAACAGACCATCAAACCCACCCAGCCTATGCCTCCCAGACCATTTGTGCTCGGCGACGAACTCTTTACCACGCACAATGATCTGTCTGAACGTGTTGGGGTACTATCCACAAATTGGTGGATGACACCAAGATTTGTGCTGGTGTCAGAAACCTTGAGGAGAAAAAAATTTTACAATCAGATACGAACATACGAATTAAGAGCAGGAGTAGGCCATTCGGCCCCTCGAGCCTGCTCTGCCATTTGATAAGATCATGGCTGATCTGATTGTGACCTCAACCCTACTTTCCCATCTACCTATTATAACCTTTGACTCCCTTGTTAATCAGGAATCTATCTAACTCAGCCTTAAAAATACTCAATGACCCTGCCTCCACCACTCTCTGGGGAAGGGAGTTCCACAGACTCACGACCCTCAGAAAAAAATTCTCCTCATCTCCGTCTTAAATGGGAGACCTCTTATTTTTAAAACTGTGGCCCCTAGTTCTAGTCTCTCCCACAAGGGGAACATCCTCTCAGCATCTACCCTTTCTAATCCCCTCAGGATCTTAAATGTTTCAATAAGATCACCTCTCATTCTTCTAAACTCCAATGTATACAGGCCCAACTTGTCCAACTTTTCCTCATAAGATAACCCCCTCATCCCAGGAATCAGTCCAGTGAACCTTCTCTGAACTGCCTCTAAAGCAATTATGTCCTTTCTAAATAAGACGACCAAAACTACGCACAGTATTCTAGATGTGGTCTCACCAATGCCCTGTACAACTGTAGTGAAACATCTCTACTTTTATATTCCATTCCCTTGCAATAAATGACAAGATTCCATTTGCCTTCCTAATCACTTGCTGTACCTGCATACTAACTTATTGTGATTATTGTACGAGGACACCCAGAACCCTCTGTACCTCAGAATTCTGCAACCTCTCTCTATTTAAATATACTGCTTTTCGACTCCTCCTGCCAGATCTAGATGCGATGGAGGAATGGGCCTGCGTCTAGCAGACTATATTTAATGTAGATAAATGGGAGTATTATGCACGTGGATAGGGCTAATGCTAAGCATGTGTATACCGTGCTAGATTCTGAATTAGTCTGTTGAGCAAGAAAAAAAACCTGGATATTATAGTGCATGAGTCTCTAACGGTTCACGACCAGAGTGGAGCGGAAACAGTGAAAGAAAAGAAAGAGTATTTGGAATATATAGGACGATCCAATATAAAACAAAAAGCACCACAGTGTCCTTATACAGGACCTTGGTTAGGCCCCATCTAGAATACTGTACCTAGTTCTGGTCCTCTTACATGCTGGGAGAAAGAGGGCCTGAGAAAGGTTGAGAGAAGGACTGCGAGAGTAATTTGTTTTTATTATTCATTCATGGAATGTGGGCATCGTTGGCAAGGCTAGCATTTATTGTCCATCCCTAACTGCCCTTGAGAAGGTGGTGGTGAGCTGCCGCCTTGAACCGCTGCAGTCAGTGTGGTGAAGGTTCTTCCACAGTGCTGTTAGGTAGGGAGTTCCAGCATTTTGACCCAGCGAAGATGAAGGAACAGCGATATATTTCCAAGTCGGGATGATGTGTGACTTGGAGGGGAACGTGCAGGTGGTAGTGTTCCCATGTAACTGCTGCCCCTGTCCTTCTAGGTGGTAGAGGTCACGGGCAGTTGAAGAAACCTTGGCGAGTTCCTACAGTGCATCCTGTGGATGGTACACACTGTAGCCACGGTGCGCCAGTGGTGAAGGGAGTGAATGTTTAGGGTGGTGGATGGGGTGCCAATCAAGTGGGCTGCTTTGTCCTGGATGGTGTCAAGCTTCTTGAGTGTTGTTGGAGCTGCACTCATCCAGGCAAGTGGAGAGTATTCCATCACACTCCTGACTTGTCCCCTGTAGATGGTGGAAAGGCTTTGGGGAGTCAAGAGGTGAGTCAATCGCCGCAGAATACCCAGCCTCTGACCTGCTCTTGTAGCCACAGTAGTTATGTGGCTGGTCCAGTTAAGTTTCTGGTCAACGGTGACCCCCCCCAGGATGTTGATGGTGGGGGATTCGGTGATGGTAATGCCGTTGAATGTCATGGGGAGGTGGTTAGACTCTCTCCTGTTGGAGATGGTCATTGCCTGGCACTTGTCTGGTGCGAATGTTACTTGCCACTTATCAGCCCAAGCCTGGATGTTGTCCAGGTCTTGCTGCATGCAGGCACGGACTGCTTCATTATCTGAGGGGTTGCGAATGGAACTGAACACTATGCAATCATCAGCGAACATCCCCATTTCTGACCTTATGATGGAGGGACGGTCATTGATCAAGCAGCTGAAGATGGTTGGGCCGACAACAATGCCCTGAGGAACTCCTGCAGCAATGTCCTGGGGCTGAGGTGATTGGCCTGCAACAACTACTACCATCTTCCTTTGTGCTAGGTATGACTCCAGCCACTGGAGAGTTTTCCCCCTGATTCCCATTGACTTCAATTTTACAAAGGCTCCTTGGTGCCACACTCCGTCAAATATTGCCTTGATGTCAAGGGCAGTCACTCTCACCTCACCTCTGGAAATTCAGCTCTTTTGTCCATGTTTGGACCAAGGCTGTAATGAGGTCTGGAGCCGAGTGGTCCTGGCAGAACCCAAACTGAGCGTCGGTGAGCAGGTTATTGGTGAGTAAGTGCCGCTTGATCGCACTGTTGACGACACCTTCCATCACTTTGCTTATGATTGAGAGTAGACTGATGGGGCGGTAATTGGCCGGATTGAATTTGTCCTGCTTTTTGTGGACAGGACATACCCGGGCAATTGTCGGGTAGATGTCAATGTTGTAGCTGTACTGGAACAGTTCGGCTAGAGGCGCGGCTAGTTCTTAGTTGTCACGATAGGCTCAGAGAGCTAGGTCTTTTTACTCTAGAAAAGTACAGACTTTGGGGTGATTTGATTAAAGCATTCAAAATGATGAAGGGACAAAACTGTGTCCATGTGGACAGGTTATGTACATTAGGTTAGTTAGGGCACGCGTATAAGTTAAGCAAGCATAGAACTATGCCAGGCGGTTTTTATTTTTTACAGAGGGTTAAAGGCCTTTGGAATCAGTTAGTGCCTCAGCAGTGAGCGCACATTCACTGCAAACTTTCAAATAGGTGTTGGATGAGATCCCGAAGGAGGCTGATACCACTGCATACAAAAAGGCACGTGGGACGTTCAATGGGACAGGAGTAAAAATGTCTTACCACAATTATATAGGGCCTTGGTGAGACCGCATTTGGAGTATTGTGTACTCCTTACTTAAGAAAGGATATACTTGCCATAGAGGGAGTGCAACGAAGGTTCACCAGACTGATTCCTGGGATGGCAGGATTGTCATGAGGAGAGATTAAGTAGACTAGGCCTGTATTCTCTAGAGTTTACAAGAATGAGGGGTGATCTCATTGAGACGTACAAAATTCTTACAGGGCTCGACAGGGTAGATGCAGGGATGATGTTTCCCCTGGCTGGGGAGTCTAGAACCAGAGGTCACAGTCTCAGAATAAGGGGCAGGCCATTTAGGACAGAGATAAGGAGAAATTTCTTCACTCAGGGGGTGGTGAATCTTTGGAATTCTCTACCCCAGAGGGCTGTGGAGGCTCAGTCATTGAGCACATTCAAAACAGAGATTGATCGATTTCTAGATATTAAAGGCATGAAGGGATATGGGGATGGTGCAGGAAAATGGCATTGAGGTAAAAGATCAGCCATGATCTTGTTGAATGGCAGAGCAGGCTCGAGGGGCCAGATGGCCTACTCCTGCTCCTATTTCTTATGTTCTTATGATGTACCTCGTGGTCATCGTCATCTCCTGAACCTCATTTTTGTTTGTCCTCGGAGGGACAGAGAGGAATTTCCCAGAAATCATTTCTCATTGAATTGGCCTAGGATTTTTTTTTACCTTTCCCGTGTCTGCTGGTGGGTGGGGGGGCATTGAGGGTTGTGTTGCTTTGATGCAACAAGACTGAATGGGACATACTTCAAGGACAAGCTGGTTCCAATCTTTTTCATTTGTTCGTATGTAAATCTCCTGAAGTAAGTGATTAAAACTTCCTTCAGGAGAAAGCTGAAATTCCTGACCTGCATTCATCACCTTGAAAACAACAGGAAAAATTTCAGGATATCAATCTAACATTGGACATATTGCTTGCTAATCAACTGTACATCGTTCACTGAAAGGATGAGTGAAATAAAAGTGCAAATTAGGAACATAGGAACAGGAGAAGGCCATTCAGCCCCTCATGCCTGCTCCGCCATTTGATAAGATCATGGCTGATCTGTGATCTAACTCCATATACCTGCCTTTGGCCCATATCCCTTAATACCTTTGGTTGCCAAAAAGCTGTCGATCTCAGATTTAAATTTAGCAATTGAGCTCGTATCAATTGCCGTTTGCAGAAGAGAGTTCCAAACTTCTACCACCCTTTGTGTGTAGAAATGTTTTCTAATCTTGCTCCTGAAAAGTCTGGCTCTAATTTTTACTCTGTACCCCCTACTCCTAAAATCCCCAACCAGCGGAAATAGTTTCTCTCTATCCACCCTATCTGTTCCCCTTAATATCTTATAAACTTCGATCAGATCACCCCTTAACCTTCGAAACTCCAGAGAGTACAACCCCAATTTGTGTAATCTCTCCTCGTAACTTAACCCTTGAAGTTCGGGTATCATTCTTGTAAACCTACGCTGCACTCCCTCCAAGGCCAATATGTCCTTCCGAAGGTGCGGTGCCCAGAACTGCTCACAGTACTCCAGGTGTGGTCTAACCAGGGTTTTGTATAGCTGCAGCATAACTTCTGCCCCCTTGTACTCCAGTCCTCTAGATATAAAGGCCAGCATTCCATTTGCCTTCTTGATTATTTTCTGAACCTGTTCATGACACTTCAATGATCTATGTACCTGAACCCTTAAGTCCCTTTGGACATCCACTGTATTTAACTTTTTACCATTTAGAAAGTACCCTGTTCTATCCTTTTTTGATCCAAAGTGGATGACCTCACATTTGTCTACATTGAATTCCATTTGCCACAGTTTTGCCCATTCACCGAATCTATCAATATCCCTTTGTAATTTTATGTTTTCATCTACACTGCTTCCAATGCCACCAATCTTTATGTCCTAAACTCCCCTTACACCCCTAAACTCCTCAGTATGTTGTGGATGAAAGAATGATCCATGGTTTAGTAAACTATTAAACAAACACTCAAGATTTGTTCTTGCAGTTTTACACACCATCTGGAATTAGATTATTCTACCATTTATTCAGTTGTATTCCACAGATGACCATATTCCTAAGGCCCAAAACAGGCCAGAGCCAAGGCGCTCCATGAAAGAGCTAGCCACATGTGTGGCACCAAGGAGCCCTAGTAAAATTGAAGACAATGGGAATCAGAGGGAAAACTCTCCAGTGGCTGGAATCATACCTAGCACAAAGGAAGATGGTTGTGGTTGTTGGAGGCCAATCATCTCAGCCCTAGGATATTGCTGCAGGAGTTCCTCAGGGCAGTGTCGTAGGCCCAACCATCTTCAGCTGCTTGATCAATGACCGTCCCTCCATCATAAGGTCTGAAATGGGGATGTTCGCACAGTGTTCAGTTCTATTCGCAACCCCTCAGATAATGAAGCAGTCCATGCCCGTATGCAGCAAGACCTGGACAACATCCAGGCTTAGGCTGATAAGTGGCAAGTAACATTCGCGCCAGGCAATGACCATCTCCAACAAGAGAGAATCTAACCACCTCCCCTTGACATTCAATGGCATTACCATCGCTAAATCCCCTACAATCAACATCCTGGGGGTCACTGTTGACCAGAAACTTAACTGGACCAGCCACATAAATACTGTGGCTACAAGAGCAGGTCAGAGGCTGGGTATTCTACAGCAAGTGACTCACCTCCTGACTCCCCAAAGCCTTTCCACCATCTCCAAGGCACAAGTCAGGAGTGTGATGGAATACTCTCCATTTGCCTGGATGAGTGCAGCTCCAACAACACTCAAGAAGCTCGACACCATCCAGGACAAAGCAGCCCGCTTGATTGGCACCCCATCCACCACCCTAAACATTCACTCCCTTCACCACCGGAGCACAGTGGCTGCAGTGTGTACCATCCATAGGATACACTGCAGCAACTCGGCAAGGCTTTTTCAACAGCACCTCCCAAACCCACGACCTCTACCACCTAGAAGGACAAGGGCAGCAGGCACATGGGAACAACACCACCTGCACGTTCCCCTCCAAGTCACACACCATCCCGACTTGGAAATATATCACCGCTGAGTCAAAATCCTGGAACTCCCTTCCTAACAGCACAGTCGGACAGCTTTCACCACACGGATTGCAGCGGTTCAAAAAGGCGGCTCACCACCACCTTCCCAAGGGCAATTAGGGATGGGCAATAAATGCTGGCCTTGCCAGCAACACCCACATCCTATGAACGAATAAAAAAAAATTGCACTCACTATTTCAGCAACGTTGATAGTGTGTATTTTACTGTTTTTTGATGTGAGGGGGGAATCAATGAGGTGTGACTGAATAAAAATATAAAATATAGCTATGGGTCACTCCTGCTTTAAATAAAATGGCACAGCTTTGGTACTTCTTCCCTGAAAATAAGTTTGTTTTTAAAGACTTAACGTGGGGGTCTTAAAATTTTCTCAAGTTTTGTTTTAAAATTAACTATAAAATCGAAGAAAGCTAACCCTAACCATATCTATTAATGTACTGTTTTTTATATATTGGGTAAAAATGCCATTGAAGTACAAGGTCAGACAAAACAAGCCACACATCAAGGTCTACATAGTCAAGGCAAACATGCTCAGGTTTCAAACATTTTCATCTGGTTAGGCATCTGTGGATAATATTTAATGGAAACACTAAATCAGTTCTGAACAACAGTCTGTCAAATTCGCCCAGAACACCAACACCATTGATCAGTGGTCTCAATGATCTGAATAATGGATTGCATAAAAGTTAACTCCTTTTGAACCCTTTTCAAACCAACTCAATTTGTTTCTACTAATATTCTTGTTATGTCACTGTTATGACTGCAAGGTTAAGATTGATTTGCCATAAATCTGATGTGTAAGTCTTGTGTTTATGTTTTTGAGGTACTATATACACCAGATATTATGGTAGTACTTAAAAATAAAAACAAGTAACAAAATTAATGTAATTGTAAACTATACAAGTTATGAAGGTCATCCATACTACTTGTGCTGCAGTCAAGCTTACATCACAGAGATAAAAAGGCACCCCTGCATGAGACAGGCAAATAGAGAGTACAGTGAGTACACATTTACGTCCCTGGAAAATACAGTGTAGGTTAGATCTGCATTATTTCACACAAATCTGCACTATCCTAAGGCTTGTGCAGGGAGGTTTACAAGGAGCAAACAATTTGGCCTATTGGGTACATCTATGAATCTTTCAGAATTTTGAAGGAAGACCACCGACAGACTTGCATTTATATAGCACTTTTCACGACCTCAGCACGTCCCAAAGTGCTTTACAGCCAATGAAGTACTTTTGAAGTGCAATCACTGTTGTAAGAAATGCAGCAGCCAATTGTCGCACAGCAAGCTCCCACAAACAGCAATTTGATAATGACCAGATAATCTCTTTTTTAGTGATGTTGGTTGAGGATAAATATTGGTCAGGACGCCCGGGATGACTCCACTGCTCTTCTTCAAAATAGTGCCATGGCATCTTTTACGTGCACCTGAACATGTTGAACATGTACAAGCAAAACTCAACTGGCAAGCACGATTGTTTTCCTGGTGACTGGTCTTAGGGAATGTGAGCTTTCTCTGATCGTTTCTATCTATACACGCTACTTTATTTGCAAGGCATTTTTGTAAACATTATATTGGGTATCAATTTTATATTGAACATCAAATTTCTAATTGTTACTTGCAGGTATTCAGAATGAATAAAAATCACAATGTACTGTTATCCGAAGGTCATTGTGCCAAAAGAATACCAACCAGTATCAGGAGAAACAAGTGTTTCAGAGAACAACAAACCACAAGAACAAAGCTCATGATTTCTAACAGTCATCTGAACTCCAAAAGCAATCACTGTTTTGCAATTACTCCTTTATTATTCCTGCATGAAGATTTATTCCATTTTTGTCCTTTTGCTCATGCTAAGTGCAATGACATCAACAGCACTCCATGTATTTGATGCATGAGGCCATCCACACTGAGGGGTTAGCCATTTTGATAACATTTCTGCAAATTTAGCAAGGAATAATGCTATTGGTATACGACAGTTCAAACACTCATTCTAGGTTAGAAATATAAATTCATAGGTAACCCACTCGTACAGATGATTTAAGGTGATTGGCAAAAGAGCCAGAGGAAACATTTTTTTTATATAAACGCAGTGAGTTGTAATGATCTGGAATGCACTGCCTGCAAGGTGGTGGAAGCAGATGCAATAGTAACTTTCAAAAGGGAATTGGCTAAATACTTGAAGGGTACAACATTTACAGGGCTATGGGGAAAGGGGCTAATTGGATAGCTCTTACAAAGAGCCGGCACAGGCACGATAGGCTGAATGGCCTCCTCCGGTGCTGTACCTACTATTATACTATGAAGAAGGATATGTTGATAGGGTGAGATGAAGTAAGGTGGGAGGAGATTCATGTGGAGCATAAACACCAGCATAGACCAGTTGGGACAAAAGGCCTGTTTCTGTGCTGTAAATTCTATGAAGCTGGAAGAGATGTTAGTGAAGTTTTATTCAAAAGCTAATTTATCTAGAGAGCCGTTACTACACAATTTGAAAGCGGGATTTGGGTTGCCTTCTAGATATGTGTATCATCACCGCAGTGATCAAATGTGCATCAGGACCGGTGACACAACCAAACGTCACATAACAATCTCAATCGGGCTTTTAAAACAAGTGGTCGGCCTTAATCGGTGCCTCCTCACGACCATCAGACCGAAATAAGGGTGCAGCACGACAGGTAGGTTTGCAACTGCAAGTCTTACTGTCACATGAACACAGCATTCAGATGTGCATAGAAATGCAATGAAGCTTCACTGATGGCATATTGAGTAAAGGAACCACCCAGTGTAGTATTAAGACCAATAGGAATGTACACAGTAGTAAAAAGCATAACTAAGACGTGTATCATGAAACACTATACTGTAAGACAACAAAGGAGAATTCAAGGCAATGCAAATCATGACCAGTATTCATAATACATTCTCATGAATGAGTCACAGATCAGTTCAAAAGATTGCATTACTATACAGACAACTCGGAAGCGAGGCATGATATTTACAAATATTTCTCATACATCTGCTTAACCCATAATTCTTCAAAAATGTTACTTGAAACACAGCTTTTGTTAGAACATAATGTCCTTCATCGTTATATTTTGGAATCTATCCCTGATCTTGCAGCCTATACTCACTCTACTCAACAATAATTACATAAATATACTTATGTAAACAGCTCCAAGCCTGTCATATTTTCAAATGGTTTATATATCTGGCAAAGGCATTGGCAGACTCACACAGATTGAAGCATTACTAAGAAAGCTGTAGTCCGCCCCACAACCAAATGGGGGAAAATAAAATCACAAAAATAAAATGAAATTAAGAAGCAAATTTTAAGTTAAAATAGATTTGTGTACAGTTTAGAAACCTAATAAACATCTTTATGACATGGTACCTCAGTGCGCCACTATTCCAATTATGCAATGCATTTGAGTTTATGTGCACAGAGGTTCAGGTCACATCTGAGAGATGAGAAGTCAAAAATTAAGAAACTTTTGCAGCAATAAAGCTGAGCTGCACCCCTAGAAGGTTTCACCACACTTTATAAAAATGTGCTAATCACAGAACATCAGCAAGACACCAACCTCCAATATGTCAACAGGCTGTCCAATTGACAGGCGAGATCAATTTAGGCTGCAGTATCTAATTTAAATGCTAAACAATCCATTGAATAATTGAATATATGGCTCAATATAACACGACACAACACAGAAAAAGTAACTGGATTGTGTCTCATTTACGAAGAAACCGGAACTCATTAGCCCAGCAACCACGACCTGACTCTCACCTCATGTGAGCAATTAGCAAAACTATAAGAAATGGGAAAAAAAACATTTTTTTTTAAAAAAGCACTATAATTATCTTAACCCAAACAAACCTGCACCAGACTGCTCAAATGAGTCTCCTCAATTAATTTTTTTAATATGGCTCATCAGTATTTAGTATGTTGGAATCATCAGAGCCTGATTAAAAATGTTGTTAATGTGGTGGTCAACAAAATCAGTGTGAAAGAAGGAGTAGAATTCCTGTCTCTCCACTAAGGAGTGAAGCATGGAGTCTTCTCTACTTGGCAGAATGCTACAGCAGATGCCCCTCAAGGAACTAAACAAGCCCCTTGATTATATACAATGCTCAGTTAGTTCACTGATGCATGTATTTATTGGAAATATATGGAACTTGGAACATACTCAGAAACAATATTTAAAAGTATGGGGCAACAATCTTCAAACTGCAGCTGAGCAGGAGGCAGAGTAAAACACTGTGCTGATGTTCTAACACATTATGCCATAGAATGGTAAGCTGTTACCCCTGGGAGTTCAGTCTTGGCAGTGCTGCTGCAGTGGTAGGGGGGAGGAAAGGGACTGGGAGAGGATTGAAAATGGGTTGCCTCCCTCACCCAGGAACACAATGTCATCTAGACAGAAAAAAAAGTTACATTAGCAGCATCACAGGAAATAAAGATCAAAAAAACTGAATTGCACTTAAACTGCAAGAAAAAATGCATCATACAACCAGAAAGTGATTTTTAAAATGAACTATTGAGGATAGTGCTAACAAAACCTCAAGATTTACATTATAATCATTTTGGACTAGACTAACAATATCTCAACAAACAGAACAATACAGTGGTAGGTCACAGACATTTGCTGTAAAATGTCCAAACTCAGTACAGCAATAGTGCTTTATAAAGACAGGGCTGAATGCATGAGATACAATTAAAGTAAAAGCTGTACCACTGTGCATCACCTAAAGATGCAGTCACACTATAAATGATAGCATTACTGCAAAGCACAACAGTTTCACACCAACCCTACATTTATAGTGTAAATGCAGCCTGAATCCAGGGTCAGGGCCAGCTTGCCACCAGATCCAAGAGGCGCAAGACGTGTAGGAGGCAGTCTCGATTTACTTTGGAGTCAGTTCAAACCTTGATACCTGATTTATGCTCCACGGTTCAATGTTGGTGAGATGTTGAATCTGCATTGCACTGATGCTAAACTTCTAATGTGGAAGCACCATAAATTACTGACATAAATATGCATTAAATAGAATTCCTTCCAGCTGTTAGATTGCTTGAGAGCATCCTTCACCTTCCACTGGACATTTCTTTGATGGGGTGGGGGGGGGGGGTGGGGAGACATAGCCGCAAACGTTCACTGTGGGATTCTTAATCTGCGACTTTATATGGGGCAGGATAGATAGATTCAAATTGTTTCCAGTTGTAGAGGTCAACAAAGAAGTGCCACGGATACAAAATTAAATCTAAAAGATTTAGAAGAGAGCAGAACAAACTTCTATACAGAGCTGCGAGGCTGTGGAATTCACCTTCAGGGTGGTTGAGGCAGTAACTATATTAACATTCAAGATTAAATTGGATAGGTGGATAAAGGGATATAAGTGTGTAATTGCAATTACGACTATTTATTCCTGTTTTTGGGGGGGGGGACGGGGGGGGGGGGGGGACGGTGGTGGTAAAGGCCAACAAGGACTGGTTGTGCCAAGTGGTCTGTTTCTGTGTTGTAACCTCTATGTACATCATAAACACTTGTAGAGCCATGTAGGCAATACGATCCATATAGAAGTGGCTCCATTTAAAAAATAATGCAGAATGCAGCATAATGTACAAATATCATGGAGAATCAGTCTACTCTCAATCATCAGCAAAGTGATGGAAGGTGTCGTCGACAGTGCTATCAAGTGGCACTTACTCACCCAATAACCTGCTCACCGATGCTCAGTTTGGGTTCTGCCAGGACCACTCGGCTCCCGACCTCATTACAGCCTTGGTCAAAACATGGGCCAAAGAGCAGAATTCCTGACGTGAGGTGAGAGTGACTGCCCTTGACATCAAGGCAGCATTTGACCGAGTGTGGCACCAAGGAGCCCTGGTGAAATTGAAGTCAATGGGAATCGGGGCAAATTCTCCAGTGGCTGGAGTCATACCAAGCACAAAGGAAGATGGTTGTGGTTGTTGGAGGCCAATCATCTCAGTCCCAGAACATTGCTGCAGGAGTTCCTCAGGGCAGTGTCCTTGGCCCAACCATCTTCAGCTGCTTCATCAATGACCTTCCCTCCATCATAAAGGTCAGAAATAGGGATGTTCGCTGATGATTACATAGTGTTCGGTTCCATTCGCAACCCCTCAGATAGATAATGAAGCAGTCCATGCCTGCAATGCAGCAAGACCTGGACAACATCCAGACTTGGACTGATAAGTGGCAAGTAACATTCGTGCCAGACAAGTGCCAGGCAATGACCATCTCCAAAAAGAGAGAGTCTAACCACCTCCCCTTGACATTCAACGGCATTACCATTGACGAATCCCCCACCATCAATATCCTGGGGGTTACCATTGACCAGAAATTTAACTGGACCAGCCACATAAATACTGTGGCTACAAGAGCAGGTCAGAGGCTAGGTATTCTGCGACAAGTGACTCACCTCCTGACTCCCCAAAGCCTTTCCACCATCTATATGGCACAAGTCAGGTTTGTGATGGAGTACTGTCCACTTGCCTGGATGAATGCAACTCCACCAGCACAAGAAGCTCAACACCATCCAGGACAAAGCAGCCCGCTTGATTGGCACCCCATCCACCACCCTAAACATTCACTCCCTTCACCACCAGCGCACAGTGGCTGCAGTGTGTACCATCTACAGGATGCACTGCCGCAGTTCGCCAAGGTTTCTTCGACAGCACCTCCCAAACCCGCGACTTCTACCACCTAGAAGGACAATGGCAGCAGGAACGTGGGAACACCACCACCTGCACGTTCCCCTCCAAGTCACACACCATCCCGACTTGGAAATATATCGCCGTTCCTTCATCGTCGCTGGGTCAAAATCCTGGAATTCCCTGCCTCACAGCACTGTGGGAGAGCCATCGCCATACGGACTGCAGCGGTTCCAGAAAGCGGCTCACTACCACCTTCTCAAGGGCAATTAGGGATGGACAATAAATGCTGGCCTTGCCAACGACGCCCACGTCCCATGAACGAATAAAAAAAAAGACTGGATAAAATAATCCTGGGACATACTGCACTCTCTTTTGGCAGTTACATTAAATTTGTACTCCTTAAAATCTGTAAGACTACACTGAAGAGTCAGACTTGTTTCATAATTCAATTTCAATTCAACTAGATTGGTGAAAAGTTTTAATTGTAAGCCCTGGGGGCAAGTGCAACCTCTGCTCACTGGTTGCTAGCCAGATTTATAATCAACTTTTAAGGAAGCCTGTATCCCTCTGCAGACCTGCTCTATGCTCATGTTCTCCACTGTCTTGACCTGATCTTCAAAGGATATGTATGAAGCACTATGACCTGAAGGTTAATAGTACCTCTCCCAATACAGACAATTCTGGCATATTGCAGGATATCAGTATTAAATTTTGCCTTGTCAGTACCATCTTAAAATCCTACGAAGACACCTGTGATTTAAAAAAAATACTTATACGTCTTTCCTGTTGCAATTGGGTCATGCACAAAGATTCACTGCCTTACAAGGTAGGATGCAGCTGGGTAGAATACAGGTCTTAATCCTGATAAACAATTGCACCTGGAGCAAATTGATTCTTTCAATGCTGACATCACAGGAAGACAAGCAGAGGCGGCAGATAACTTAACATTACTTATAACAGGTTAAAATAGTGGCATGAGTAATGTTTTGTTTAAAGACTTTTCTGAGAAAACATATTGGAGTGTTTACATAAACATATTCTGCGAAGGATGATTAAGTAGACTCAGTTGCTCATATTAATTTTCAGACTAGTCTTTTCTGTACAGTGTTTAAAAGAGCACCTGGGTCTGCAGTGACCACCTAACGTTAATTATGAAGGGTCATGATTCGACCAATCTGTAATTCGTTAGAGCAGATAGGCAGCATGCACACAGGAGACAACTGAAAAAATGCTGGTCTGAATCTTTGATCTTGCTGAGATTCCTGCTCCTGACTACCACCCAGCAACTGCTGTTGGAAATGTGTGAATTTTGGGTGAGGAGAGACTTGAGCTCGAGTGCAATGGAGGCTGAAGTTGAATAACCTGCCAACAATCAATGTCGAGACATGCATATGAAAAATGACAAAATACCAGAGGGTGACCAACACTCATAGAATGACTGCCCTGTTTAAGAGCAGAGGGAAGGGAAAAATTGGTGGAAAAAGGGAAAGGGAAAAGTAAGATTTTTTGGTGCTAATCAGTATTATAGGCACCTTTGAGCTTTATCCATCACGACAAACTGCCTCAGATCCACCTACGATAGACACAAGTAACAGCCAAAGGCCAAGTTCATTCTAATTGGACAAATTTCACTAAATCTAAATATATCTTGGATTTTGAAGACTGGGTTTCAACAGACCACCTCATTTAGCTTTCTGTACTAAGTAACATATATTGTTCAGTCTGAGATTTATTTAAGATAATGGAGTGGTTGTGACTGCACTGTTGAGCAGCTATCCTAATGGTGTCACTAAAATGTTACAAAACTAACCTGCCAATATTCTATACTGACTTCAGTATTGGAAAAGTTGAACAATTTCCACTTCAGCAATTATCATCCCTCACAAAGAGCAGCCCAATCAATACATTTGACATGAATTAATTTAAACCAGTCAAAGATTTTACATGAATGAACATGGAACCTTTTATTTAAGAAGATACTCATTTTTGTCTCACCCAACCTAAGAAAATATTTTTTCAAACTAACAGCTTGAATCACTTACAAGTTTAAAACCTTTACTGTTCAGCATAAACAACCAACCAGTCAAATTATTCCACAGGATGATGATTGAATAGAGAATACAAAGAACCTGATAGATTCAATCAATGACACCATTGACACAGTCCATTGAGAAACATGAAACAACTTAAAAAGTATATATTCAAAAAACTGTAAGCCTTTGAGCATTTTGGTAAAGATCCTTTAGTTACCACAGCTTTTAAAGTCCACTGCTAATTACTTAGGCTGGGAGAATACAATCACATAAAGAACAAATACTGGGGAGTAAATCCAATCCAACTGAGGAAATCACATCATATCAAAACTGCAAGTTATGTAACACCCCAAGATTTGATTACTGCTTCACAATCAAAGCTTTTTTTTACTTTAATAATAGTCTCTTGATATTAGAGTGGTTTAGTTAAATTTTTGGCCTGGTTTAAAGCCAACAACACCTAACACTCCAGACTAACTTGATTGAGTTCTTCGATGAAGTAACAGAGCAGGTCGATGAGGGTAGTGCAGTTGATGTTGTGTATATGGACTTTCAAAAGGCATTTGATAAAGTACCACATAATAAACTTGTTTGCAAAATTAAAGCCCATGGGATTAAACGGACAGTGGCAGCGTGAATACAAAATTGGCTAAGGGCAGAAAGCAGACAGTAGTGGTGAACGGTTGTTTTTCAGACTGGAGGGAAGTATACAGTGGTGTTCACAGGGGTAAGTATTAGAACCATAGCTCTTTCTGATATATATTAATGACCTGGACTTTGGTATACAGGGTAAAATTTCAAAGTCTGCAGATGACATGAAACTCAGAAATGTAGTAAACAATGTGGGACATAGGCAGACTGGTGAAATGGGCAGACACATGGCAGATAAAACTTAATGCAGAGAAGTGCGAAGTGATACATTTTGAAGAATGAAGAGAGGCAATATAAATTAAATGGTACAATTTTAAAGGGAGTGCAGGAACAGAGAGACCTGGGGGTGCATGTACACAAATCTTTGAAGGTGGTAGGACAAGTTGAGAAGGCAGTTAAAAAAGCATATGGATCCTTGGCTTTATTAATAGATTGTAAACAATTTTACAACACCAAGTTATAGTCTAACAATTTTATTTTTAATCCCACAAGCTTTCGGGGGCTTCCCCCTTCCTCAGGCGGTGTGGAAATGAAATTTTCGAATCCTTTGCATTTTAAGATCACAGAACAAAGCCTGGTGATTACTGCCCGTTGCCAAGGCAATCACAGTGAGCAGACAGAAAGGTGTCACCTAAAAAGGCCACCGAATATACAAACCCCCCAAAAAAGAGATAAGGAAGACAGTCAATGACCTGTTATATTAAAAACAGATAACATTTGTTCGCTGGTGGGGTTACGTGTAGTGTGACATGAACCCAAGAACCCGGTTGAGGCCGTCCTCATGGGTGCGGAACTTGGCTATCAATTTCTGCTCGACGATTTTGTGCTGTCGTGTGTCTCGAAGGCCGCCTTGGAGTATGCTTACCCGAAGGTCGGTGGCTGAATGTCCATGACTGCTGAAGTGTTCCCCGACAGGGAGAGAACCCTCCTGTTTGGCGATTGTTGCACGGTGTCCGTTCATCCATTGTCGCAGCGTCTGCATGGTCTCGCCAATGTACCATGCTCTGGGGCATCCTTTCCTGCAACGTATGAGGTAGACAACGATGGCCGAGTCACAGGAGTATGAACCGTGCACCTGGTGGGTGGTGTCCTCTCGTGTGATGGTGGTATCTGTGTCGATGATCTGGCATGTCTTGCAGAGGTTACCGTGGCAGGGTTGTGTGGTGTCGTGGACGCTGTTCTCCTGAAGGCTGGGTAATTTGCTGCGAACGATGGTTTGTTTGAGGTTGGGTGGCTGTTTAAAGGCGAGTAGTGGAGGTGTGGGGATGGCCATAGCGAGGTGTTCGTCATCATTGATGACATGTTGAAGGCTGCGGAGAACATGGCGTAGTTTCTCCGCTCCGGGGAAGTACTGGACGACGAAGGGTACTCTGTTGGTTGCGTCCCGTGTTAGTCTTCTGAGGAGGTCTACGCGATTTTTCGCTGTGGCCCGTCGGAACTGTCGATCGATGAGTCGAGCATCATATCCCGTTCTTACTAGGGCGTCTTTCAGCATCTGTAGGTGTCCATCGCGTTCCTCCTCGTCTGAGCAGACCCTGTGTATTCGCAGGGCCTGTCCATAGGGGATGGCCTCTTTGACGTGGTTAGGGTGGAAGCTGGAAAAGTGGAGCATTGTGAGATTGTCCGTGGGCTTGCGGTAGAGTGAGGTGCTGAGGTGCCCGTCTTTGATGGAGATTCGTGTGTCCAAGAAAGAAACTGATTCTGAGGAGTAGTCCATGGTGAGCTTGATGGTGGGATGGAACTTGTTGATGTTATCGTGTAGTCTCTTTAGTGATTCCTCACCGTGGGTCCATAGAAAGAAAATGTCGTCGATGTATCTGGTGTATAGTGTTGGTTGGAGGTCCTGTGCAGTGAAGAAGTCCTGCTCGAACTTGTGCATGAAAATGTTGGCGTATTGGGGTGCGAATTTGGTCCCCATGGCTGTTCCGTGTGTTTGGGTAAAGAACTGGTTATTGAAGGTGAAGACATTGTGATCCAGGATGAAGCGGATGAGTTGTAGGATGGCATCTGGAGATTGGCTGTTGTTGGTGTTGAGTATTGATGCTGTCGCAGCGATGCCGTCATCGTGGGGGATACTGGTGTAGAGTGCCGAGACGTCCATCGTGGTGAGAAGTGTTCCTGGTTCAATAGGTCCGTGGGTACTGAGTTTTTGTAGAAAGTCTGTCGTGTCGCGACAGAAGCTGGGGGTTCCCTGCACGGTGGGTTTCAGGATGCCCTCGATGTATCCAGAGAGGTTCTCACACAGGGTTCCATTGCCTGATACGATAGGACGTCCGGGTGTGTTGGCTTTGTGTATCTTTGGGAGGCAGTAGAAGTCTCCCACGCGGGGAGTACGTGGGATGAGAGTGCGTAGGATGTTTTGAAGGTCTGGATCGAAGGTCTTGATCAGTTTGTTGAGCTGATGGGTGTGTTCTTTGGTCGGATCTGCGGGTAACCGTCTGTAGTGTTCCTGGTTGTCCGGTTGTCGGTATGCTTCTTTGCAATAGTCCGTTCTGTTCTGTATGACGATGGCTCCTCCTTTGTCCGCTTTATTAATAGAGGCAAAGACTACAAAAGCAAGGAAGTTATGCCAAACCTTTATAAAACACTGGTTAGACCTCAGCTGGAGTAATATGTTCAATTCTGGGCACCACAATTTAGTTAGGTTGTCAAGGCCTTAGAGAGGGTGCAGAAGAGATTTACTAGAATGGTACCAGGGGTGAGGGACTTCAGTTATATAGAGAGACTGGAGAAGCTGGGGTTGTTCTCCTTAGAAAAGAGGTTCGGGGGGATTTGATAGAGGTGTTCAAAATCATGAACAGTTTTGACAGAGTAAATAAAAAATTGTCTCCAGTGGCAGTAGAGTCAGTAACCAGAGGACACAGATTTAAGGTGATTGGCAAAAGAACCAGAGGCAACATGAGGAAACTTTTTCTTTTTAAACGCAGCGAGTTGTTATGTTCTGGAATGCACTGCCTAAAAGGGTGGCAGAAGCAGATTCAATAGTAACTTTCAAAAGGGAATTGGATAAATACTTGAAGGGAAAAAATTTACATGGCTGTGGGGAAAGAATAGGGGACTGGGACTAATTGGATAGCTCTTTCAAAGAGCCGGCACGGTCACAATGGACTGAATGGCCTCTTTCTGTGCTGTACCAACAATGATACTGCCAGCATGTTCCATGTCATTGATACTTGATGACACTCAAGATGAATGATTAACTATTGGGACGCCATTACTAAAAGTTTATCAAGAAAGAATTTACAATCATAAGTAAATTTTATGCCCAGTATATTTTACATTTTAAACATCCAAATTGTCAGGCGAAATATGATATTTCATTTTTTTTCCAAACAATGTGAGGGGGAAGGACGGATTATTTCGAACACAAATAGTTTAGTTATGTATGGATATAAAAGAATGTAAACACTAATAAGCTCTTTCCCAATGGATGTTTTATAGAACTACTCAAAATTAAGACTGCCATACTGAATCAATGGAATACCATGGTCACACGAGCATGCGACACCTGAAATTAGTTCATGAGGAAGTTACTCCCAAATTATTATAATTTACAAGGAACGTAGACAAATCAGTACAATGTTTCAGACTAAAATAAAAATGTGTATCATTTTGTTTCAAACACACCTGTTTTTGTGGCCAAAATTCAAAAGGAACACCATTTTCTTCAATGAGACGAAATGTTACTGATCACATTCAAAAAACAAAATTTAAGGTATCACACTGTTGCCTGTCTCGGCCCAGTGAATAAGCACAGGCTACATTACATATTTTCAGTTGGATTAATGGGACCCTACATAATCTTTAAACATTGAACCAGACAATGGAGCACTTTGGAGCCATGAGCAAATTGGCACAGCGTCAATAGGATCAGGGAGATGAATGTGGCTCAAAGATTGGTGTGGGAGAAGTGGGTTTCGATTCGTGGGGCACTGGCACCAGTACTGGGGAAAGAGAGCGCTATTCCATTGGGACGGACTACACCTGAACCATTTTGAGACCAGAGTTCTAGCGAATCAAATAACTAGGGAGGTAGATAGGCTTTAAACTTAATAAGTTGGGGGGGGGGGGGGGTGCGGGGGGAAGAAAGAGAAAGGTCCTGGTGGAGAGACATCTAGGGATGCTAAAGAGAAAAGTCAAAGACGCAGTGCAGGAAAGTGTTTGCGGTAAGGATAATCAGATTGTGTCAGGAAGGGACAGAGCGTACAAACAAAAGAACGCACTAACAAATAGGGTCCGGGTAAGAAAAAATGGTAAGAAGACAAATAGGGCCATAGTACAAAAAAACGATAAGATGTCTAAAAATGTTAGAAAGACAAATCTAAAGGCAGTGTGTCTGAATGCACAAAGCATTCGTAATAAGGCAGATGAATTAACAGCGCAAATAGATGTAAACGGATACGATATAATTGCGATTACGGAGACATGGCTGCAGGGTGACCAAGGCTGGGAGCTAAATATCCAAGGGTATTCGATATTTAGCACGGACAGGCAAAAAGGAAAAGGAGGGAGGGTGGCGTTGTTAGTAAAGGATGAAATCAGAGCAATAGTGAGAAGGAAATTTGGCTCAGAAAAACAAGATGTAGAATCAGTCTGGGTGGAGTTAAGCACCACCAAGGGGCAGAAAGCACTGGTGGGAGTTGTCTATAGGCCTCCAAACTGTTGTGGTAATTTAGGGGATGGCATCAAACAGGAAATTAGAGATGCATGTAACAAGGGTCTACAGTAATCATGGGTGACTTTAATCTACACATAGACTGGCCAAACCAAATTAGCAATAATACAGTGGAGGATTATTTCCTGGAGTGCGTACGAGACGTTTTTTTAGACCAGTACGTTGAGGAGCCAACTAGGGACCAGGCTATCCTAGATTTGGTATTGTGCAATGAGAAGGGGTTAATTAATAATCTTGTTGTGTGGGATCCTTTAGGGAAGACGGACAACATAACAGAATTTTTCATTAAGATGGAAAGTAAAGTAGTCCGATCCAAAACTAGGGTCCTAAATCTAAAAGGAAACTACGAAGGTATGAGGAGTGAGTTGGCTATGATAGATTGGGGAGCTTCATTAAAAGGCATGATGGTGGATAGGCAATAGCTAACATTTAAAGAACAAATGCAAGAATTGCAACAGTTGTACATTCCTTTCTGGCGCAAAAACACGAAAGGAAAAAACGGCCCAACCCTGGCCAACAAAATAAATTAAGGATAGTATTAGATCCAAAGAAGAGTCATATGAAGTTGCCAGAAAAAGTAGCAATCCTGAGGATTGGGAGCAGTTTAGAATTCAGCGAAAAAGGGCCAGAAGATTGATTAAGAGGGGGAAAAATAGAGTATAAGAGTAAACTTGCAAGGAACATAAAAGCTGACAGTAAAAGCTTCTACAAGTATATAAAAAGAAACAGATTAGTGAAGACAAATGTAGGTCCCTTACAATCAGAAACGTGAGAATTTATAGAAACATAGAAAATAGGAGCAGGAGTAGGCCATTTGGCCCTTCGAGCCTCCTCCGCCATTCAATATAATCATGGCTGATCCTCTATCTCAATACCATATTCCCGCTCTCTCCCCATATATAACGGGGAGCAAGGAAATGGCAGAGCAATTAAACAAATACTTTGGTTCTGTCTTCACGGAAGAGAACACAAATAACTTCCCAGAAATGCGAGGGAACCAAGGGTCCAGTGAGAAATTAAAGGAAATTAGTATTAGCAAAAAAAAGTTTTTTTTAAAAATTCGTTCATGGGATGTGGGCGTCGCTGGCAAGGCCAGCATTTATTGCCCATCCCTAATTGCCCTTGAGAAGATGGTGGTGAGCCGCCTTCTTGAACCGCTGCCGTGAGTGTGATAAAGGTTCTCCCACAGTGCTGTTAGGTAGGGAGTTCCAGGATTTTGACCCAGCGACGATGAAGGAACGGCGATATATTTCCAAGTCGGGATGGTGTGTGACTTGGAGGGGAATGTGCAGCTGGTGTTGTTCCCACGTGCCTGCTGCCCTTGTCCTTCTAGGTGGTAGAGGTCATGGGTTTGGGAGGTGCTGTCAAAGAAGCCTTGGCGAATTGCTGCAGTGCATCCTGTGGATGGTACACACTGCAGCCACGGTGCATCGGTGGTGAAGGGAGTGAATTGTTAGGGTGGTGGATGGGGTGCCAATCAAGCGGGCTGCTTTGTCCTGGATGGTGTCGAGCTTCTTTAGGGTTGTTGGAGCTGCACTCATCCAGGCAAGTGGAGAGTATTCCATCACACTCCTGACTTGCGCCTTGGAGATGGTGGAAAGGCTTTGGGGAGTCAGAAGGTGAGTCACTCGCCGCAGAATACCCAGTCTCTGACCTGCTCTTGCAGCCACAGTATTTAGGTGGCTGGTCCAGTTAAGTTTCTGGTCAATGGTGACACCCAGCATGTTGATTGTAGGGGATTCGGCGATGGTAATGCCATTGAATGTCATGGGGAGGTGGTTAGACGCTCTGTTAGAGATGGTTGTTGCCTGGCACGAATGTTACTTATCATAGAATCATAGAAGTTACAACATGGAAACAGGCCCTTCGGCCCAACATGTCCATGTCGCCCAGTTTATACCACTAAGCTAGTCCCAATTGCCTGCACTTGGCCCATATCCCTCTATACCCATCTTACCCATGTAACTGTCCAAATGCTTTTTAAAAGACAAAATTGTACCCGCCTCTACTACTGCCTCTGGCAGCTCGTTCCAGACACTCACCACCCTTTGAGTGAAAAAATTGCCCCTCTGGACCCTTTTGTATCTCTCCCCTCTCACCTTAAATCTATGCCCCCTCGTTATGGACTTCCCTACCTTTGGGAAAAGATTTTGACTATCGACCTTATCTATGCCCCTCATTATTTTATAGACTTCTATAAGATCACCCCTTAACCTCCTACTCTCCAGGGAAAAAAGTCCCAGTCTGTCTAACCTCTCCCTATAAGTCAAACCATCAAGTCCCGGTAGCATCCTAGTAAATCTTTTCTGTACTCTTTCTAGTTTAATAATATCCTTTCTATAATAGGGTGACCAGAACTATACACAGTACTCCAAGTGTGGCCTCACCAATGCCCTGTACAACTTCAACAAGACATCCCAACTCCTGCATTCAATGTTCTGACCAATGAAACCAAGCATGCTGAATGCCTTCTTCACCACCCTATCCACCTGTGACTCCACTTTCAAGGAGCTATGAATCTGTACTCCCAGATCTCTTTGTTCTATAACTCTCCCCAACGCCCTACCATTAACGGAGTAGGTCCTGGCCCGATTCGATCTACCAAAATGAATCACCTCACATTTATCTAAATTAAACTCCATCTGCCATTCATCGGCCCACTGGCCCAATTGATCAAGATCCCGTTGCAATCCCAGATAACCTTCTTCACTGTCCACAATGCCACCAATCTTGGTGTCATCTGCAAACTTACTAACCATGCCTCCTAAATTCTCATCCAAATCATTAATATAAATAACAAATAACAGCGGACCCAGCACCGATCCCTGAGGCACACCGCTGGACACAGGCATCCAGTTTGAAAAACAACCCTCTACAACCACCCTCTGTCTTCTGTCGTTAAGCCAATTTTGTATCCAATTGGCTACCTCACCTTGGATCCCATGAGATTTAACCTTATGTAACAACCTACCATGCGGTACCCTGTCAAATGCTTTGCTGAAGTCCATGTAGACCACGTCTACTGCACAGCCCTCATCTATCTTCTTGGTTACCCCTTCAAAAAACTTGCCACTTATCAGCCCAAGCCTGGATGTTGTCCAGGTCTTGCTGCATGCAGGCACAGACTGCATCATTATCTGAGGGGTTGCGAATGAAACTGTGCAATCATCAACGAACATCCCCATTTCTGACCATATGACGGAGAGAAGGTCATTGATGAAGCAGCTGAAGGTGGTTGGGCCTAGGACACTGCCCTGAGGAACTCCTGTAGCAATGGCCTGGGGCTGAGATGATTGGCCTCCAACATCCACTACCATCTTCCTTTGTGCTAGGTATGACTCCAGCCACTGGAGAGTTTTCCCCCTGATTCCCATTGACTTCAATTTTACTAGGGCTCCTTGGTGCCACACTCAGTCAAATGCTGCCTTGATGTCAAGGGCAGTCACTCTCACCTCACTTCTGGAATTCTGCTCTTTTGTCCATGTTTAGACCAAGGCTGTAATGAGGTCTGGAGCCGAGTGGTCCTGGCAGAACCCAAACTGAGCATCGGTGAGCAAGTTATTGGTGAGTAAGTGCCTCTTGGTAGCACTGTTGACTACACCTTCCTTCACTTCGCTGATGATTGAGAGTAGATTGATGGGGCAGCAATTGGCTGGATTTGATTTGGCCTGTTTTTTGTGGACAGGACATACCTGGGCAATTTTCCACATTGTCGGGTAGATGCCAGTGTTGTAGCTGTACTGGAACAGTTTGGCTAGAGGCGCAGCTAGTTCTGGAGCACAAGTCTTCAGCACTACAGCCGGGATGTTGTTGGGGCCTATAGCCTTTGCTGTATCCGGTGCACTCAGCCGTTTCTTGACACCACGTGGAGTGAATCGAATTGGCTGAAGACTGGCGTCTGTGATGGTGGGGATATCGGGAGGAGGCCGAGATGGATCATCCACTCGGCACTTCTGGCTGAAGATGGTTGCAAACGTTTCAGCCTTGTCTTTTGCACTCACGTGCTGGACTCTACCATCATTGTGGATGGGGATGTTTACAGAGCCTCCTCTTCCCGTTAGTTGTTTAATTGTCCACCACCATTCACAATTGGATGTGGCAGGATTGCAGAGCTTGGATCTGATCCGTTGGTTGTGGAATTGCTTAGCTTTGTCTATAGCATGTTGCTTCTGCTGTTTAACATGCATGTAGTCCTGTGTTGTAGCTTCACCAAGTTGGCACCTCATTTTTAGGTATGCCTGGTGCTGCTCTTCTACACTCCTCATTGAACCAGGGTCGATCCCCTGGCATGTTGGTAATGGTGGAGTGAGGAATATGCTGGACCAAGAGGTTACAGATTGTGCTGGAATACAATTCTGCTGCTGCTGCTGATGGCCCACAGCGCCTCATGGATGCCCAGTTTTGAGCTGCTGGATCTGTTCTGAATCTATCCCGTTTAGCAGGGTGATAGTGCCACACAACACGTTGGATGGTGTCCTCAGTGTGAAGACGGGACTTCATCTCCACGAGGACTGTGCGGTGGTCACTCCTACCAATGCTGTCATGGACAGATGCATCTGCGACAGGTGGATTGGTGAGGACGAGGTCAAGTAGGTTTTTCCCTCGGGTTGGTTCATTCACCACTTGCCGCAGGCCCAGTCTGGCAGCTATGTCCTTCAGGACTTGGCCAGCTCGGTCAGTAGTGGTGCTACTGAGCCACTCTTGGTGATGGACATTGAAGTCTCCCACCCAGAGTACATTCTGTGCCCTTGCTACCCTCAGTGCTTCCTCCAAGTGGTGCTCAACATTAAGGAGGACTGATTCATCAGCTGAGGGAGGGTGGTAGGTGGTAATCAGCAGGAGGTTTCCTTGCACATGTTTGACCTGATGCCATGAGATTTCATGGGGTCCGGAGTCAACAGGTGGGACGTTGACTGAAAGGTATTATTCTGTGAATATGGCTATGTCAGGCTGTTGTTTGACTAGTCTATGGGACAGCTCTCCCAAATTTGGCACAAGTCCCCAGGTGTTAGTGAGGAGGACTTTGCAGGGTCGACTGGGCTTGGTTTGCCTTTGTCGTGTCCAGTGCCTAGTGGTCCGATGCCGGGTGGTCTGTCCGGTTTTATTCTTATTGTGACTTTTTTTAGCAAGATTGTACAACTGAGTGGCTTGCTAGGCCATTTCAGAGGGCGATTAAAAATCAACCACATTGCTGTGGGTCTGGAGTCACATATCGGCCAGACCGGGTAAGGATGGCAGGTTTCCTTCCCTAAAGGGCATTAGTGAACCAGATGGGTTTTTACAACAATCCAGTAGTTTCATTGTCACCATTACTGATAATGTAATCATCAGATACTAGTATTTTAATTCCAGATTTTATTTAATTAATTGAATTTAAATTCCCCAGCTGCCGTGGTGGGATTTGAACTCATGACTCCGGATTATTAGTCCAGGCTTCTAGACTACTAGTCCAGTAACATAACCACTATGCTACCGTACCCAGTAAAAGATAGTGCTGGAGAAATTAATGGGGCTGAAAGCTGATAAATCCCCAGGGCCTGATAATCTGCATCCCAGAGTACTAAAAGAGGTAGCCATGGAAATAGTGGATGCATTAGTTGTCATCTTCCAAAATTCTATAGATTATGGAACAGTTCCTGCAGATTGGAGGGTGGCAAATGTAACCCCACTATTTGAAAAAGGAGGGAGAGAAAACAGGGAACTACAGACCGGTTAGCCTAACATCAGTCGTAGGGAAAATACTAGAGTCTGTTATAAAGGTTGTGATAACAGGATACTTGGAAAATATCAACGGGTTTAGACAAAGTCAACATGGATTTATGAAAGGGAAATAGTGTTTGACAAACCGACTGGAGTTTTTTTTGAGCATGTAACTGGTACAATAGATAAGGGAGAACCAGTGGATGTAGTGTATTTGGATTTTCAGAAGGCCTTTGATAAAGTCCAACGTAAGAGGTTAGTGTGCAAAATTGAAGCACATGGGATTGGGGGTAATATACTGGAATGGATTAAAAATTGGTTAACAGACAGGAAACAGAGAGTAGGAATAAATGGGTCTTTTTTGGGGTGGCAGGCGGTGACTAGTGGAGTACTGCAGGGATCAGTGCTTGGGCCCCAGCTATTCACAATATATATCAATGATTTGGATGAGGGAACCAAATGTAATATTTCCAAGTTTGCTGACGACACAAAACTAGATGGGATTGTGAATAGTGAGGAGGATGCCAAGAGGCTTCAAGGCGATTTAGACAAGTTGAGTGAGTGGGCAAATACATGGCAGATGCAATACTAACATGGATAAATGTGAAGTTATCCACTTCGGAAGGAAAAACAGAAAGGCAGAGTATAGTTTAAATGGCGATAGATTGGGGAATGTTGATGTACAAAGGGACCTGGGTGTCCTTGTACACCACTCACTGAAAGCAAACATGCAGGTGCAGCAAGCAGTTAGGAAGGCAAATGCTATGTTAGACATCATTGCAAGAGGATTTGAGTACACGAGCAAGGATGTCTTACTGCAGTTATACAGGGTCTTGGTGAGACTGCACCTGGAGTATTGTGTGCAGTTTTGGTCTCCTTACCTAAGAAAGGATAGACTTGTCAGAGGGAGTGCAGCGAAGGTTCACCAGACTGATTCCTGGAATGGCAGAACCAAGAGGAGAGATTGGGTCGACTAGGCCCACTAGGCCCGTATTCACTAGAGTTTCGAAGAATGAGAGGGGATCTCATTGAAACATATAAAATTCTGACAGGGCTAGACAGACTGGATGCAGGGAGGATGTTTCCACTGGCTGAGGGGTCTAGAATGAGGGGTCACAGTCTCAGGATATGGGGTCAGACATTTAGGACTGAGATGAGGAGAAATTTCTTCACTTAGAGGGTGGTGAACCTATGGAATTCTCTATCACAGAAGGCTGTGGAGGCCAAGTCACTGAATATATTTAAGATGATCGATTTCTGGACACAAAAAGGCATCAAGGGATATGGGGAGAGAGCAGGAATATGGTATTGATATAGAGGATCAGCCATGATCATGTTGAATGGCGGAGCAGGCTCGAAGGGCCGAATGGGCAATTCCTGCTCCTATTTTCCACGTTTCTATGTTTTACATCCAATTTCTGCTTCCTTGATTCAGTATAAAAATTAAGATTTCACCAGATGACTACCACTAAAGTTTGGTTAAAAGATCAATCTGCATTAGTAATGATGGACAAACGACAGAACATCAATGCACTAGGACATTAACTGAAGGCACTTTTACACTGACAATTTTCTATTGTTGCTGTCCACTTATATTCATACACTGCTCTCTCCCTCTTTCACTTTTCAGTCAGGTAACAGTCACATCCAGGCTTGGACTGATAAATGGCCAGACAAGTGCCAGGCAATAACCACCTCCCCTTGACATTCAACGGCATTACCCATTGCCGAATCCTCCACTGTCAACATCCTGGGGGTCACCATTGACCAGAAACTTAACTGGACCAGCCATATAAATACCGTGGCTACAAGAGCAGGTCAGAGGCTGGGTATTCTGCAGCAAGTGACTCACCTCCTGGCTCCCCAAAGCCTTTCCACCATCTCCAAGGCACAAGTCAGGAGTGTGATGGAATACTCTCCACTTGCCTGGATGAGTGCAGCTCCAACAACACTCAAGAAGCTCGACACCATCCAGGACAAAGCAGCCCGCTTGATTGGCACCCCATCCACCACCCTAAACATTCACTCACTTCACCATTGGCGCACCATGGCTGCAGTGCGTACCATCTACAGGATGCACTGCAGCAACTTGCCAAGGCTTCTTTGACAGCACCTTCCAAACCCACAACCTCTACCACCTAGAAGGACAAGAGCAGCAGGCATATGGGAACACCACCGCCTGCACATTCCCCTCCAAGTCACACACCATCCTGACTTGGAAATATATCGTCGTTCCTTCATCATTGCTGGGTCAAAATGCTGGAACTCCCTACCTAACAGCACTGTGGGAGAACCTTCACCACACTGACTGCAGCGGTTCAAGAAGGTTGCTCACCACCACCTTCTCAAGGGCAATTAGGGATGGGCAATAAATGCTGGCCTTGCCAGCAACGCCCACATCGCATGAACGAATAAAAAAAAATTTGGCTTCACTTTGTAGCGTAGTAAGAAAATGGGACAAATTGGTCTTGCAGCCTTAGCAAATCCTGGCAGACTTACTTCTGGGTTGCAGACAGGTGTGCGAGACCCATATGTTCGGAACCAGTTATGCTCATACGGGTTTCACATAATTGAAAAGAAATAAGGAAAAAGAACTTACATTTATATAGTGCTTTATCATGTCCTCAGGGCATCCAAATGAATTACTTTTTGAAATGCTGTCACTATTATATATTTGGCAAACATGGCAGTCACAACAGATTCCCCAAAACAGCAAATGAGCTGAATGACCAGTTAATCTGCTTTTGTTGGTGTTGATCGAGAGAAGAAAATTCATCAAACACACCTGCTCTTCTTCAATTAGTGCATGCAAACTTTTACACCACCTGACCCAATGGAACAGGCACACTCAGACTTGGTTTGAAGTCTCAACTGAAAGACTGCACCTAATTAGGCTAATTTAAGAATATTTGCTACCCTGCTTAAACATTAATTAGAACTGCTTGCCAGGTGGATGTCCTTTACTTGGAAAGTACACTTCACCCACAGCAGAACCTGTTGTTACAAAAAACAAAGACTTGGATTAATGTATGTCAAAGAGAGAGTGGAATCTCATGACCTCTCATCTCTCGAAAGTAGGTCAGATGCAAGAAAAGACATATTCAATTTTTTAAAAAAGCTCATCTTTTCACAATCAAATTCCCCTTTATTTTTCTTTCGATTTTATATATGCTCCTGCCAACCCCTCACTCTCCCAAACCTAGGGCTGATCTTTAATAATAAAAAAAATTCAGGGAAAAAATAAGCAAGGCAAGAAGGAGACAACTATCTGCTAGGACAAAACAATAAAAACAGAAAATGCTGGAACTACTCAGCAAGTCAGGCAGCATCTGTGGAGAAAGAAACAAGAGTTAACGTTTCAGGTCGATGACCTTTCATCAGAACTGGAAGTAGTTCTTTAACTCTTTCCAGTTCTGACGAAAAGTCATCGACCTGAAACGTTAACTCTTTCTTCCTCCACAGATGCTGCCTGACTTGCTGAGTAGTTCCAGCATTTTCTGTTTTTATTTCAGATTTCCAGCATCCACAGTATTTTGCTTTTGAGGAAGGACAAAGAACTGGGTGGAGAAAATACAGACACCTTAGTAAAGAAGCCGTCCCAAGGCGCTTTACAGCCAAAAAGTACTTTTGAAGTGTAGTCACTGTTTTCAGATATGCTCAAGTGGAGAATGTACATGCTAATAGCAGGTGGAATTCTGACTGGTGTTGACAATTGTGGTATAGCAGAAAGCAGTACAGATGCTTACACTTGTTATGACACCAATATGCAAGTTATAGATTTGTTTAGCAGCATTCCTGGAATGTCATGGTTGGATCAATAAGCAGAATGTGAAATAGGGACTCCTTCCTCTTGGAAACGACTGGACTGCCAGCTGCAAAATGATGGTCATTACTTTGAAAGGTGGGGCTGATATTTACTTTATTCACAATTGAAACAATATTCACAAATGAATGGCATTTTACCAAAACAAATCAATCAATATCTGTGCTCAGACACTTTTGCCTTAGTGTTGGGACATTCATGCACTGCTCTCCCTGGCTTATACTGCAGTAATCTGCACCAGTCCAAAACATGCAGAAAAGGCCATTGATGGATCGTTACTGTCAGAGGGCTGAGTTATTGAGGAAAACAAAATCAGACTCTTTGGCCTTGAAAGGAGGCAAATGAGAAAGGGCTTTATAGAGGAATACAAGAGACTAGCTAGAGTAGAAATGGTTAATCCAGAGTACTATGTCAAGTTGAACCACAAGGGGACATAGGTACAGGCAAGTTCAGCAATGAAGTCATGACACACTCCTTCGCAGGGTGATTAATAGCTGGAATTATCTTCCAGGTAGGATAATGGAGGCAAAAACTCTGGAGTCATTAAAGAGGCAGTTGAGTGGGGGAACTGTAAGTTCTTAGGGAAGGATGAGTTGTCCCCTCAAATATACTGATTGTGATTGAAAGTGTGTATACAGTTTGCACATAATGTATTTACTGTTCTAAAAATGAATATGTAAAAAAAAAGTAACTTATTTTCCTTTTTCACTGTAAATAATCAGAGGAGATCAAAACTGAGATTGATAGATTTTTGTAGGCAAAGGTATTAAGGCTTACTGAACTAAGGCGGGCAGATGGAGTTAAGATAAGGACCAGCATGATCTAATCGAATGGCGGAACAGGTTCGAGGGGCTGAATGGCCTATTCCTGATCCTCTGTTCTTATATTCCTATGAAGTTGCTTAATCTGGTTGAAGTGCTTTAAATTACCCAGCTCTTCAGTGGTCATAAGAAATGAATTTCAACATCTTCCTGGATTATTTTGATATACAATTGGAAATACACTTTGACATACAGCATTAACGTGTATCTTCTCAGTACATGCTATCAACATTTACAGGAGTTTCTTAGAAAATTAGGATTATACTATTCTAGGTAGTCAAATTTCACCAATTTAACCTAAGCTACAAAGACCAGGTTTAAAATATGCATTCTGACCTGTAGAAAACAAAAGGCACTGGGACATGTGGGCTACTGGGATCTTTGTTCCTTATAAATGTTATGAAGAAAGCTTTCAGAAAACTTTTATTTCTTTGAAATAATCAGACAACCAACTCTGACACCAGACTTTCCAATCAGTCCTGGAATGTGATTTTAAAACCCCAAAAACTGTACTTTCTTATACTGATTGAAATGTGGACAGTCGTCAATTTAAAGCTAGGCACATTGAATAAAAGGGGGGGGCGGGGGGAGGAATTTTAAAAATCTGTGATGCAAGGCAAGCGAACATATTTACTAGGAAGCTTGCATAAATATTTATAATTTTTGCCAGACCAAGTGGTCTTTGGTGATTAAAATGTTTTCTCACATCTCACTAGACAAGTTAGGAGAATGACCCAACCCAAAGACACCTCCAGAAACATCAATATTTCTTGTTGATTAACTCAGCAATCTTGAGTAGTGGGTGGGAAAGGAAGAGTGAAAATGAGACCCTATGTTGGGCAACACAACTCAGACTAGAAAAAATTGCCCTAAAGGGAAAACCCTAACATCAGTGGACTGCATAATTGAACTAGGATCTCACAGTAAACACTCCAATATTATGACAACCAGACTCACATTTTTTTTAAAAAACTGCATCTTTAATAGACACATACTTGGTCAATCACTGGAGAAAACAAGCAATAAACTAAAGCCCGTTAGGATGTGCATGTTTCAATGACAGCCTAAAGTAGAAACATAACTATCACTGGAGTCAGACTTTCAACTAAATCCAAAGTATCTCCAAATCTTGGCATCATGTACCAGGAAAACTTGTATGCACATTAGCCCTTGTGGGTTCAGTTTCACAATATGCATTCCATTGATATGAACTTAACATGAATTAAGTCCATCTTTACAAAAATGTGCTGTGCAAACAGTACTAGAGTCTAGATTTTCCAATCAACTTTATTAACAGCAGCATTAACCCATTCACTTTAAACACGTTAACACCAGCATTAAAATAACACCAATCAGAAATCCTAGACTTAAATGTTAGCACTATTTAGAATTTTATCATAGTCCGCCTCACTTGGAATCAGGTTGCTCGAGACATAAAATACAGAGCTTTCTTGGGAGTCTATTTATTATTTGTTCCCTTTTAAAATTTATTTTTCTCATCCTTTGTAGGTCTCTCCACAATATGCATCACTAATTTGAATTATTCTGTGTTCATTCCAATTCACACCTTGGCTGCCATTTCAGATTTGAGCCCACTACTACCATTTTACTCTTGCCTTTACCAGGCTTTGGTCTACTCTCCCTCTCACAGCTATGCCACCTTTCATCTCCCCTTTGCCAATAACATGCTTCCCTTAAACCCTCTACTACCTATCACTACACCAAAGCCCAGTTTCTCTCCTGCTGTTGTCCCAGGTTCAAGTCCCTCTCGTGCAAGTTCAATGTTTCAGTGTGCCGCTCTCAACAATCTTCATCACCATGACCCCTGGCACTGGCTTGTCCAAAAAAAACAACTCAATTGCTCCATCCTCCACTTTCGGCGACCATCTGGACCGACATAATCGTTAGGTTAATCTCTCCAAACTCCTCCCCGATATGCCCACATCTTGTAATGTCACTCACCCTTTTCCTGCCAGGGGAATCAGCTATCACTGCCCATCTCCAATACCCCACCAAAATGTTTGCTCACTTGAAAAGGTCCTTGCCATTCACATCCTTATCAATGATTCTGCTGTTATCTCGGCAGCAGCAGATATATGGCTTATGGGCAGTGACTCCTTCCCCGACGGTAGAAGCCTTCCCACCTAGCCGTTCTTTCCACCATTCACTCCACCAAATCCGCTTTAGCCATCAATGCCAAGTTGCAACATGTCCTCTTCTCTGACTCCTCCAGCAAGCAGCTCTTCCATCCTTCACAACTCTCATTTAAAATTCTCATTACTGTCCCCCCAAGCCCCATGCTAATTTTCTTCCTGAGATGTCCTCCCTTCCCTACACCTAGGTCATGATGTGGAGATGCCGGTGATGGACTGGGGTGGACAAATGTAAGGAATCTTACAACACCAGGTTATAGTCCAACAATTTTATTTTAAAATCACAAGCTTTCGGAGATTATCTCCTTCGTCAGGTGAGTAGTGTCAGGTGAGTAGTGTCAGTCGTAGTCAGTTCAATCTACCCTTCAACTTCCCTAGCTATCCTCCCATTCCCTCTCAATCTCACCCTTCATATAAGCTTCTCCATCCATATCCTTGGCCAACCCCTTAACCTCATCATCTCTCTGCAACCACGATCTTGATCACCAACAATGCTACCTCTGACCACTTCCTCATCTCCCTAACCATACACATCCCCTTCTCTCCTCCAATTCCATTATTCTCATCATCCATCCACGGCAAAATTTTTCACAGCTCCCTCACAAACTCACTTGCATTTTGTTAAACCCATCAAGACACCTTCATCACTGATTACCTGAATTGCTTTATCATTTGTGTTTGATGCCTTTGTTCCCAGCAAATCAGTCACCATCTCTCACTCCTATCATTCCCCCTGTACAGCCTCCATCTGCACTCCCTTAAGTCAGAGGGTAAGAAAGTCATACAAGGAACACAACTGGCCTTGTCATCAATCATCTGATCTGACTTGCCCAAGTTAAGCATTATTGTATTTCACTCCAAGCCAATACCCCTTGCAACTCCACAATTATCCTGGAGGGCAAGGATAACTCAGCTCCTTTTTCCCCACAACCAACTGTCTCCTTAAACACCTCTCCCCCACCATTGAGGACAAAGGAGCGCTCAGATTTTTTCTTTACCAAGACTGAGACCATTCATGCAGCTGTCTCCACTGCTTCCTCCCCTCTCTTCCACTCAAAAAGCCCCAACCTCCCCCATTCTCCAACCCAATCTAGCTCGAAACCTTCGTAGTTTTGAAGTTCTTGCCCTTTCTCCCCTCCTGCCCTCATCTAGCTCATCTCAACCATGAGACTCACCTCCTACTCCGTCAATCATAGAGTAACTCTGCTACAAGCATGCCTTTAGTCAACTGATCATAACATGCTTCAGAGAAATTCAGGCAGAACTACAATGCCTTGCCAGAGAATGGACACTTTAAAAGACAAGCCGTCTTGTGGAGAATAACGATATTTCCCAATGTAATTTGAGAAATCAATGGTGGTCTCAAGAAGTAAACATTTGATTGAATAATAAGACTAAGAAAGAATACTTTAGCAAATATACAAGAATTAATCTTCAGCTCTAGACTCAATTTGCATAGTCATAGTGAAAGAAATAAAGTCACTTTTTAAATATTTCAAGGATGCCGTTTACAACTTTGGGCTACATCTTCATTTAGAAGGATCAAACAAACTACAAGTTTGTTAGAGATGGTAGAAAATGTAATAAGATTCACTAAGATTTCTTCCTCTGGAGGTGGTGGTTTTAAAACATATGCTCATCCAAAATTCTGGAAATTTAGATCACTGTTTCGGGTTGTGGGGGGGGGGGGTGAAAGAGGGGGTTGAAATTCTGGGGCAGTGTCATCTAATATGAGAGTTCTTGTGGGGTATGGTACTTTAGCACCCTATGGAGCACATTCACCTGCTGGCCCCATCCCCCTCATGTCTATTCTGGAATCTCCTGTGTCGCCCCCTTCCCCATCCATATACAGCAATGGCAATATGCCAGTGAAATTTCCCACTCTCTAGGGAGTTTTATACATTGGTCATAAGATTTTTTTTTCTCCAGGTTTTTGTTGGCTGGAATGTTGGATCTTGTATGTGGGTCACCTGAAGCACAATTATATACAACGATTTTCAAAACTGTGCATAATCCCATTTCAGTTCTTTTCCCTTCTGGTTTGTGATTTTTTTTAAAACTGGTATTATTTCACTGTGAATGGGGGAGAGGGAGGAATCGATCATCAGAAAAGCTCAAAATCACTGATTTAAAATATAAACAGTACTGTGGAGTTGCAGAGCCTGTTTTTAACACTTTGAACAAGTACATCTTCATTCAATAGCACATGTAGGTAAATTTACTTATCTTAAAATTGTGAGGTCATTTTTCACAATTCCCCCTTTTTTCTAAATTCATTATCCAGACGGCACAGAGCCCTACAGACCAGGTAGGCCCCTGGCTCTATCCCTAATCTGTCCTGATATTAGCTAGGGAGGCAGTAGAGTTACTAAAATTGGCCTTGTGTCCTGGGCCTAAAGAAGGGTAAAAATCAGACAAGATTGCTAATCCTGATCACTATCCAGTGCCTCCTGCTGGAAAGTTCACATGTACAAGTCCGGTGAGGAGGATCTAGTTCACCTGTGGTGCCCCTACTCGTTGACTGAGCTCGCACATGAATAATGACCACTTCAATGTGACAGCCAATGTCCACACTAGCATGAATCAGTGATCAGAAGGAGGAAAATTGGAGGGACAAAAAAAGCTTACTGCCTGAGCAACATTAGCACACCAGCTAATGCAAAGCTTAAACATTACTTCTTTGAAAATAAAACTCCAATCTCAACCCACCTGTTATAAATTGGATAGTCCAGTGGTGAGGGATAGAATACTAGAGCATGGTCTTCAGTTGCTTCCAAGCCTTTATTCACAGATTCACATTACCCACACCACACCCTAGATCAACTCCCTTATAAATGGATATGAGTTCCCAATTGATACACACCACCTGAATACAATTAACACTAATTGATATAAATCACATGGATACAATTAACACTAATGAAACACCTATCACCAGGAATGACCAGGAATGATCTCGGCCCCAACACAAAGTAATCCCAAAGCCATCAATAACTTGCATTTATATATTGCTTTTAATATGGAAAAATGTCCCACAGTGCTTCATAAAAAGTGTGTAACAATACAAGATTCCAAATGTGTGTATCGGGAAGTACCATGTAATCTATAATGTAGCATGTATTCCATATCATACCATGGCTTGAGTGTAAACTTTTTGTACAACACAATTAACAAAATAAGATAACTAAAGGTAGGTTAATTGCACAAGAACAAGGTACTATCCTTGTATGTGCAATTTTGCCACAATTTGTTGTGAACTTATCACAGCTTTCCTGGTAATACACATTACCCTGAAGAACAAATCTGATATTTGGAAATGCACAATAACAGCACAATTCTAGTCTACTTAAGCCCTTTGGTGTTGAAAAATAAAATTATGCATTACATTCATTGATTTTTTTAAGGCTGAGTTAGATAGATTCCTGATTAACAAGGGGGTCAAAGGTAATAGTACATATACGGGAAAGTAGGGTTGAAGTCACAATCAGATCAGCCATGATCTAATCAAATGGCAGTGCAGGCTCAAGGGGCCGAATGGCCTACTCCTGCTCTTAATTCGTATGTTCATATAACATAGCCTTAGCCAGTAGCTACACCATGTTTTGCCCCTGAACTAGGAAGATTAATAGAATAAATCAGGATTGCTGCTCCTGATCATTATCCAACAACTCCTGCTGGCAAATACACTTGTGAGACTGTCCGGTGAGGACTACATCAGGCCTGACTTTGTTGCCTCCCCCCCCCCACCAACATTGAAAGCCTGCCAACACTCAAGGCTTACACAAAGAATACCTACTTGAGCAAAGTGCAGAGGACTAGCAAATAAACAAGTGAGATATTTGTTAAATACCCCACAACTAAAATAATTTTAAAAGACAGAACCAGTGGCACAAAAATTTTGCCTAAAATTAAGAAGATTCAAAAAGTATTGAGACTAGATTCAGTGATGTGGAACTAGCCACAAGGCTAATGCAAAGACCCCAGTTGGCACAAAATACAAAACAATAAACACAAACAGTGATTTACAAGAAGTGGAATAGACCAAGCGGCATTCTTCTATACAAATTCCAAATACAAATGTCTGCGTTACTAGTAAATAAACCTTCTCAAGATGCCAGAGAAAATAAAAATTTGAGACTTCACTACAAACACTTTGGAATTTTCAGGAAATCTGGCATTTGCTTGCTATGGCTATCACTTCTTCATCACAAAATAATCTCACTGCATTATCAAATACTTACCCCTAATTGTATGCACACATAGCTTCCTCTAAGTTATCTCATGTTCAAAACATCACTTCCTAGGAATACCCACTGTCACGCTACAATGTGCAGTGTTTTGACTAGTGGGTTTCTCTGGGCTGCTGCTTATAGCTTAACTATTAACAGTACAGAAATATACTGGAAGCACAGTCCTGTTCAGTTTCCTCTAATTACCCCCAATTTCCCTTCCTCTCCTGACCCTCATCTCTCCCTTCAACTGGCCCCTACCTAACCCATTTTCTGCCATTCCTCCCTCAATACCCCCATAGTTCTCAGAAGCTTATCACCAGTTCCCTTAATTCCTTTCCATCCCCGCTTCTGACGTCCCAACTTCACCTCGTCAGACCTATGCTTGCCTACTTGTTCCCTCCTTCAAGACCACCATTATTACATCCTCTCTCAAGAAACCTCTCTCAAGCCATCCATTTTCCAAATATCACCCTTCCCTTTCTTTCCAAAGTCCTTGTAACCACACTCCCACCTTTACCACCATTCCTTGTCAATCTGGTTTCTGCCCTCGGTACTGCTCACAATGTCTAATCATTGCATCATGGCCTTGCCCCCCCCTATCTTTGCAATCTTCTCCAGCACTCCTCGTCCCCAATTCTCCATTCTTCTATCTCCAGCCGCTTGTGCATTCCTCCCTCCCTAAACCCCTCTGCCTCTCCACCTCCCTCTCCTCTTTTAAGACCCTCCTTAAAACCACCTCTGACCAAGTTTTTGATCACCCCCAATAACCCCTTCCTTTGACTCAGAACGATTTTTTTTCCCCTTTCACATGTGAAGCACCTCAAGACGTTTTTCTACATTAAAGGGCACTATACGAATTGCTGTTATAGGTACAACTTCCAAATATTTTTGTTCCATTAGCTTCCATGATAAATAGAGGTCTAAAAAGGGTAAAAACTTAGATTGGCGAATTCGAAGTGTAGAAAGAGAAATGTCAAGTGAGCATGGTAGCCTCGTAGTCATGACAATGAGCTAGCAAACCAAAGGTCGGAGTTCAAATTCCACCACAGCAAGTTATCAAATTGAATTCAATAAATCAGGTCATTTGGGGGGGGAATGAGAGAAAAAATTATGAAAGCTGACAGACTGTTGCTAACTAATGTCCTTCAGGAAAGGGAAACTATTACCCGTTCCCCCCACCCCCACCCCCAACCTGGTCAGCCCCGCACATGACTTCAAGGGTGAGACTAATAACAAGGTGGGGGTGAAAGGATAGGAGTGAAGCTGGAGGAGAGGATGTGGATGAGAATGATGGGAAGAGGAGGGAGGGATTTTTTTTTTGTGTATTGTGACTTGCAATGTTTACATGGGGATCTTGCTGAGAGATCTCATAATTTTTGTGTATGGAGGGGGGAGTTCAACTTTTTTCGATGGGGATGTTTGAATTGTGTGTACCTGGGCTCATATTTCTGTATAATCATGTGGCCACTCATTGGTTTTGATAAGTTTCTGACCCCCAGCTTCAAAAGAATGAACATCACTTTTTAAGAGGTGAAACTGAATAAAATAATGAAATGCACAATCTTTTTTAGATCTCTCACACCATTCCTCATCCAAGAAAGTCAGCAGCTGCCTGCTCCTTGACCTGAGTCAATGTTATTCTGTTACCAGCTGCTCACATCCTCTTCCCTGCTGGTCTAGATGAGACCAAGGAATCATGATACATACCATGTGTACTTTGATACCCTACAGTTCTATACATTCAACTAAAAAAATGTTTACCTGAGCATTTGGTTAACAAGGAAGGAGTTCTGATTAACTATAATGTACTATGGTTTGTTTATAAAACAAAATTACAGTATTTTTCACACTCACTCTTCATTTCTGAAGTATTTATTTTTCCTTCCTCACTTTCCTGAAGGTAATGACTCATGCCAGGTGCACTTTCATGAGCTAATGGTGAATTTGATGTCCATGAAAGGAGATTTGATAGAGGTGTTCAAAATCATGAGGGGTCTAGACAGAGTAGATAGAGAAAAACTGTTCCTATTGGTGGCAGGGTCAAGAACCAGAGGACACAGATTTAAGGTGTTTGGCAAAAGAACCGAAGGAGACATGAGGAAAAACATTTTTTTTTAACGCAGTAAAAGGTTACTATCTGGAACGCACTGCCTGAAAGGGTGGTGGAGGCAGATTCAATCGTGGCTTTCAAAAGGGAATTGGTTAAGTACTTGAAGGGAAAAAATTTGCAGGGCTATGGGGAAAGGGTGGGGGATTGGGACTAACTGGATTGCTCTTGCAGAGGTTCTTGCACGGGCTCAACAGGCTGAATGGCCTCCTGCGATGTAACCATTCTATGATTCTATCAAAATGGCCATTCTTCAAAAGAGACCAGGCAACAAGGTATTTGAATAGTGCTCCTCACATAACATTATGATAATGTGCCCCATTTTCTCCCTGCCTTCCTTACCCACACAGGAGTGCCCATCCAATGTTGGATCAATGCTTCAAATTCTGCGATTTAAGCTGGAACTTCCAAATACAGGGGTGTATACCTCATTTATCCAATGACACAAAATGCATTTCTTTGCAACTAAAAAGGTTTCCAAGACAAACAGCAATGGTCTAAAAGGAAGGTGGATCTGGAGAGATCTGAATTATATTAACCACAAAATTTTATGGGGGTTGGGGGGGTGGTGGTGGCAGGGCAGGCAAGTGTTCACATGAACATGCCAAGTGTTTAAAACACCAACTATTTTTCATCTGTCCATTACTGAACATCCAACACAAAACAGCCAATGCCCCAGCAACCAATGAACAACAGACTGAAACTAACCAATTAAAGATATGGTTTAAAAAAAGGCTTTATTGTTCATTTGAAAATGCAGCACATCTTCTGACTTACTACACTTAATTCTCAGTCTGCTTTTCATTATTTAGTGAGTATCCTAAATTCCAAGATGTATTAAAATAAGAAAACATGGAATGAAAAAAAGATCATAGTCCTTCCATAAATCGTTCAAATGTGAATCCTACTTAACCTGTAACCTTCTGGGAGAAAGTTCTACATAAATACTCCCTGATCCCCAAAGGCAAAGGCAATCAAGCAAAATTCCATCAGTGTTGCCACTAAGCTTGTTTGGCATATTGGTACCAATATGCTACAGGGAGAAAAAAAAAAGTACTTAAGCCAATATGCTTTAATGCTGTGTGCTATCTTTCTTGTATAATAATCTTAATTCATCACCTCAAATTGCTCCCACCACATCCACCACCAGTGACAGGCCTGCAAGCAATAATCTTTATCCCAGTATTATATAGCTGAAATAGCTCTCTCCAGACAAACTGCTGGGTGCTTTTCAAAGTTCAAGTGGACTACTTTACATGCCCATAATTACAATTCGCAAAAACCCCATGGAAACAAATGCCTGCAGTGTGGCCATGCAAAAATTTCTTACACTCATCTTTACGCTTAACTCAAATGTTAGCAATTATCCAGACTGTTTATCCAGTCCTACATTTCCACTGTTCAACCCTGACCGGCTGGGTTTTGAAATTAACAGCCCCTACTCCAAGCCTGAATAACACAAAAACAATTGTATGATGTGTGTCTATTTCCATTTACATCCATATTAGAAGATGGAAACACTAACTAGGATATCAATCCAATGGCGCAAACCATCAAAATACACAATTTCATCCTTCCTTTGTTACTTGCTTATCTGCCCCCAAAGTCTCCTTTACCAGTCGCAAGGTAGAAATAAACTTAGACAGTCTCAACTCAGTGACTCGGATACAAGCACATGTTGCAAAACTACCCATAATTTGGCATTAAATTTGTAGTCTCATAACAGAGAAGCCAGTTCCAGCACCTGTGAGCCAATTGGAAAGGCCACACAGATGTGTGGCTCAGGTTTGGATTTAAGCACAGGTCAGGAACAAGTCAAGAAGGAAACATTACCCTAGTTCCATGCTATGTATGACCCAGGAGTTCTTCAAATATTACTGGCCTGGGTTTTCCGCTTGTTCGCTCACCAGCTGGTGATTTTCCTCCCGTTCATCTTAACGCTGCGGAGAACACAACAGAAATCCACAGCCGCTGAATGCAAAACCTGGAAAATTCCAAGTTCTATATTTCGTACCTTGGGGACAAAAATTCCCCGAAACAAAAAGATTTAAAAACTCAAGTGAAAATACTTTACATTAGATCACTACATTCCTTGCATTGGTCACCTCCTAAATTATTAAAAATAAAAATGCAAACACAGCACATGGTTTTTAAACAACATTTCTCCTCACCAATTTTCTCCTTTCCCAAGGCATTGATTCCTTGGTGGGGTACGGATGCACAGACGCTGGGCACCATCTGTTACCCCACCCAAAGTGGCAGTGACTGTTGGCAGGCTAGTCAATCATAGAGGTATGACAGTCAAACCCAATCCTGTCCATATCCAACATCCACACATTGGCAATTTCCAGCAGAGTCACTGGATAGTAATCAGAAGCGGGTACCTTTGATGATTTTTGCCTGTATCGAGGTGAATTGTAGAATCCCTACAACTGTTCTGGCTGAGATCAGCTAACCCATCACAAACTAGCGACTGAACATGCGACACCTGGTCTGAATGGCTCCATTACTCACTTGATAAACCCGCTGAACCATCAGCAGAGCTAAAGGGTAACTTTTGAAGTCATGTAAATAATTGGTATTACACTGTCAGTGATATATTTCTCTGCAATTCATATTAGCAATATGTTGGTGTATTGCTAATCATGCATGCCATATGCCTTCAGATCCCACTTTCCTACTGTTCATTATTCCTCCTACATCACACTGCTTTATCATTCACCACAGCAGCCAAGTAAAGTAGCAAGAAAAATAAAAATTGAACATTAAGATTTTACAACAACTAGACTATATATAGAACAAGCTGTCAGCAAGCTTAAGCAAGTAACCTTGATCCTGCTGCTCAACATAAAATGCAGTAACAAGGAATCATCAGAACCACTCAACTGAATTACTGTCTTGTATCATGCTGCCAATCGCCTAATAATTGTAATTTTTTTTAAACTGACTTGTTTCAGACACAAAAAAAAAGGGCTTCAATGTTTATGAATTAGAATTAGATTGATCTAAATGAAAAGGCCCTTTTGGTCTCATTCTTCCAGAATATCAACCCTACCATCTTTCCTTTACATCCTTAACATCCACCTGAAAGACAAAGATGAGCTCAGTTTAACGTCTTATCAGAAGGACAGCACAGATAATAGTGCAGCAATCCCATGGCAGCAGGCTAGAACGTCAGCCTAGATTATTTTAGTACGGGGCTGGAATCCCCAAACTTATGACCCAGAGGTGACACCACCACTAACTCACTCAACCTGACCCTTATTGAGGGAAGTGGACACTATGGTGCCGATACTACAGGGTTTCTACTCAAAAAAAAATTCTGTTTTTTCACTGTTTAAACGTAAATTTGTATCAATGAAATAAATTCAGTGAAGAACTAATAGATTACTCTATCAAAAAATATGGTGGCTGTACTTGCACAGAAAAATGGGCATTAAAATCAACAAAAACTATCTTCTCCCAGATCTCCAGGTCACCACAATAACACAACACGGGCAATCTATCTGCCAATTGCTTCTTCCGAACCCTTCATCCAGTCAACAAAATAGAAGTGCCCATGATTTTAAAACATATTGGGCAAAATATTTTACATATTCTACATATGTACATCTATCACATTTATAAGAAACGGAAAATTTATTCAATGCACAAGGTGATAAACAAATCAAAACTACTCACCCATGAGCTGCTCATGGTTTAAAAATAAATCAAACAGCTGTACACTCACACTAACCATAAACAAGTACTAGTTGTAAACATAGCCACTCCATTATTGCTATTGCATTCTGAACTGATAACTGTACAAAAAAAGTGCAAAACAAGTTTCTGCTCACTGCACCTTTGAACCACACAAAAAAAATTGTACAACTCAGAATAAATCCCACCTAACTAAAATAGAACCAAAGCTATTTAGGCATCAGCCTTGGCTCAGTGGCAGCACTCTCACCTACGAGTCAGAAGGTCATGGGTTCAAGCCCCACTCGAGACTTGAGCACGTAATCTATGCTGGCACTTCAGTGCAGTGGGAATGGTGCACTGTCAGAGGTGCTGTTTTGCGGATGAAACTTTAAACCAAGGCCCTGTCTGCCCTCTCAGGTAGACGTAAAAGATCTCATGGCACTATTCGAAGAGCAGGGGTGTTCTCCCAGTCTCATGGCCAACATTTATCCCTCAACTAACACCTAAAAACCGATGACCTAGTCATTTATTTCATTGCTATTTGTGATACCTTCTTGTGTGCAAATTGGCTGGCATGTTTCCTACATTATAACAGCGACTTCACTTCAAAAGTACTTCATTAACTGTAAAGTGCTTTGAGACATCTGGAGGTTGTGAAAGATACTATACAAATGAAAGTTCTTTCTTTTTCTTGTTAAACCTCCCAGCCAACATCATGTTTTTATAACAAGCGCGCACACTCTCCATCTCCAAAGACCAAACAGCAACTTCATAACGACTGCTCCTAGCAACTTGAGGTGTTATGCACTATTCCAATACGTAAGCAAAAACCATACTGGACCAAAAGTTCACTTAATACTCAAGTTCCTTTAATCATTGTATACCAAACAGAAGTTGCAAATATATATATAGTAGAAATAGAATACTGCATTTCAAATTGTTTATTTCACTCAAGGGAAGCCCATATAACTTGGTCATAACTTGCTACTGATGATTTATGTGTTCTCCTTCACTTGAAATAAAGGAGGGAATTCCACCGCTTCATGTGTAGTATCCATTACACTTTATAAAGAACTTTCTCTATTCACAGAGCAATTTGATCCCCCATCATAATGCAGTTTACCTTATCATAAATGTAAGGGGAAACATCTTGCTGTGCAAATACACTTGATTTTGTACAGTGTGCATCTGTAAATAGCCAAATGTTATTAAAGAGGGAGGCTTGCCATCACAAAGAATTATGAATTAACTTTATTAGCCTTTAACTTTATTTTATTTCTGCTGATTCTCTGGATATTTAAAAGAATGAGTTATCCAAGCAATCAAGAAATTGGTTTGCTGGAGTAACTGAAATGGCACACAGTCATTTTAGCTCTGTGCATGTTAATTCAGCTCCCTCACACTACCAGGCGGAGAAATACCTCCAAGACAGTTCCCTCACGGCTATCACCATTCAGCATTTGAACAACACTGCTCAACATGAAAACAATGAGAACATGGAAGTTAAACATGTTTCTTTTAATCATGTTTATTATCTTTTTTAAAAAAGGAGGATTTGATGGAGAGACTTCATCTTCAAAAAATAATTGCACTAACACACAGTTTGCTGATCTTAAAGTCCCCATGTATTCCAATGGGAAAGAAACTTCAATAAGACAAATATGCCCCATGCCTCTGACTGTCTCTTGTGCAAGTCAATAAATCCCAAAATCACAGCTTGTCAAATCATTTAATAAGAACTTAGCAGCCTGCTGCCTGTCACCTTCCACCCTGACATCCCCACCAGCAAGAAACCATTTAAAAGGAAGGAAAGTGTAGGAGCACTTTTGTTCAAAGTATTCCCCCTTTCATAGTAAGAGACAAAAAAAAAAATCACTTTTTTAAAAAACAAAAACTCAATTCTGTTGGTAGCAGGGAGACCCTCATGTAGGATCACCCACTCTGGTGACATCAATTACAGGGAACTCCCTGCCCAGTCCCATTGCCAACAACAGAGGACATAACTTCAAACCAGCCTGAGTCGTTCTGAAGCCACCCGACACCAGGAAACCACATTAAAAGCTGGAATCCAATCCACACTTCAGTCACCTCCAGACTTAACTTTCCAACACCTGGCTCACTGGCTTCCCAACACAAGCTGCAATTCCTCCAGAAATTGCCCACATCCTGCTCCACCAGCCTACTTAAATTGAGCCCATCACCCCTATCCTCACCAACTACCATTGGCTCCCAACTTCAATCCTTGCCCTTGATTACAATTCCTTATATGGCCTTACTCCAACCAACATTTGCAAACTTTTCTTACCCTAAATGCCAGCTCTCAGGCTCTGCTTGAGAATCTGGACTATTGTGCGCCATTGTCCCCACTCCACCATCAGTGGCAGAGCCTTCAGCCATCTTGGCCCTGCTGTCTGGAATTCTCTTCCTATACCCACCCACCTTGCTATATTTTTCCCCGAGCTTCAAAAGCCTCCTCAAAACCTACATCTTTGACTTTGCTTTCAATCACCCCCTCAATTCTTCTCCCAAGTTTATGATCATCCCCTCTCCCATGAAGTGTCTTTACACAGCATTACATAGAAAATACAACATGGAAACAGGTGGTTCAGCCCGACCAGTCTGTGTTGATGTTTATCCACATGAGCAGTTGTCCCCATCCCATGTGCCTGCCGAGTTACCATATCGCTTTATCCCTACTTTGTTCAACTACCTACTCTTAAAAGTTGACATAGTCTCTGTTTCAATCACTAACTCTGGTAGTGTATATCACAGCCTGATAACCCTCTGTGTAAAAAAAGGTTCTCCTGCTCTCTGTCTTTAATCCCTTATGTTTAATCTTATTTTTATGTCCCCTCGTTCTAGACCAGTCAATCACTGGAAACAGTCTCACCTGAAATTTCTGTGGGCGTTCTTCGATCCCCCACCTCAACCTTTTAAAAAGCATTTGGACAGTTACATGGATAAGATGGGTATAGAGGGATATGGGCCAAGTGCAGGAAATTGGGACTAGCTTAGTGGTATAAACTGGGCGACATGGACATGTTGGGCCGAAGGGCCTGTTTCCATGTTGTAACTTCTATGATTCTATGAACCTCAGCAGAAGATTGGCAGAAACCCCTGAGAAACAGGCCAAACTTTTGCTACATTAAAATGTACTATGCAAGTATAACTCATCATTTCCTGGGGTCAGGCAACTTCAAACAAGCTTAAGAGCCACTCTAAAGTCTCCTTCAGCCCTGCTGATTGTAACGGGGCCATGCTAGGATATTTGTCGAGCAGATATGGAGGACTTACTTCAGGGACTCTATAAATGATCAGCAATTAAATTATTTTTTTTATTATTAATTTCAAGGAAATTGACGGCAAGACATATTCTTCTATAAAAGGTGGAAGTAGAGTTATACAGCACGGATAGAGGCCCTTTGGCCCATCGTGTCCGCGCCGCAACTTTGAACAAAAAGTACACCACCTAAACGTCCCATCTCCCATAAGTTTGTATACATTATAAATAGGGCAAATGATGTGACGTTCTGCAAAATTCTGCACTTACAACCTGTTGTGCAATCTGCTGCCCAAATATTACACATTTACACAAACTGCTCTAAAAGCAGAGAAAATGGTAGTTTTAAGTAATTACAAATCACTGCCCTAATTAAGCACCAGACACTGGGGGAGTATTTCCCAAGACAGTGACACAATCTCAGTGATGACACAATGTTGACAAATTGCACAAGGTCTTGCAATTTATGATGTCATCTTGATCCTTCAATACAATTCTGTAATAACACTGCAGACTGTACTTTATCCTGCACACACTGTATAATTATTTTGCAGTCTTTATAATATTTAAACCTTGTTAGTTACTGGAGGGCGTTCTAATAAATCTGAACTCACTATTAAAAATATTCAAAAAGTAGGGCAGTGGCACTGAAACAGTACTGATGTTCTTCCTCTAACTTTCATCCCTTAAGTCACACACCTGTGTGGTCCTGTGCATTCTACCAGCCCTCCAATACCATGCCCAAATGACCAATCTTCAACAACATATTTGACTGTGGAGGACATTACAATTAAGTCAACCCTGGCCTCAACCAACATGAACCTTTTGGATGGATTACTAGAGAACAATCAGGATGGGAACCATGCTAATTTTAATCCTCTCAAACCAAGGGGTGCAAGACCAACTGTAGTGCTCAATTGCTGCACCTGCTAAACTCAGGCTTTTTTTTTATTAACACCTTTTAAAAATTCTTTCTTCTCTCGCTGATTTTCTCTACTTTCCTCCTCTCCTGTAGGATTTATTCTTTACTGGGATACAGTTCCATGGGCACTGGGCACCCTCCAGTACATTGCTCAAGTGTCCATTTTACATTTGTGAGTTTGGACATCAAGTGTCAACAGGCTATTCAACTACCAGGACCATCTTGTAATCACCCAACATGCACATACACACTTCCAGCAAGGATAACTGAATGGTGATTAGAAGCAGGAAGCCTGGATGAATTCCCTCTCCCTAACCCAAGGGCGCAAAGGCTAACTGCAGTGTCCGTATTTCTTTCCTGGTTGAGATCAGTTAACTAAGCAAAGGCTAGATATTGAACCTGGGACCTTCCTAATCTGTATGACTCACTGGGAAAAACTTACTGAGCCATCTGAGAAATCAGCCGTCAGTCATTTTATTGGTTAAAACTCAAGCAAAATGCAATCAGTGTCATGCATTGTCACAGTACATTTATTCTTGTTATTTAAACTTCAGAATCAGAACCAAGGCTAAATATTTTCACTGGCTCGGTCACCTTCATCCAAAAGTTGCACTTTCGCTCTAGCTCAGCACGATGGAAACTGTATCTGCATTTTAAGACTCAAATAACGTCTTCCAAGCAAGTCAAAACAATGTTTTTTTCCCACAAAATAAGTTATTTCTAACAGACAACAGTTTAAAACAAACAAAAAAAAGTTTTTTCAAATAATACTGGAACAATTGGTACTCAACTTCTCTCAGACTGACTCAAAGTTGAAGACACCACAAGTTTGTACTGAGATGGGCAGCTGCCCAAATTAAATGAAGGTCTGTAAATATATTTGCCAAATATATGAGACACTTTTTCAAATGAAATATAAAAATAAACCAGTTACATAGGATATTATATGGATCCAATTATTTTACATGACACCCAACCTAGAAGATACAGCTTGAAATAGAAGGAAGCTGTAAGGAAAATAAATTTTAAATAAAAGTTTTAAGCCTACCACAAAAAATAGATAGAGTTTATTATTAGTTATCATCTCATTAAAATGGGGCAAGTTTAGATTCAAGGAATCCAAAAATTACTACCAATTTATCATAGTAGTAGTACCACACAGGAGGCAACCATTTGGCCCATCGTGCCTGTGCCGGCTCTTTGAAAGAGCTATCCAATTAGTCCCGCTCCATGCTCTTTCCCCACAGCCCTGTAAGTTTTTCCTTTTAAGTGTACATCCAATTCCTTTTTGAAAGTTACTATTGGATCTACTTCCACCACCTTTCAGGCAGTGCATTCCAGATCATGACAACTCGCTCCATAAAAAAATGGTTCCTCATGTCGCCTCTGGTTCTTTTACCAATCCACATCCGCTGGTTACCGACCCTTCTGCTACTGGAAACAGTTTTCCCTTATCAAAACCGTTCATGATTTTGAACACCTCTATCAAATCTCCTTTTAACCTGCACTGCTCGAAGGAGAACAGCCCCAACTTCTCCACATAACTGGGGTCCCTCACCCCTGGTACCATTCTAATAAATCTCTTCTGCACTGTTTAAGGCCTTCACATCCTCTCTAAAGTGTGGTGTGCAGAATTGAATGCAATACTCCAGCTGAGGCCTATCCAGTGGTTTATAAAGGTTGAGCATAACTTTCTTGCTTTTGTACTTTATGCCTCTATTTATAAAGCCAAGGATCCCATATGCTTTTTTAAAAAAAAAAACAGCCTTCTCAACTTGTCCTGTCGCCTTCAAAGATTTGTGTATATACATCCCCAGGTCTCTCCTATCTTGCACTCCCTTTAAAATTGTACCATTTAGTTTATATTGCTTCTCCTCATTCTTCCTACCAAAATGTATCACTTCACAATTCTCTGCATTAAATTTCATCTGCCACGTGTCTGCCCATTTCACAGTCCATGTCCTCCTGAAGTATGTTACAATCATCCACATGTTTTAATACATTTACAAGTTTCAGGTCATCTGCAAACTTTTAAATTATACCCTGTATAGCCAAGTGCAGGGCATTAATCTACATCAAAAACAACAGTGATCTTAATAATGACCCCTGGGGAACACCACTGTTTACTTCCCTCCAGTCTGAATAACAACCTCTCACTACTACTCTCTGCTTTCTGTCCCCTAGCCAATTTTGTATCCACGCTGCTGCTGTCCCTTTAATCCCATGGGCTTTAATTTTGCTAACAAGTCTATTATGTGGTACTTTATCAAATGCCTTTTGAAAGTCCATATGCACAACATCAACTGTGCTACCCTCATCAACCCTCTCCGTTACATCAAACAACTCAATCAAGTTAGTCAAACACGATTTCCCTTTAACAAATCCATGCTGGCTTTCATTTATTAGCCCATACTTTTCCAGGTGCCAATTAATTTTGTCCCAGATTATTGTCTCTAAAAGTTTCCCCACCACTGCGTTAGGCTGACTGGCCTAAAATTGCCAGGTTTATCCCTCTCCCCTTTTTTGAACAGGGGTGTAACATTTGCAATCCTCTCGTATTGGCACCACTCCCATATCTAAAGGAAGATTGTGGCCAAAGCCTTTGCAATTTGCATCCTTACTTCCCTCAGTAACCTAGGATGCATGCCACCTGAACCAGTGACTCTTCTACTTTGAGTACTGCCAACCTTTTTAAAAACCTCCTCTTTATCGTCGCCAATATCGCTACTGCCTCCTCCTTTACTGCTACCTTGGCAGCATCCTCATCTCTAGTGAAGACCGATGCAAAGTATTCATTTATTACCTCAGCAATACCTACTGCCTCCACAATCATAGAAAGGTTACAGCACGGAAGGAGGCCATTCGGCCCATCGAGTCTGCGTCGGCTCTATGCAAGAGCAATCCAGCTAGTCCCACTCCCCCGCCCATCCCCGTAGCCCTGCACATTTTTTCCTTTCAAGTACTTATCCAGTTCCCTTTTGAAGCCCATGATTGAATCTGCCTCCACCACCCCCTTGGGCAGTGCATTCCACATCCTAACCACTCGCTGTGCAAAAAGGTTTCTCATCTCACCTTTGGTTCTTTTGCCAATCACCTTAAATCTATGTCCTCTGGTTCTTGGCCCTTCCACCAATGGGAACAGTTTCTCTCTATCTAGGCCCTCCATGATTTTGAATACCTCTATCAAATCTCCTCGCAACTGTCTCTGTTCCAAGGAGAACAACCCCAGCTTCTCCAGTCTATCCACGTAATTAAAGTCCCTCATCCCTGGAATCATTCTAGTAAATCTCTTCTGCACCCTCTCTAAGACCTTCACATCTTTCCTAAAGTGCGGAGCCCAGAACTGGACACAATACTCCAGTTTTGGCCGAACCAGTGTTTTATAAAGGTTAATCATGACTTCCTTGCTTTTGTACCCTATGCCACTATTTATAAAGCCCAAGATCCCGTTTGCTTTTTTAACCACTTTCTCAACCTGCCCTGCCACCTTCAATGATTTGTGCACATATACCCCCAGATCTCTCTGTTCCTGTACCCCTTTTAGAGTTGTGCCCTCTAGTTTATATTGCCTCTCCTCATTCTTCCTACCGAAATATATCACTTCGCATTTTTCTGCGTTAAATTTCATCTGCTACATGTCCGCCCATGCCATCAGCCTGTCTATATCCTCTTGAAGTCTATCACTATCCTCCTCACTGTTTACTACCCTTCCAAGTTTTGTGTCATCTGCAAATTTTGAAACCGTGGCCTATACACCCAAGTCGAAGTCATTAATATATATCAAGAAAAGCAGTGGTCCCAGCACTGACCCCTGGGGAACACCACTGTACACCTCCCTCCAGTTCAAAAAACAACCGTTCACCACTACTCTCTGTTTCCTGTCCCTTAGTCAATTCTGTATCCATGTTGCTACTGGCCCCTTTATTCCATGGCCCACAATCCTGATGATAAGCCTACCGTGCGGCACTTTATCAAACACCTTTTGAAAGTCCATTTACACCACATCAACTGCATTGCCCTCATCTATCCTCTCTGTTACTTCATCAAAAAACTCTATTAGGTTAGTTAAACACGATTTGCCTTCAGGGAAAGCCAGCACGGATTTGTTAATCAATCCATACTCGTCCAAGTAACTTAATTCTGACCTGGATTATCGTTTCTAAAAGTTTCCTTACCACTGAGGTTAAACTGACTGGCCTATAGTTGCTGGGTTTATCCTTACACCCTTAAGGTCTCCTTATTTAGCCTAAAGTGTAATGATACATGCCTAGAAATCATACTGTAAATCTAACTGGACAATCAGTCGTAAATTTTCAGCTTCTCCTCCCACTTTCATTTCCCTTCAATATTCCTTCTACAGTCCCTCCCATTAACACACATCATTCTTAGATAGAAAGTGTGGTTCAGAAAAACCTTCCCATGCTTCTGCCAATGCCATTTCTGAACAAGCTGACTGAGATCAGGAACACAAAAGAGAGACTTAACATCCTACCACTCCGTACTTCTTTTAAAATGTTCACTTTTTTTAAAAAGAATTCAAGAAAAAAAACTCATTCATCATCAGGATGCCCCAAAGCAATTTACAACTAAAGTATTACTCTTAGGCGTCAGCCTTGGCTCAGTAGTAGCATTCTTGCCCGAGTCAGAAGGTCATGGGTTCAAGCCCCAATTTGGAGACGTGAGCACATAATCTTGGCCAACATTTCAGTGCAGAACTGGGGGAGTGCTGCACTGTCAGAGGTACAATCTTTTGGAAAAGAAGTTAAATCAAGGTCCTGCGTGGCCTCTCAGGTGGACATAAAAGATCCCATAGTTGAAGAAGAGCAGGTGAGTTCTCCCTGTGTCCTGACCACCATTTACCCTTCAACCAACACCACCAAAAACAGATTATCTGATCATTTATCTCATTGCTGTTTCTGAGACCTTGGTGTGCACAAATTGGCTGCTGGGTTTCCCTACATTATAACAGTGACTACATTTCAAAAGTACTTTGTTGGCTGTGAAGCACTTTGGAATGTCCTAAGGACAAAAAAGGCACTATATAAATGCAAGTTTTTTTTGAAGTGCAATTACTGTTAGTGCAGCAGGGCCCCACAAATAGAAAATGAAAGACCAGACAATCTGCAATTACATGCACAAGTCTGTAATGGAGCTTGAGGCCACAACCTTCTTACTCAGAGGTGAGAGTGCTATCACTGAGCCAAGCTGGCACACAGCATCAGATAATGAAAATGCTCTCAAAAGCATAAGCGTGCTACTATACTTTCAATAAGCTTTTAAAAATTGAATATATTTCAGCTTTAATTTCCAATTTTGAAACATTATCTGACCCACTGTTCTTACTGAAAAAACACAAATTGAGAGGTGGCTATTTTGCCACAAATTTTCCAGAAACTAAGTACCAGTCTAAAATAATGCAATCACATTTTGATTGTGGAAGTCCCATGGACATCAAACAAAAATATAAACATGGTGCAGTAATAACACAAGGCAACAAAAATAAACTTTGAATTGTTGCCAAGTTTGCTGTTGTACTTCTTTCGAAGGGTGGGAATATAAATACGACTGGATTAACAAAATCCAGTGAACTCTTAAACGCACACTCTTTTCCAATTATACACATTCCATAATCAAGGGGAAAAAACAGGAAGGTTGTTTGAAAGCCATGTCGCAGAAATAGCCTGAACACCAAGAGTTTACTTTGCCGGGCCTAAGACGTATTACTAGCACCGAAATCTACAACACAAACAGGAATTTCCGAATTTCTTAAAGACACAACCTTTCTTCACCCACCCCAACCTTCCTTCCTCCCTCACCAAAAAAAAATCAAAATGATCAATAATTTCAAAGGCACACAGACAGAAAATGAGAAATGATCAATAAAAACTCATTCAAGTTTAACCACTTTTGGTTATAAAAGAAAAAGTGCAAAAATAACCTGGCTTGTTATTTTGCCGCTCAGGTAAGGAAAAACTCCTACAAACAAGCTCTCCATTCACAAATAATAAAAAGGGGTAAAAAAAAAGGAAGGGAAAGGAAGGATCCATTTAAAGAAACACCAGATCTTATAATACATGTGTGTGTGTGTAATTCACATAGCCTCTTACCTGTTAGACGTAACTTGACTGGCCCGTTCCTCCTGGCCCCTTGGTTAGACATGTTCCGAGTGTTTTATTGTGTAAAGTTTTAATTCCCGCTGCTAACGTCTCCCTGCGAGCGGCCGCTTTTCCCCCCTTTCCCCGAGCGAACAATGATGGCCTCCTCGAGCCCGATGGCCCGGATGTGCATAGCACACACTCGACAACCAGAGAGAGAGAGAGAGAGAGGGAAAAAACTCAATCAAAATAAAAAAATAAATACCATTTACCTCATGAAATTTTTTAAAAAACAACTTTTCTTTTCGAATTGGCCAAAAAAATATTTTTTTAAAAAAACTTTTTACTTTTCTTATGGGTTTTTTTTTCCGTCTGCCTCAAACTCCCAGTCAGTAGAACCAGACTTTTTCTTTTCCCCCTCTCTCTCTCTCTCTCTTCACATCTCAGGGTTGGTCTCCTTTTCCCTCTCTCTCTCTTGTCGAGGTATATAGATTAAATAATTACTGAAGGCTATATTCAAATCAACAGTAAGTCGATTAATTGTTGTTCTTGTTTCTTCCTTGTGCCAAGCGTATTTCCACCCACAGTAAATCCTCACACAAAAAAAAAATAATAAATGATGAGGGATTGAAGATTATTTTTCAACAAAAAAATAAGTCGTTGACGGTATTTTTTAGGCTTGAAGCCACCGCTTTCCTCTCTCCTCTCCCTTCCTTGGTCTTAAGTCCTGATCTCAGGGCTACTTGACTGAAGAGCACAGCAGCGCACTTGCTGACATCATCCCAGAGCTCCCACCCTCTTCACAGTCTACAGCTCCTCCTGCTTGGATCACAGGGACAAGGCACTCTGCAAACCAGCACCAAAACTTCACCCAGCTCTCCGCGACCGTTGGGCACCGCAGGAACTGGAGCATATCCTCGATCAATATAATAAAATTATTATTTGACCTTGTTTATTATTTGATTTTGATTTTGTTTTTTAAAAAATAAAACACACCCTAACACCCCCCCCTTCTTATAAAAGGGGGTCTAAACACACACACAGAAAAAAAACTTCACCCAACACCAAACTCCTTCACAGGCAATTTCCGAGCATCAAAACGTGACCCAGCAATATCTGTTAAATTACCAATACTTTATTATATCGATTATTCAGTTTAAAAAATGCAAATGATCTATCGATATAAAATAGGTGATTGAAAATGAAATAGACTAATAATCTAGATTTATACTAAATTACCATCATTGATATAACAACTAGCATTTATATGGCGCGAATATTACTACAAAATGTACATATATAATCTATAGATGCAAAGTAATATTATTAAAAAGAAATAAAACTTATTTTACAGTCAATTAACACTGACAATTAACTAAAAAAGGTAATCTGTGGATATAAAATATTACAATGAAATGAAATAAATGACAAGTTTTTGTATATTATCAGTATAAGTAAAGCAATTTTTTACAATGACATTATTTTTATGAGTAAAGCAAATTAAATATATATAGTTTACTGTATTGAAGGTTGTTATAAAATAAATTAAAATATATTGGAAAATATATGCTGGGTAAAGCAATTAAGTAAAATACATATATACTGGATTATTCATATTGGTATATATTTACTCACCGATAATTTACTGTAAAAATTAAAGTAATCGTATAGATATGTTTAGCTTTTAAAGGCTGGTGGCAGTTTAAAGTTATTAATTTAGGGCAAGCTACACAAACAAAAGGTTTTAGTTAGGTAAAGTTGATTGCACACTGCCTCAACTTAGTCAAACTGCAGTCATTTCTTAAAATATAGGTTTTTAAACTGGGGTCCCTGGCCCCCTGGGAGGGGTTTTGTAAGAGGGTCTCAGGAGTCCTCAAGGTTATCAGATTTATGCCCATCTGTCATTAGATTTTTGAATTTTTCTGTAGTTGCCACCTTATTTGTAAATTATTTCTGTTGTTAAAAACCAATAAAACATGTTTTCGTTGTGTAGCTGATACGATCTTTCTAAAACTAGGACAGGGGCTTCTCAGAAGCATGTCGTTGTTTGCAGGGCGTCCCCAAAAGTGTGTTAATATTTGCAGGGGTGCCACCACGCAGAAAACCACAGCCTTAAAATTTAGAACGAACAAACCGGCCTTCTCAGAATCTTGTCAAATTAGAATCCTCAATGGCTCAGTGCGTAAATAGAACATATGGTGGGGTGCTAAGTCATAAACACCAGGAAGGATACAGATTAATTCCCTGGTTTGTGGTAAGCTAACCAATTTCAGCCAAGTAGCAGTGGGAATGCTATGTTTGGCTACAGTGTTTAAACTAGCATAAGGAAAAATTGTCTACGGTTTCTGCTCGTTTACTTTCCAGAAATCCTTGTTGGACAGTGTGTGTTGGTGCATGGATCTTAGGTGAGGACAGAATCAGGCAATGCTGTGATTGCCACAGCATCATATGGGCTACCAAAACTCACTATTCCAGGTTTACGCATGAAGAATAGCCATTTGGGCAAGATACTAGCAAGCCAACAGCACCCACGGAACCGTACTCCAGTATGAGTTGCCACTTTCCAGAAAGTAGGATATGTGGAAAAAATTGGAGTGAAATTAAACTCACCACGCAGGTAGTGCTTTCAATATTTTAAATGCTATATATTTGGTAGCAGTATTGTAAAGAAAGAATTTGCATTTATATAGCACCGTTCACATCTCAAAGCACTTTACGACCAATGGATTCCCTTTTGAAATGTAGGCACTGTGATATAGGCAAACTCAACAGCCAATTCCCTCGAACAGCAATGAGAGAAAATGCAGTTACTCCGATTCAGTTCTATTGTCCTGGACACCAGGAGAAAATCCCCTTTTCTTCCATTAGTGCCATGGAATTTTTATATCAATTAAAGCAAGCAGACAGGGCCTCAATTTAACATCTCATCTGAAAGACAGCATCTCCAACAATGCAGCAGCACCCCCTTGGTTCCACATTGATGTGTCAGTCTAAATTTTATGCTTAAGTTCTGAAGTGGGTCTTGAACTCATGATCTTCTAACTTAGAGACAAGAGTGCTACCACTGAGCCAAGCTGACCATATAACTTGTAGCATTACACCAATTAATTGTATTATTTACCTACTTGCTTTAGTAACACTAGATATAGTTAGGTTGTCATCAAGGTTTATAAATTTTGACAGTCTTAAAAATGTTTTTGCCTTTTTAGAAAATGGCAAACTCTGTGTGTAACAGTATGTTTCAATCATGACAATCATTTATATGTTATATAAAAATATATACGACAAATAAATAATAATTTCCATATGTTGAGATCCACAGCCACTGGAGATAGAGGGTGAGAACAGCAATACAATCATTGGAACAATTCTCTTCTTGCCTTTGGGGGATGGGCAGAATATCTAAACCAGCAAAAATGTGTTATGCACAAAAAAATGATGTTATGACTGATACAATTAGTTTTGTTAACGTTTTAAACTATGTATGACAGCAGAAAGCCTTTAAACTGCAAAAAAAGACTAGGCACATTTTTCCAGTAAGGCATCACCATGAATAATCAAAAAAGCGAGACAGATTTCTCTCCTTTTTCCCTGATGGTGATGTGCAGCAGCCAAAGATCTTGTTTAAAGGCAAATAATAACATAGATTGACCTGGATTAATATCTTATTCTGAAATCTTTGTTTTAATGTTACTGTATATGTTTCCATTTTTATTTGTCCTCAGGATTTGGGATCCTTGGCTTTATAACAACAACAACAACTTGCATTTATATATTTCCTTTAATGTAGTAAAATATCCCAAGGTGCTTCACAGGAGCGTCATCAAACAAAATTTGACACCAAGCCACATAAGGAGATATTAGGACAGGAGATCAAAAGCCTGGGCAAAGAGGTATGTTTTAAGGAGCGTCTTAAAGGAGGAGAGAGAGGTAGAGAGGTGGAGAGGTTTAGGGATGGAAATCCAGAGCTTAGGACCTAGGCAGCTGAAGGCATGGCCACCAATGGGGGTGCGATGAAAATCGAGGATAGAGGCACAGAGTACAAAAGCAAGAAAGTTATGCTAAACTCAATGCTGTATATTTCTTTTTAATTGACAATAAAGTGAGTCATAACATAATGTGTATTAAAAACACAAAATTACTGTTCAAAGCAACAAAACTTGTTTACTAAAATTATGATTTAAAGGAGAAATATCAGCATTTTAGGGAAGTGAATTTGAGTCACTTCTTTCTGACATACTGCTGGAAAAGCTGAGTCTTATTTTCTCGTTATGATATGTTCACAGGCAGATGTTGACATAAGCAGATGACATCATCTTATCACATAACTCTTGGAAGAAAATTCAAAAGATAGCCGAACAACTTTCCAGGGGATCTGACCTATAATAACTTTCAGTGGCACTAATTGTCCATGCAGATTGAGGGACACCAGAGTTTATTTCTTTTTTAAAAGTCACATGTCCTAACCAACTTTTATCTATTGTTGTAACTCTTTCGATTTAGACTAACAGAAAACTTTAAAACAGCTCACACATAGCGCACTAACAATGTTGCTGGAAAAAATATTGTTCACAATGAACTCTTTTGAACATAAGAAAATAGGAATGAGAAAAGGCCATTCAATCCATCCAATTCACCCCTCTGGGTATAACAGATTTTTGTGACATCTCCTGTAGGTGCCTAGAAGGATTGCGTGGCATAATGGTTGAGGATAGTGCAGTGTGGATGGTTGATTATCAATCACATCCAAGTCACGGCCTCCCCAGTGAGCTTTGGGTTCAACGTGCACTGTTCCTCCATCATGCTCAGATCCAAACCTTGGGGTGGTTTGTTTTCTGAATCATGCACCTCCTGAACCCTCTGCATTCCTGACCACCCTCACCTCCAGTCGCACTAAAAAACATCTGATAAATACTATGCCAGAAAACTCCTCTGTACTTCTGTCAGGACTTGGTAACTTTACTTTGAAATCTTTCTCTTTATTTAGCTGCCACCAGGTGTGACCTGGAGTTCAATGCTCACTTTTCCTTTAAATCGCTCCTTGCCCAGTGCTGCACAACTTTCTCATTATTGACCTTTAAAAAGGCCTTAACAAGCAAAAATCATTTTGTTTTTATTTTTTGCTAATTTCCTTTTTTGAATAGGAGCAATCCTCAGAGCAGTGTTCAGCATGGACAAATAGTCCATTAGTGCCTCCTACTGGTGTCATACCAGTGTTAAAATTAGCAAACAGAATATTCTTGCCTTTTTAAAAAATGATTTTGCTCCTGTTTTAGGGTTCCCCTCTTTGCTGTGGCCAAGAGGGCAGGGTGGAGAGCTGCTCCTGGTCCTCTATCTATGCTATGCTGCCTGCTAGAAGGGCAAGAATAAGTGTGGATCAAGGTTGCTTGTGCAACTATATTCCCTTCTTCTCTATGGGGAAATAGAATGTTCATTCAGCATCTTCTTTCCGACCTGGCAAAGAAAGACAACTAATCACGTGGGGAATCATTAATATAAATCTCTGTCCTAATACTCTCATGTCAATAAAACCAAGAACTATCAAGCCACCCTGGACTCTCTTTTAAAATTTGTTTACAAGTGACAAGTCTTACAAACAATCTGCTTGTCTCCATGCAGCAAATTCCCCAGCTCAGTCTCTTTCTGATCTCACAATCTGCCCTCCTCTAGTGCTCTCCCACAATAATCGCCATGCCTCACTGCATCTCCCTTTTCTCTCAATCAGTCCATTCTAACTCCCACTCTGAGACGGAGACTCTGAGTCTCTCATGAATTGTCTCTCCCAGTATCATTAATAGCCCATTATTCTTATTCTTTTCAATTTGCTATGATAAATTTTCAATCCTCTTTTCTACTCAGATTCCCTGTTACTGTGAGTCACACATCGACGACCTTTTTGTAATACAGGCATTCTGCAATGTTTTGATCTTGTTCTGGTGACTGCTTTTAGTACCAGTTCATTTTGCTGTTTAATAGTTAATTTTTTGTCCAATTCATGCTCTGCATTTCAATCCATGTTGACAGCAGTCCCTGTCTGTTGCTGTCTCTCTTGCTGTGCAGCAATTTGGACACTTGGAAGATTGTTTATTCTGCAAAAATATGAATTTCTTTGCACATTCAAATGGTTTACAATCATCCCAGAGATTAGCACGGTACTTTTAGCAATATTGTCCATTTGGTTTTGTTTCGAGGGAAATTTCACCATCTTTTAAGGTATTTTTCCCCCATTCTCCAATATCCTTGTGCCATGCACCATCCTCAACTGAGAGTGAGCAGATGACCTGGGCTCAGACTTCTGTCAATACTGCTCTAAAAATGATCACTAGGAAGTATGCAAGAGAGAGCCCAGTGACTCTTTCTGTGGAGCCCTGACCTTCATTTGATGCCTCCCCCCAATGGAATGGTTGCGCTCTGTGACTCACCATGTAGGGAAATAATGGGCACGAGCCCATGCACTATTAATCTGTGGTCCAACACATTAAGGCTCCACTGCACCAACTTACAGAGACCAATATTTATTTAAGTGGGTGGCAAATTATTAACCCTTTCAGTCAGTGATTTTTGGGTAGCAAGTTTCGCCAAATCCCTCAGCATTGCCAATTCCCTCAGCACTGCCACGGCCCCTAGTATTACCAAATCCTTCAGCATTTTGGAAACGTTAATCTGGGACAGAATTAACAGTCACTTGGACGAGTGTGGATTGTTAAAGGCAAATCATGTTTAACCAACTTGATAGAGTTTTTTGATGAGGTAGATGAGGGCAATGCAGTTGATGTGGTGTATATGGATTTTCAAAAAGTGTTTGATAAAGTGCCACATGATAGGCTTGCTATTAAGATTGCGGCCCATGGAATAAAGGGGACAATAGCAACATGGATACAGAATTAACTAAATGACAGGAAACAGAGAGTAGTGGTGAGCGGTTGTTTTTCGGACTGGAGGGGGTGTGCAGTGGTTTTCCCCAGGGGTCAGTGCTGGGACCACTGCTTTTCTTGATATATATTAATGACTTGTACTTGGGAGTACAGGGCATGATTTCAAAATTTGCAGATGACATAAAACTTGGAAGGGTAGTGAACAGTGAGGAGGATAGCGATAGACTTCAAGAGGATATAGACAGGCTGGTGACATGGGCGGACATGTGGTAGATGAAGTTTAATGCGGAAAAATGCGAGGTGATGCAATTTGGTAGGAAAAATGAGGAGAGGCAAAATAAACTAGAGGGCACAATTCTAAAAGGGGTGGGATCTGGGGGTGTATGTGCATAAATCGTTGAAGGTGGCAGGGCAGGTTGAGAAAGCAGTTTAAAAAAAAGCATACGGGATCCTGGGCTTTATAAATAGAGGCAGAAAGTACAAAAGCAAGGAAGTTATGATGAACCTTTATAAAACATTGGTTCGGCCACAACTGGAGTATTGTGTCCAGTTCTGGGCACCGCACTTTGTCTAAGGTCTTCACATCCTTCCTAGAGCGCAGAAGAGATTTATTAGAATGATTCTAGGGAGTGGTGGAGGCAGATTCAATCATGGCCTTCAAAGGGGAACTGGATAAATACTTGAAACGAAAAAATGTGCAGGGCTACGGGGATAGGGCGGGGCAGTGGGACTAGCTGGATCGCTCTTGCATAGAGCCGGCGCGGACTCGATGGGCCGAATGGCTTCCTTCCGTGCTGTAACCTTCTATGATTCTATGGTTGCCAAAGACAAGTGTATTTCTACATAATTAATGCACCAAAATATTTTACTGCTCCCCTTACGTGATGAAAATTGCATGCTCCATGGAATGTAAATAGGCTGGGAGTTGGATGAGGTGATTAAATTGCTTTTGAGGCAGGCAGAATTAATCATATACGGCCAACCACCTAGTTCTCAGACAAATCCAGCCATTGATCCAAAATGTCAGCGTTCCTTGCCTGAGCATATTGGATCACAGTGTCTGCCACTGTGGCAGTAAAGAACGCAATTTAAATCCTCCACATGCCACCATGTTCCTAAATTCAGACCTGCTTCTGTGAGGAAGGAATAGGCACTTCTCCATAATTGCTGGTGGAGGCATAGAGGTGGTTAACAAGAGGAGAAAGGACACGATTTCAACCCTCACTAAAAAGTCATTGTTTGCATGCATTGTATTATCAAGAGTGGGGTGCCTATAATGTCCATAGAAATAAAAATAATTTATTTTCTTTGGAAATAGAAGAAAATTTCATTTACAAACGCTGAAATTATGTAGATCAAATTTTTATCTTTTCACAACATTAATGAAAATTTCATAGAACCTGAGATTCTACAATTCCATATGTTTCAATTATAGATATAATTCCTTTCTTTCCTCTATTTTTTTCTAATTGCCTACCTTCCCTCCTCATATAGTTATGATGAGAGACTTAAAAAAAAACTAGGAATGCAGTCATTGAAGCAGAGAAGTTTAAGGGGGATCTAATATGAGTGAAAGGTTATTTCCATTGGCCAACTGATAACAGGGGGTGTAAACTCAGGATGAGTTTGAGAAGCATAATGGGAAAGAATTTTTGTTATACAAAGAGCTATTAGGATATGAAATGCCTTACCACAAGTGGCTGTTGGAAATGAGTCAACCACAACATTTGAGAGAGAATTAGATAAACACTTGAAGAAAAATATTAAAGAGGTGGACTAGGTCACCAGATCTTACTTTAGTTTCCCTGGCTTAGAAAGAGTTAATATCAGCCAGCTCCTGATTGTTATCCAGTGTCTCTTGTGGGTGTATGGGTATCGGGTAAAGATAGGCTGGGGGTTTGGCTGTTGTGCCTCCCACAGTTGAATAGGCCTGTTGACACCGACTCTAAGGGCCCAAGTGTGGAGAATGGGCACTTGAGCAAGGTACTGGAGGTTTGCTGGCACTCATTGAACTGTACATATCAGTCAGCACCTTCAAGCGAGTGGAAGAGCAAATTGTGGAGAAAACAAAATTGTGTCTTCTGTTAGTGGCATTAATTTGCTACCATCTCTGATGACTCTGCTAGCTAAGGCAACGAGTAACTGAGTCATACAAAGCAGAAGGTCCCAGGTCTGTGCTGAGCCTGCTGAAGCAACAGTTGGTGTACTGCAATTGACTGCCTGGGTTGTGAAACCTGGGTTATGAAAGGGAAAATCGGTCAGGATCCTGGGTCCTGATCACTATCCAGTAACTCCTGCTGGAAAATACTCACATATGGACAACAGGCAAAGACAGGATTGGTTTTCACTTTTAGGTTCAAACAGTCTACCGTTACTTGGGTTTAGGTAACTCAAAGAATAGTCAATTGGGACGGGTATCAGAAGGTGCCGATGGCACCATATCCCAGCAGGAGACAATCCTTCAGGAGAGGAGAGAAAATATCAAAAATTTTGAAATGAAAAAATAGTTTGCCCCATGTAATACAACTGAAATGTTAATCGCTGCGCCTTCAGCTGAAAACAACGAGAGACATTTTGAAACTTCTGCGTCCTTGAAATGCTTGAGATTTATTTTCCACATTACTTTGGGAGATACACATGTGCCCTCTGCTGGCCTACAGAAATAACAACATTTGGAGAACTAGTGCCCTCTGCTGGGCTGTAGGGAATGAATTAGTAAATTTACCTGAATGTATATATACACCCTGGAAGACTCTCTAAAAACAGTCAACTGATCTTCGCAAGACATTTGGCTTGCAGTATCAGACTACATTTGGGGAACGTAATGGCTGAAGGACCCAGCCATTTCAGAACACACTGAATCTAAATAGTACCTGATGGAGCTGAAGGCAAGCTCCGTAGAGCTGACCAGAGAGGAATTGTTGATAGCACCACTTTAAAATGAGTGAAAGTACAGTGTCTCTTACAATTTGCTGCCATCAATACAATGTAATCTTAGGGTTTTAGACCCCTTCTCCTGTGGAACAGTCCGCTCACACCTCCTGCAAGTAGCTCTCGTGTTCTACTATGAACCAGGGGCTGCAGCCTTGTGGTTTTATACGCCTACAGAGACCTCACCCTCTAGATTGCTGGCGCCCACTGCACTTTAATGTCTCTCCAAGCCACTTTTGAGGACAGTATCAATATGCCACACTCGAGCTAGCGTCAGATTCCGAATTAAGTAACTCTATTCATTTACAGAAATGAAACACGCAGGACACAATGTTAAAAATGAATATAAATGCATCTTTAAAAATGTCATTTATCAGGAATAAATGCCTTGAGGAGAAGAGGGGAGAAAACTGGGGCAAGTGGGAAAGTTATAATAGGAAGGTGCAAGAAACATTACTGCATTTCATCTTCATTTTTGTAATGTGACAGGATCAAATGATGGGAGCATTCTATATCTGCAATTACTTCCAAGGATTCAGGTTTGAAAAAGCTTAGAAGAGGGTCTGTTGAAAAAAGTAAGCAGAGTAGCTTTTTAAAAGCCAGTTATGTGACAGGATTGGCAATGAAATCTGACAATCTATTAGCAAATGATGGAATCAAACATTGGTAAGTGCAAATTTCCATCCATTGTAAGAAATGTGAACATTACTGATGGATTTTATACCCAATCATGCATGATGCCAACCAGCTGCTCTTGAAGTTCATCTTTTGCACTATTTCTTCAGCCTTTTCAAACCAAATCTGGTAGGTACCTTATTTATCTTTCAAGGAAATGCCTTCGAGTGTGCGTGTGCATGTACATGAGGTGTCCTGTAAAGGAAATTTATATTTCACTAAAAAAAGTAATTTTTAATATGTTAGCTGAGTAGCTTTTGTTACAGAATCACAGACATGTTTTGGCTCAATATGCTGCTCGAAGTAGAAGAATGGTAATGGTAGAGAAAAGAGTGACGAAAAAAATAATTAACGAGGGAAAAAACATCCCCAGCCCCACATTACAAAGAGGGAAATGAAATAACAGACAATATACTACATAACATTGGTGCCCATGACAGGAGATGTACAGAATAAGGATTCTACTAAATTCTATATATACACCTTAGCATCAAGATCAAAACAAAAACACTTGATCAACTGAAAATAAATGTAAGGAATCTTACGACATCAGGTTATAGTCCAACTGTTTTATTTGAAAATCACAAGCTTTCGGAGGCTTTCTCCTTCGTCAGGTGAGTGTGACGAAGGAGAAAGCCTCCGAAAGCTTGTGATTTTCAAATAAAACAGTTGGACTATAACCTGGTGTCGTAAGATTCCTTACATTTGTCAACCCCAGTCCATCACTGGCATCTCCACATCATAACTGAAAATAGAACAGTCATTAGATATCCCCTATCTTAATGAAAGGTAACTTACCTTATGCCCACTCCTCCAGTAAAGGTGAGGACTCCCATTTACACAGTGCCTTTTGTGTCCTCAGGTTGTCCCAAGGTGCTTCACCATCAATGAAATACTTTTGGGAGTATTGTCACTGTTATAATGTAAACATGATGTGGAGATGCCGGTGATGGACTGGGGTTGACAATTGTAAACAATTTTACAACACCAAGTTATAGTCCAGCAATTTTATTTTAGATTCACAAGCTTTCGGAGGCTACCTCCTTCCTCAGGTGAACGATGTGGATTTCCACATCGTTCACCTGAGGAAGGAGGTAGCCTCCGAAAGCTTGTGAATCTAAAATAAAATTGCTGGACTATAACTTGGTGTTGTAAAATTGTTTACAATAATGTAAACAAACATAGCTCCCAATTTGCACACAGCAAGTTCCACAAACAGCAATGAGATAAATGGCCAGTTAATCAGTTTTTGGAAGTGTTGGTTGAGGGATCAGTGTTGGCCAGAACACCATGAAGCATGTTCTGATTCTACTGGGGATGATGGTCTCTCAATTGATAGGAAGAGAACAAACAATGCGGTTTGACTATGAGGAATTCAACATCTCAATCCCATAGAGTTGACTTTTCTTGGGATCCATTTGGCATCTAAGTGACATGAGGTTTTGAATGCAGAGACACCTCTTAATTTGGTGAAATTATAAGAACAGCTTAGACAATAATTTGATAACGTGCGCCATATACTCATGCCAAATGCCAGTGTGGTACCTCGCTTCTTAATAACCCTCCTCAGTGAAATCAAAGATTGTAAAATCATTTTCCATTAGTGACAATAGCTTTAAATACGTAGTAGCAGCAATAGCCTGAAAGTGTAAACAAAATGACCAGATCATGAGCCATGAAAATGCTATGGACAGTGAATATTATTTTTAAAACTGTGAAATTGAAGCAAATTGAGAGGTCCTTTATTTTGAACCAAGGGAGAAGGACTGGAGAACACCAAGCTAAACAATGGTCAACAACTTAAAATTAAGCTAATTTAGGGAATAGGCTGCCACTGAATGTGAATTCAGTTGAAGCATTCAAAGAGGAAGAAAAAAATTGTAATTTGACAGTTGCAATATTAGATTGACTGAACAGCCTTATTTCTAGATTAAATCGTAATGCAATTGAGTTTAAACTCTAAAGATAATAGGAACCCTGGTTCACACAACACAGTTTCAAAGTCATGACCATTGTACCTAAAGGCAAATCGTTTACATCAGGTTCACAGAAAGAAAATCACAAGATTTCAGCTTTTCCAACTTGCCACCAGTATCAAGCAGCCCAAGCTTTGTGTTGAAATAAAAGGAACAGACTTTGGGAATGCTGGAAACTAACAAAAGCCTAGGCTAAACGTGTTCTCCCTGAACATTGTTCCCTTATAGTTCACTCCTATCAGCTCTGATCTTTTATGGTTACATTCCTGAGAATAATAAAAACCTCAAGCATCCGACTTCACTGCTTTTCATTTTAAAAATGAAAACAGCTGACTACCCCATCAGCTCTAACTTTAGAAATCTGACCAGCAATCGGAGGCTGATGGCCATCGCCCAACATCCAAATACATTAATTTTCCAGCGAAGGTCCCTGGATAACAATCATGATCATTGTCTGATTTATTTCCCCTCTCTCGCCTAGAGGTGTATGTCACATTGTAGCCTTTACATTCCCTGCAATAGCTCTCCTCCAGTGCTCACTTTGTCACCTTCCTTAGTCCCCTCGTTTTTATCATTTATGTGCCTCCCCTTGGCAATATCATCCAAAATATGAGGTCAGCTTCCACATACTGACAACACTCAACTTTACCTCTCAGCTTGTTCCATCAACCTGAAGGCCATTACCATTCTCTCCAATTGCGTATTCAGCTCCCATAGGTATCTACACACCTTGGCCGTAGACTCCATTAACCTCCTTGGTTGCCATTCATTAGGCTTATGAAATGTGCAACTTGTGTACTGCTTGGTCCAGAGTTCCACTCCTTCCACCACACCCAGTCTATTACCAAGGTTGCCTATGAGACATCAACTCTGCTCCTACTAAAACCCTAATCCATGCCTTATAACCTCCACATTCAATTTCTCCAATGAAACCTGGGCTGGCCTCCTGGCTTCTACCCTTCACAAATTGCAATTCATCTAGAATGTTATTGTATGCATTGTATCACACGCAAAAGCCTGCTCCCCCCTTCATCCTATCCTCACCAACCGCCCTGGCTTCCCAAGCTTCAGCAAATTGACTTTCAGAGCCTGGTACTGTCCTTTCAAATCCCCCCAGGGTTTCACTCCACCCTACCTCAGCAATCTCCTCTACCTATACATCCCTGTATCTAAGCTTTGCTTCACTTTCTCTGCTCCCTCTTCTGCACCTTTAGTAGCCATTACACCCCCCCAATCACTGGATCCCCCTCCTTCAACACCACCTCATCATCTGCTTTCAAAGGACCTGCTAAACAAGACGTTTCCACTCCCATCCCTTTTCTCCCCCCTCCTGTTCTGTTCAACGACTGCACTTTTTTGTCTAATGTCTCAAAGCATTCTGATGTATTTTGTAGGTAATTTAGAAACTCAAGTGGTTTCTTAGCTCTGGGCCACTAAGTCCAATCCATCTGGTAGGAAAACTCCAGAACAGACAAAAATATCAAGGTTATTATAGTGGCCTTAAGGTAACTTCAACCAAGTAACCCCTAATCTTTATTATATTCTTTGAGAACACCAAAAAGCATCACTTGCCTTGGAGATTTTCCAGTTAAAGCACTGGTTTTTTGAGTTCTAGAACTTAAGAAATCTGCCTAGTGACCCAGGCTCATCTTGAAGTAGGAGAGGACAAAAAGATTTCCTACGTTGTAGATTGGTCTCGACTCTTCGCACTAACATCATCCACATAATAGAGCAGACCAGTGCCAGAATTGAACACGTGCAGGGGGTGGGGGGAGAAGAAAAAAAATCACAGGAAAACTTCTCTAACTTATTTATCACAGGACATCAGCCCACACAATCCCCAAATATCATACAAGGCAAATCACATCCACAGAATATAAAAATAAAACCGAATAGGCTGGAAATATAAAACAGATCTATCAGCAGTTGTAAAGCAAAAATGCAGTTTTGGACATGGATCCTACATCAGAACTGGATCAATAAAGCAAAACACTAAATGGAACTAAACAAAACAATGGGAATCAAAAAGGAAGCAAGATAATGGTTGAATACTCAAATGGGTTCCATTCAAAAGCAGGAAAGAGGTCAAAAGTAATTCTCAGAAAAGCATGATAAACTTAAGAGCAGGAAAATAGCTATAGGGAAAAACTGAACACAGGAAAATAAATTTTAAAAGGCAATATTGGGAATACAAAACAGGTGATCAGTAGCTAGAGAAAGGAAAGGCAGGTGAACACTACCAGTGCTGAGTTTGTGATGTAAGCCCACCTTCCTCAGACCCTTGCACAGCCCCAGTACCTGGCTTCTAAAAAAGTGATGTCACTAAGTCAATGTTTAGATCAGAGGGCTGCAGAGTTCCCAGGAGAAAGATGAAATACTTATACTGCAATTTGCATTGAGCTGGTTTTAAACAGTGTGGAGCAGAATGAAAGGGAAGATCAGGATCACACTTACACAGGTCATCAGTTAAATTTTCCCCTACCAGTTGAGAACAATCCACTCAGTGGAGGTCAAATTAAAATTCACTGGCCCATGTGGCATTGTGCACTGGATGCCCAGAAATAGGACAAAAAACTAGTTTTGTATGGGAACAATGCATCTAATTGTTACAAAATCTGATTGCAGGATCAATCATTGATTAAAGATAATATAGTACCAGTGCAATTTCCAGGATATATTTGCAGACTGATTTTGAATTTTGTAGGGATCATTTATCTTGCTGTGGTATCAAAGCATTTCCCCCACCACCAAACTACAACTTTGCTCAAAATGTAGACATGTTTTCATTTTTGCAAAAAATGAATGTACTCTATGCTGCTATTTGAAATCTTAACCCTAGAACCAGGGGATGGTTATTGACCCTTTGATTCCACAAGGAAATTGGCAGAGACTGATCACAATGCTCTGTTTTCCTCTGCTTCAAATATTTAATTTTCCTTAACAGTCTTCAACTATTCCGTGGCAAAGTATTTCATATTTCAACTATACAGAAATTTCTCCAAACCTCATTTAGTTATTAACCATCCCTACTCCAACCACAATATCTCTTCACCCCATCAAAATTTTTCATAATTTAGAAACTTAAATTACCTCAGCCATTTCTGTTCCAATGGAACTAGTTCCACACCATCTGGCTTAAAAATACTTAATGATTGCTCTTAGACTACAAATCTCTGCTCTTGTACAAAACCAAAATGCTATTGGCCCTTGACTAGTCCTCATTTCCTCTCCCAAAATGTATTCATACTTCTCTGCATTAAATTGCATCAGCCACTTGTCTGCCCATTCTGCTAACCCAAGTCTCAAGATCCACTTATTTGTCAAATCACCTATTCACATCAAGTTGAAATGTCCATTGACTGACTTTACCACCACCCCCACACCACAGATGCTGTTTGACTGAGGATTTCCAGCTTTTTTCTGCTTGTTTTTTGATAATAGATTCAGTGTCTGCTCAAATAACTTCACCAACCTTAGAGAAGGGGAGGAAGAAATTACCAAAGGGCAGTAAGGAAATGAAGGCTCATCAGCAGCTTGCCAACTCATTTACAAATGATAACTAAAGGTTGCAAGTCTGGTAGCATCTGCAGAACCATGAGCCTACAGGCTATTGCCTGGAGGAAGAGATTGGGATGGTATGTAATTGTAGCTGGAACAATTTCCTGCTGAATCATATTGGAGACTTTGAAACTCTTTGAAGACAGTGATTCAAAATCCATTACTCAACATTGGTGGAAAGTACAAGCTCAGTTCCCCCTTGAACCAGTCACAAAAATCAATATTAGGCCAATGAAAGTAGCCTCTGAAATACAAACTACAGTTGCCCCTCAATTCTTGGTTGCATTTTGCACATTAACATGGAATTTCATGAGGCAATTTGAAATAAGATTTCATTTATTTCTTCAGGACTTTATTAAAGTTTTATTTGAAACCAAAGGCAAATGTTTCAACAAGGTGTCCTAATACACCCAAACCAAAGATGGCAAAATAGTTAGATATTAAGACTGTTCTTAAAAGTATTTACATTCTATCAAAATGTAATTACAAAAGTTTACAGACAGGCAGTGAATAAGTTTTATACAAATGTACATGGAAGAGTCAGATGTTTTAAGTGCCAGGTGCTAGACTAAGTTTGACAGCCAGAAGATAGGAAAAGTCACTAAACAGGAAACAAAAACATGGCCAACACTGATGTTAGGAAATGGTCATTCAAAAGTCAAAGGTTACAGCAGGGCTCTCAGTCTGAAATGTAAAAGCATCTTCTGTGGCATCTGGTACAACATTCTGGTCTTCCTCCACCTATGAGAGAAATAAATTTAGAGCTCATGCAATGGATTAACTTGAAGCCAAGTTTAACTTTTATAGAAAGCTTGATTGAGACACCACTACAGTTACATGCAAGAGCCCAATTTTATATTGAAGCTGCCTCTTCACATCTTATTGCAGCTTAAATCAAAATCCAGCATGTGAAACAAATACTTGTTCTGGTATCCAGGAACAGGCCAAGTTACAAATACTGCATTTCACGAGCCACTGATGCATGCAATGGCAACAGACATTGCAAGCTGGTCAAACCTCAAGTGAAAGGCCCACTTGATCTGGATTAGTTTTCATTGCTAATTTGTTCCAACCTCATTCCACTCAGATTTATGCTTCTGCTGTGATTGTGGATGGTTTGTGCCATATCTCCAATACCTGCATTAGTCAGCTGCTGAGGAAAGTTACCATTCAAGTAGGACTAATGTAGTTGTCCTTTATCATGTATGGCCACTAGTGTCCTGATTCCCAGCTTGGTGCAGCTCAGAACAGGAAGAAAACCAACACTGTGTCCCATGCTCAGTATCAGCAGCAACACCGTCACATTTGGTAAATTAGTTTAATTCCTTCACCACTCAAGCTGAATTTTCAATAGGTTAAATTAGGATTGCAATTCACCAATAAGGCCAATAGACAGTGCATTAAAACCAGCCCCCACATCTCAAGTACTTTAACTTACCTCTTCTGAGAAGTATTTCTCAATCAGGTTCAGGGAAGCTTTGTACACAGATTCATTTTCATGGGACTGCAGAGCTTCAATCTTGTCAAGCCCACCACATTCTTCTATCATTAGACAAAGCTTATCTGTTTCATCAACTTTTTCTGCAGTCTGGAGTAAACAAATACAGCAATCTGAAAATTAGGTTGAGGTACAAACTGACTGCCTGTCCAGTATGAACACTGGCTCAGCTTTAGCACTGCAGCCTTTCCAAAAGGTTGCAAATTATGAGGTTGGCTGATCATTCCTTCTAGTTTTTGGGGGGTGCTCATTCTTCAAATTGCTGAATTTGAATCCAATTTTGCCACCTGGTCCAACTAGATGAGCAGTTCTCTAGTTCATTGCCCCCTATTGCTTAGTTATGTAATGGAGCATATATTCCAACTAAATTTCACATCTGAAATTTTAGCCTCTTAAAAGCACCACTAACCAGTTATAACTACAATTTAAAGATACCAGTGAAGCTTACTACTTCATTAGTTTGCAAGACTTCCCATGCAGTGTATTGATAAGATCAAGCTGATTTACAGTATTCATGTCACTGCAGCAGACTAAAGTTTTCCTTACACTTGTAACCATCTTGCACATCAGGAAAAAACTTGTGCGTTAGTTTGAAATTACATCTTAAGTTATTAGTTCAATAACTAGGATGCAGCCAGCTTGCACAGCACTGATGTTTAAATGTACTAAATCAATTAAATTTGTACAAATTGAGATCCATTAAGCCCTTTTAGCACACTAGCTAATATGCTATTCAACAAAGTCCTTATCCAAAAACAGCAACTTAAAAAGTACCATAGGAATTTTACATGATCACAACAACCAGTGCTCTAAGATCACCAATTCCAGCTTTACATTTGGTATTGTAGCTTCTCAATTTCACCTGCTAGGGAGTTACAAGAGGCCAGTTCCTGGGTCTCCATACTACTCCACATCTGACTGAGGTACCCAAGATAATGTAAAGCACAGGGAATTCATTGAGAATTACAGATGAAAAATTGCCTGTGGTTAGGCACATTGGACTCCACTCATACAGTCCCACCTAGTGGCTGTGTTATAGTATTAACATGCTATTGTATTAAACAGTTGCCCTTACCAGGAAGATATTAGTAATAGCATCTAGAATGACTTGGATGGTCTTGCAGTCTTTGACTGCTAACAGGGCCACTAATGGCTCAACAACTCCAGTCTGAACAAGATAGATGATTTGTGGAATTGTTCCACCACTGGTGTAGTTAGTCACAGCCCAGACAGCCTCTTTCTGGGATTTAAAGTCACCCTGTGAAATAAAAGTTGTGAATAAGTTACACAAGTTAATAGAAATGCTGTATAATACAGTAAGGCAGTGCATCTTGTAGATACACAAGAGTCCTGGTTAAGCAGGGGTGGTGGGGGGGAACAGTTTGGCGACAGGGACTCAACATCTCATAAGGCACTGAAGTGTCAGCCTAGATTACATGCCCAAGTCTCTGGAGCGAGGCTGGAACTCAACCTTGTAGAGAAGAGGGCACTCCCATTGATCCACTGCTGACAATAGCTGGTCCAGTTAAGCAGCTCATCAGTGGTAACCCAGGATGTTGATGGTGGGAGAGTTCATTGGTGCCACTGGGGGTTGGGCTGCTCAACACTTAAGCACATTACCTGCCATTTGTCAGACCAAGCCTGGATGACATCTAGGTCCTGCTATAGGCTGACATGCACAGCCCCAACCACCCTGTCTTCATTCAAGGCTTTCTGAATGAGCTGTAGAATTGTCAAACAGCCCTGCACCTAATATGACAGAGGGAAGATCATTGATGAAAGCAGCTAAAGATGCTTGGGACAAGGCTACTGTTGAGGATGCAGTGATGTCCTGGAACAGCAAAGACTGGCCTGACAACCAGGTTCTTGACCCTTCAAGGTTCAAATGAGGAGCATAATGGAATACTCACTAAACACTACTCCTAGCATTCAGTTCTTGCCAAAATGTCTGGATCAAGGCTGATGGTTATTAAATCATTTGTCCACACAGACTTTAGATGGAAATTCAGAGAGGCAGAGCAATCTGATTTTACAAGAAACTGTACATGTTCAAAATCTGAACTAGTTTGTTTCAGGGGCTTATCTAGAAAAGGTGATCCCATGTTGAGAAAATAGTTTTCATAACCAGGGGCATAGGGAAATTGGTTGTACCAGAGCTGTATACTGTTCATTCCTGTATTGTTGTAATTATTCTGACACTGCTGCATTTCAGTAAAGTGCTTTTGTCTCCTGTAGAGAACAATTCATATGATACATTATTTCAGTAAGTAAGCATTCTCAATCCCTGAGTCAACTAAATTCAGGAGAAAATGTGCACTTTGGATCCTAGGGATCACAATGTCCATTTAAGGGAGTAACTGATGTCACTAATGAAGAATATTTTGTGGAAAAATCTGAAAATTCCTTGCTATTCAAGTTTAATGATGCAAGGGTTGGGCAGCTGGAGGGACCCTCTCCTGCCTGAAATAATTGTTACTATGTCAGGATGTTTACTATATTGATTTAAGCAATCACTTCTGTAATGCTGGAGATTAGTTTCCAGCCCAGTTAATTTTAGACTGACTACATTAGCCAAGACTACAGATAATTTACATTACTCACCTTTCTAAGCAATTGAACAAGGTGTGGAACTAGTCCATTGTCAATAACTGCTTGGATTTGTTCTGGCTTCCCAGCTGTAATGTTTGAGATTGTCCAGGCAGCTTCCTTTTGGATATTGGTCTTTGGGTGGACAAGCAGAGCACTAAAATAGTTCAGCACACCTGAGTCAATGACTATCTGTGTCTGGTCATCGGTACCAGTCACTATATTGCCCACTGCCCTGAGCCCAGGAGTCTGAAACAGAGGATTGGTTTAGAGATCTGGAAAAACATTTGCACGAATAAGTGAATCAGTACATGACTATCCTGACTCAACAATTCTCTTATGAAGGCTGCAGCCCAAGAACTGGCTAAATATATCCAAGCACCAGCCTCTCCCAACACCAAATTATTCATTTACCTCCAGGACAAAGAATCAATAGATATCTAACTACCAATTATACATATGTCTGCAGTCCCAAGACCCATTCAGTAGAAGAGTTTCCATTTAATGGGCACATTTGATTATTTTTTTGAAGAAGTCACCAAGATGATGGATGAGGGAAGCCCAGTAGACAATGTCCACTTGGACTTCCCAAAAGCTTGACAGGGTACCACACAAGAGGCTTCGCTACAAGATTTAAGCCTCTGGTACAAGTGGTACTGTATTGAGCTGAATTGTGAACTGGCTGGAAGGCTGTAGGCAGAAAGTAGTTAGATAGATTGGATCAGTTTGGTGACTGGTCACCAGCAGTGTCCCACAGGGATCAGTGTCAGGACTGTTGCTCTTCACTATTTTTATTAATGATCTAAGTGTAGGTGTTTGGGGACAATCGGCAAATGATACCAAGATCTGTGTGCATGTTAGGACTGTAGATAATGTTAATCTGCTTCAGGTGAATTGGGTTCATGGCTGGCAAATGTTTAATTTGAAGCAGTGCAGTGTTATCCATGTGGGCAAGGCAAATGCTTAACAGACAACCTTCAGGAAAAACATTAAAGCAGGTGGAGAAATAAAGATCTGGTGTAGTGCACAGATCTCCAAAGGTTTGATTAGTGTAGTGAAGCAATAGCTAAAGAAAATAGGGTGTTGTGATGCATTTATATGGCAACTGACAAAGACAAAATACTTTGTCCTTGTACAAGACTTGGTCAGGCCTCAGTTGGAACACTGTCCAGTTTTGGTGGTCTCATGGTGGGTGATAGAGGTTTTGGAATGTGTGCAGAGGAGGGCCACTAGACAAATTTCCAATTTAAAGCATCTTAAGTTATCAAGATAGGCTAAACAAGCTGGGACTTTACACTTTAAAGTGTAGAATATGGGGTGATCTGATCAAAGTTTAAGATTCAGGGACAGATTGTGTTCTAGTTGACAATTTGTTCCAATAAGTTAGTGAGGACATGGGGTCACAATTTTAACAATCCCTGTAATATCTTCCAATTCTGATGAAAGGTCTTTGACCTGAAATGTTAACTTCCTTTCTCCACAGGTGCTGCCTGACTTGCTGAGCTTCTCCAGCATTTTCTGTTTTTATTTTATAATTTAAGTTTTATAAAGCCAGATCTAGGTTAGATTTCAGGAGGTGGTTCTTTTCCCAGAGAATAGTGGATGCCTGGAACAGGCCGCCAGCTCATCCAGTGGATGCTGATTTGCTGAATTTCCTTCAAGCAGGAGCTGGACCTGTTTCTGGCTGGGGCAGAGATCAGCTCTTACAAGAAAAGGGTAGGTAATGCATAGAAATCAGGGCCAGAGTGATCTCCCAAGGGGTTGGAGGGGAATTTCCTTCCTCTCCCCAAATTGGCCTGGGTTTTTAGCCTCCCAGGAAATTACATGGCTTATGGGCGGGGAGTGGATATTGATGACATCACATTGGGGGAGACAGGGTGGATAGACCAGAAGGTTTTTTCCTGTCTGCATTCATAAGATTGCTGGAGAGTCCATGACTTAACTTGACTGCACAATTGTTAGTTAACAAGTTTACAATTAAAACATCAACATTGACACTTTTGATTTGGCAGTTCATTGATGCAAGTCACCTGGTGCAGTTTTATATTCAGCTAGACTGGCTTTTACAATGACTGCCAATTTCCAAGTAGGAAAGTATAGACTTTGGAAATGTTGTCACCATCAGTAAGGCATCCTTTAAACTTGGCAAATTAGCAGCAAGGTCATCTGGGAGAGATGCCCACTGAATTACCACAAGCAGCTATGCAACACCGCGACAAGCTACTGGTACTCAATACAGCCCAAGAGTTACTTGCCACTGGCCTGTTCATATCTCATTTGGCTGAGGAATGCTGAAACTCAGTTCATGCTCTTGTCAATTGCACTCCAGCAAAAAAGGTAATGTTTGAGGTTGAACTTTGGCTGTATCCAAGTCCAAGCAACACTCAGCAACTTCCACAATTGAAACAGGTTAAAGAAATGATGCAAGTGCTGCTCAAGTGGTCTGTTCTCAAATAAAGCACTTAGAATTGTAGCCCTTCAATAAGCACAGATCTCCACTGATTCACCCAACAATTCACTGCAACCATCCAGCATACTGATTACATTTTATCAACACCTCTGAATATCCATTTGCTATGAATTTTGTCATTAAGTGATGGTTGGCACAGCACTGTACAGTTAAGATTCTCCTTTAAAATTGCACTTACCAGTATAGTGATTTCACATGATGCCAGCAGCTGCACCAAGCGTGGCACAACCCCAGTATACACCACCACATCAATGCGGTCATTGGAACCATCTGTTAGATAAGAGATAGCCCAGCATGCATCTGCAAGAACTTCTTTGTCATCATGGTGCAGAAGGCGTACAAGGGTTGGCAGAATCTGCTTTATTGCTTCTATTGGTGGAGATGGGCTCTTGTTACGGCAGAGATTTGACAATGTCCAAGTTACGTTTCTCAGATAGCTGGACTGGAATGAGAAATAAAAAATGTTGGACAAAGCACCAACTCAATGCTACCTTTTGTGAAAACTTGTTCATATTTAAAATGTAACACTAGGTTACTACTACATCTAGCAACAAATGCAAGACATTAGTGAACCCATTTTATGGGCCAAGCAAACCTTCTGATTGCAAAATAGGCTAAATTTACAAAAGTGTCCAGTTTATTACATTAAGTTATGCTCCAAATTTAGGAGCAGCAAATAACAATGTTACCATGACACCAGAGACAGCTTAGCCATTTAATTGTTAGCATTAAGTTTAAATAGCAAGCCCACTATGACAAAGACAAAACTCACCGATAATGCTGATAATTCAGGAACAGCCAATAATGCCAGTAATGGGTCAATAGCTCCACACTTGATAACCAAGTCTCTGTAGTGTGATCCATCACCTGAAACAAATAGCTAGGTCATGCTCCAGACAAATTTGAAACAAAGTTGATCTTGTAAGTATTCAAAGCTAATTAAGTAGTAATGTTTTAATGTCCATTTAGTTTTGTCCCCTATTAAAGATAACACTTGTAATTTAGTTGTATACATTTGCAATTAAGTGTGTATGTCAAATTAAATTTCAGGAAAGATGGGGACAACTGTTTGTGGACTTTTGTAGCTTGTGGGATTCCATGATAAACAAACAATTACAAGGATCATGAGAAATGGGGCTAGAAATAGCCACAGCCTTAGAAATTGTGGTCTCGGGGTTCTACTGAGTATGCATGCTGGAGGGCTAGAGTTGCCATTTCCAAAATGGAAGTCACAGATTGGTAATTACAGGCCAGTTGGTTTAATATCTAAAGGCAGGGAGTTTTGGAATCTGGAAAGATGAAGTGACTAATTATCTGGAAGGAGAGATTTGGCCAATTTATCAAACCACTCCCACTGACAAACCTAATACAAAAAAAATCATATGACTTGGTACCATATCACAATGAGTACCAGTACCCCTTCCAAGTGGTCTTTCATGTGTCAGCAGTACCTGGTACTTAATGGCAGGGGGTGCTGCAGCCAAACATGCTATCCTCTGGCAGGACCATGAGTAAATCCTGGCTTTGTCCTGCCCCCTCAGTCCATAGTCTGAGGTGGGAGGAGGAGTCTATTTCATACTGGTTAAAAATATTTAAGGCCAAGTTTATGACATACAACCAAATTAAAAGTCACACTTCATAAATGAACAAACTACAAACAACTTGGTTTTCAATGGTCAAGTCATAACTACATGATAGTTACCTGCAATGTTTCCTAAAGCCCATACTGCTTGTTCACTGATGTGGGGATGTGGCGAAGCTAGCAAATTGATGAAGGCTGGAATAGCACCACCATCAACTACTGCCTTGGTCTGGTCAGAGGTTCCAGAAGCTATGTTGGTGAGGGCCCACGCAGCTTCAAACTGGATGGGGCTACAATCAAAGTTCCCAAGGAATGCTACAAACTTGGGGATGAGCCCAGCCTGAATGATTTTGTCGATGGGAGGATGTTTCTCTCTAGACAGTAGCTTCCTAGAAGAAAAAATTAACAGTTAATTCTAAAGACCCGAGACTACATTACTGTGCTGCCACTTAACAGTCAACACTACAGCTAAATGTCACTCAAGAGAACCATATGTAAAATGAGTGTGCATTCTGGAGCAGCCACTGATGTTACTTCATGCTGCAATACAAACATTTTGGAAATGTTTTGTTTTGGGAGCTACAATCAGTCTGTCCTAGCTAGAGGGCAGTCTTCCTGTTCTAGATAGGTACTGGAGTAGGCCATTCAGCCCCTCAAGCCTGTTCCACCATTTAATGATATCATGGCTGATATGTATCCTAACTCCATTTACCCACCTTGGCTAGCAAAAATCTATTGACTTCAGATTTAATATTAACTGAACTAGCATCTACTGCTTTCTGAGAGAGAGTGTGTACTCGAGGTATCTTTCAGTATGGAAGGACCAGGCCAGAGTAAGGGGGGGTGCAGCTTGTAAAATTAGGGAATGCTAGAGGCAGGAGTTAATTATGAACAGCCAGCATGACTTGTGAAGTGTAGGTTGTACATAAATTTAACTGGATTGAGGAAATGAGTATATAAAGGATGTTACAGATTTACATGCAAGACTAGTTAGAAAAATGGAAGTCATGGTGTGTTTTGGGGAACCTGTACTGGGACCTCTTGCTTTCTAGAGGTATTTGGACATGGGCACAAATATTTAAGTATGGCTAGCAAATAGTGGGTATGGCAAACTGAAGTATGCAAGAAAACAGTTAGGGAGCAGGTACAAGATATGGTCCCATGGGTTCGAGACTATCTAGGTAGAGATGGGCAATAATGCAGCTGTATCAATTTCACCTAGATCCCAAGTGTGTGTAGACATCAGGTGATGACAGGGTAGGGCTCAATTACACCACTTCCTTGGTCACTCAAAACAATCACTGGACAGTCTCATTGTCTATACTCACTGGCCATTTGGACAAGTGCAAAATACCAATTTCCACTGAAAAGCATTTCCCTGCTGCTAAATTGGTAAAACCCCCATTTCCTTCAACCAGAGAGCCCACAAACAAGCCTGCATTGTAGCTATGCTGACAACTCCAAGCCCCATTATGATTATATTCTCTATGCCAAAGAAATAATTCCAGTTATCCATGAAGCAGGGACAGCAGTACACTGGCAGTTACAACACTGAAGTCAAAGGCCATAAAAGCCAACAATCTTTACTACATCATTGTGATGGTGACTGGAGCCACTAGCACAGGTTCTTCGGTTTTATTTTTGAAGGACTCAGGGTTGAGAGTCTGATGTGAGCTCTATAACTGGTGCCGGAATTGTGTATTTGTGCATCATTTGGCACTTTTCTATTTTCGGATTAAGCAAAAATACTCAAAGTAGCAGAGAGGAAAAAGTTCGCCAATTTAAAACAGTCGGATAATTTGTGTTCTAGAAATATATTTACCAATAGCCAATCATATCTAATGCTGCTTTTGTAGCACCATTCTGCTTAAACCTGTAACCAAAATCTAACTCTAGGCTCCGCATTAAGTTTACAAAGGCTACTAAAAACTTTACAGGACAAGAATTCTTCAAATGCTTCAAATTCCCAACAACGCTAGCGGGGGAAGAGGTCTTACCTAGCAGCCTGAGTCGCTTGGAGTTGAGTTTCCAAATAATTGCACTGGATCCCTTCGATTATTTCTTCCAAACGCATGTGCACCTAAAGATTTTTTTTAAATGTTAAATGACGTTGAGCAACCGAAAGCAAAGCTATTAATTCAATGGAACCGCATTACAATTTTTGAAGTATACGGTACCTGAGTGTTGTTCTTCTCCTGAAGGGGAGATACAGCTTCATCAGGAAAACTGTTCACATTCCTCCTTTTAAACAGCTGATCGTCCTTTTTAGCTTTCCGCAGCTCAACGTTGGTTTCGATTCTCCTGCGTCTCAACTCCTTTAAACAGGATCGGAGCAAATTAGGCCATTTGCAAACATGGAACTGCTGCAACTTACAGGCTTGTCACAAAATTGCAACTTACGTTGGCGTCTTTACCCCTGTTCTTAAACTGTGTCAGGCGGGGAGAAGCGTTCTCGTTGGCCGTGGTTGACATCTTCCAACTTCAAGCAACTCGATCAAATCAACTGTATGTAACAAAAATATAGACAGGAGCTCGATACATTGAACAAGGTGCTTCAACGGTCAGGGCAGATTTTGTTCTTAAAGTTAAACTTCAATTAAAAAAAATGGTTTGCAAATATAGGAAAACTTTTACAAAAAAAATATTTCTTGTTAAAAGGGAAACTTCTGCATCCAGTTTAAATTAGCAACCAGCGCTGTTTTTTAAAAAAAAAAATCAGCTTAGCGAATCGTCCGGTTAAACAATGAATGGTTTAAGTAAAATAGTTAAGAAAAACGAAAATTGATTTTAGCTCCATGCAGATGTTTTAATAGGACAAAGATTTAGACGCACACCACGTTTGAATGAGGAAGTGGGGGGGAGGGGAGGGGTCGTCCCCTCGAGTTGTAATTATTAGTAAAACTTTCGATAAATGCTGAACAATAACTTCGATAAATTTAATACACGAGATACTTTGCAACAAAAACACCATTAGCTGCTACTCACGGAAGGCTGTATCTGCGCCGTGCTCACACTCGCTCTGCTCACACTCCTTCTGCTCACACTCGCTCCAACAGAACTGTGCGCGGAGCGCCGCTCCGGCCATTTAAATGTCCCGGATTGCTGCGCTCCTATTGGCCCATTCGATTCAAAGCAATTTTTCAATTGGCTGTTTTGAAAGAAGCCGAGGACGCATTGCCGTGACAACCGGACAGCCAATCCTGGGGAGGCTAATAACAAAAAAATTGCTACTCTGCTGACAGCGCCGTCCCTGGAGGGGCGGCTTGGGTTTTTGCTGTCTTTTTATATATTTAAATCATCATCGTCTCACTTACCCCCTTTCTCCTCTTGTTCTTCCGTGTGGAACTTTGCAATATAAAAATATTTGTTTTTGTTTCGGTAGCTAAAATAAACACTATTCCACCACCCCACCCCACCCTACCTCAACCCAGAAAATGCTGGAAAACACTCAGCAGGTTAGGCAGCATCTGCGGAGGGAGAAACAAGAGTTCGCGTTTCAGGTTTAACAGGTTTTAAGCAAGTACAGAGCCAGGGAAAGGTGGGTGTGCGGTGTGCGGTGAGGAAAGAAATCAATTTTACAACACCAAGTTATAATCGTTTCACATCGTTCACCTGACGAAGGAGGAAGCCTCCGAAAGCTTGTGAATTTAAAATAAAATTGCTGGACTATAACTTGGTGTTGTAAAATTGTTTACAATTGTCAACCCCAGTCCATCACCGGCATCTCCACATCGTGAGGAAAGAACAAAGGGGAAGGTCTGTGAGTGTGGAGAAGTTGTGGGCCGATGCTTGGAGTGGGGATCCCCTATCAATACACGGCCGTCTGGGTGATCTGCACCCCTGGGTCACTTTCCCTTGCCACGGGAACCTTCTCCTCTTTGCCAGATTTCCCATGCTGTAACCATTTGCACCTCCTCTGGACCCATTTTTTGTTTCTATACTTGTCCCATTACCACCCCCTTTTGCCTTACACCACCATTCCTTTTATCATTTAATCACTCCTGCCCTCCATCCTATCACAGACATTTTCCCCTTTGTTCTCCCCACCCCCCCACCTGCACTCCCACTTTTCCCTGGCTCTGTAATTGCTTAAAAACTGTTAATCTCTAACATCTTCCAGTTCTGATGAATGGTCATCGACCTGAAACGTTAACTCTGTTTCTCTCTTAACAGATGCTGCCTGACCAGCTGAGCGTTTTCCAGAATTTTCTGTTTTTATTTCAGATTTCCAGCATCCACAATATTTTGCTTTTGTACTATCGGTTTAGGATTTTTTTTCATGAGAGTTACTGTATTTTCATTTGCATAATTACAATTGTGGGGCAGGAGTGAGATATACTGAAGGGCAGCCTCCCCCAGAACAAAACTCAGTGTAAACCAGAGTTGTGCCATAGTATTTGAACTAATATGGCGGGTGAAAGGAAAAGCAAGAGAGTAGAATATGCAACTTGGAAGGGAAAGTAATCTTTAGATGCTGAAAGGTTGAAAGTGGTTAAACAGGAGACAATAGTAAAAAGAAATCAGGATGGGAGATGGCAAAAAGGAAAATTTGCCAAGCCAAAGGAATTCATTAAAAACCTATGTTTATTAATGCACAGAGTACAAGAAACAAAATTGAGGAACTAAAGTCATTGATTAAAATAGAAAATCATGAAATAGTAAGGACTTGCACAACACCAGGTTATAGTCCAACAGTTTTATTTTAAATCGCAAGCTTTCGGAGCTTACCTCCTTCGTCAGGTGAGTGAAGGGGTCTGAAAATGCATAGCATATATCGTTAGAGAACAATGCCTGTGCAAGTCCTTACAATTGTCCACCCCAGTCCATCACCGGCATCTCCACATCATGAAATAGTAACAACTGAAATGTGGCTCCAGCTGGGTCAGAATTATCAATTAAATATTCCTAGGTATAAAACTTTCAGGAGGCACAGGGATAGAGGAAAAGGTAATGGTATTTGCAGACAAATTAGAGTGTTAACAATATAGTTTTAATTGTAGGAGATTTTAATTATCCAAAATAGGCTTGAATAGGAGAAGTATTTGTGGTGAAAAAGAGGAAGGTTTTTTTTGCTATGTGTTTCGAACTGTTTTCTTGGTTACAATGCTATTACTACAACAAGGCAGCATAACTTGACCTTGTTATGGATAATGAAGCAGAGCAAGCAGGAAACCTAAAAGTTGGGAAATCCTGACCAGAATATAATTAGGTTCAGTGTAAGAATAGAAAAAGAAAAAGAGTACTTGACTGTAAAAAAAAATAACATTTTGTGAGAAATAAAAGGACCTTGCCCAGATCAAACGGCCAGAAAAATACCAAATGGATTTATAGTTCAGTAATGGCAAACAGTCATCGATCTGAAACATTGGGGGTAATTCTAAACCCCAAGAACGGGGGTGGGGTTGGGGGCGGGTGGGAGTTGAAAACAGTTGTTTTTTTGCGTCGCAACTGCAAAATGTTCTGACTTTGTATTCCCAGTGGGAAGCCTGTACTTTTACACGCCGACGTTAAACCCGGAAATAAAGCCGGGTTGTGGTCACGGCCCAAAAAACAACTATTTTCAACTCCCACTCGCCCCCAACCCACCCGTTCTTGGGGTTTAAAATCACCCCCATTAACTCTGTTTCTTTCTCCACAGATGTTGCCTGACTTGCTGAGTATTTCCAGCATTTTCTGTTCTTATTTCAGATTTTCAGCATCAGCTGTATTTTGCGTTTGATATTATATTAGTAATAAACAGGAGATGGAAAGGGTAAAAATCAAGTACATTCCAATAGGGAAAAATGGGAGTGCATTGAAGGCTGGGGTTACATGGACGCCTACAGAGATTAGATCGAATTTGAAAGTAAAAAAAAAAGAAAAATTTAATGCTTACAGGACAGATAATAAAAATGAAAGCGAGAACAAGTGTGAAGTTTACAGGAAAGCTACAAAAAGATTAGAAAGTATGACAGCAAGGTAGCAAAAAGCATATAGGGCAATAAAAGGCCTTCCATAAGCACATCAGTAGTGAGAGCATGATCAAGGTAGGAGGACACTAGTTAAAAGATGAAGGAGGCAAGCTAATGGTAGGGGGAATAGAAGAGATTTTAGACTTTGTACTTTGGCTCATTTTTCACTAAGGATATTGGGATAGTAGAATCAGAGGTGGGTATAGAATTGATAGTGGAGGTTATACTTCAAAGAGAAATGGTACTAAAGTAGTTACTCAAACTTAAGATAGATAAACCACCGGGACCTGATAGTCTAATCCAAGGATCCTGACTGAAGCTAGGGAAGAATTAGCAGAGGCTCTGACTATAATTCTCCTAAAACTCTGTGGAAAATATAATTGTGCCTGAGGATGGAAAGGCTGCTAAATGTGGCGAAGGAGACAGGGATAAGCCAGGAAACTGCAGACCAATTAGTCTTACTTCAGTTGTTAAACTACAATAATATAAGATAAGATAGCTAAGCACTTGGAGAAACATGAAATAATCAGGGCCAGTTGGCATGGCGTTCTACAGGACAGGCTTGACCATCCTTATTTGAAAAAATAACAGAGGTCAGATAAAATAAATCCAGTGGATGTGATTTACATGGATTTTTAAAAAAATATTTGATAAACTACCATGTAAGAAACTTATAGCAAAGATGATGGCACACTGAATTACAGGGAATGTGGCCAAATAGATAAAGGGATGTAAAGAGTTGGTTGGAGGGTAGAAAACAAAAGATATATATAAAATCGGTAAGATTTTAAATGGAGTAGACAAATCCTGGTGTCCAGATACACAGGTCATTAAAGGTAGCACCGCAAGAAGATACAGTCAGAAAAAAGGCAAAGGATTAGAAACAGAGACTACAAAACCAAAGTGGTAATGTTGAGCAGTTTTGGGTACCTGTTATAGAAAGGTTACAAAATCAATGGAAAGGTGCAGCCAGAATTCACTATGATGCTACCTGGGGTGAAAGGGTACAGTTACTTCTTCAATATCCTCCTCAAAATATCTCTTTGACTGTGCTTTTGATTATCTCCTCTAACTCCTCCTCTGTGTCCTGCTTAGTGTCAACTGTAGCTCCTGCAAAGCGCATTGGGACATTTTCTTTTGTGAATGGTACTATATAAATGTTAGGGTAGCTATTGTTATAGCACTGTGTCTCCCAAATACACATATACTCTGTATTTGCTGTTTACTGTATGCTCTCCCATTATTAAAAATGCACCAAGGGAATACTGTGGATAGGTGGGCTAGATGGACCAAAGATCATTTCCTGCCTGAAACTGTTACAATGGGCTCGATTTTCGGACGTCCGAGCCAGCGGGTTCATGGCGGGGTGGGGGGGTGCTCCGAAAATCAGGGATTCCCGAGGCGGGGCCGGAGCCCGGTTCCAACCCGCCCACTTCCGGGTTCCCCAGTGATGCGCGCGCAGCCCCCACCTGTGAGCTGACAGGATCCCACTTAAACCAATTAAGTAGATACTTCAGGTCGTTTGCAGACCTGATTGAAATGATATTTTAGGAGGGGTGGGATTTTCAACTAAACTGAGACTGTTTCCCGTACTGGGGGAAACACTCCCAGTTGAAATGGACGTGTTGCAGCCATCAGCCTGAGGCAGCTGTAAAGGTCCATTTGACAGGAGGTGGGGGGAGACCCTCACTCATTGCAGGAGGCCAATCTGTCACCTTGGTAAAAGTTTGGCCTCCACCACCCTCCTCCTAACAATAAAATTCACAACCTTGCAACCTCAACCCTGGTGTGCAGACACATTTACCTACCTTGCGGACCCCCTCAAACGTACATCTTCCGGGTGGGGGCCGCCATAGCTGCAGTCATGACCTCCTCGGAGGACGAACAGTATCACCAGCCTCGCTGGCCACGGCGTCCACCTCTGACACGTGGAGCTCCACAACACAGTGTTGTGACACATCCACCTGCACAGCAGGAGGGAGGGCAACGGCAGAAAGAGATGCGTCGCAGAAGGCACTACCCTCACCACAGGGTCTACAGACCGAGGCTCAACTTCCTGGACCTCTCTGAGCAGCAGTGCACACGGAGACTCAGAGTCACTCGACATGTAGTCGTGGACATCTGCAGCCTCCTTCATGCCGAGCTGCTCCCGGCTGGCCCGAGCACCATCTTCACCATCTTCTTACCTGTCGCTGTCAAAGTCACCACTGCCCTCAACAACTTCTCCTCCGCATCCTTTCAGTGTGCCACCGGGGACATGGCCGGCGTCTCTCAGCCGTCTGCACAAAAGAGCCCTGCAAATACACCTACACCCACTCTGCAGTGACACAATGGGTGGCATCAGGTGTGGGTCTTCATGGTGATCCTCAGGAAAGGGCATTATTGCACAAACCAGATAAGATTTTCAAAGACGTGGCAGTAGTGGTGATAACAATTTTTATGATTTTTTGCAAAACAAAGGAAAATAAATGAAAAACATGACATGTCGTCTTTCACCCCTGTGCATCCCCTTTGTGCTCACAAATCCTTCGCCTTACGTTTACGGGAACCCTTAGGTGGTGGCTTCAGCAGAGGTAGTGGCAGGTTGCTCTTGTCCATGCCCTGACCGATGAGATGCTTTGCGCGGACGCCCTCTGGGTTTCGGTGCCTGTGAGGGCCCCTCCAAAGACTGCTCCACCTGCACCTGTGCAGGGGCAGACCATGGCCACCTGGAGTGGGGGCAGCATTGCAGGTACTGGTTGAGAGGGGGGCAACGGGTGAGACGTGGGAGCGCTTTGAGTGGCGTCCCCACTTCCATGTCCTCTTTCACCATCATCCCTCTCCTGGCCCAGGCCCACATCACTCCTTCCACCCTGCTGGACGACAGTTTGGAGGACATGCGTGAAGCCTTGGAAGGCCAGTTGTAAGGTATCTGTCAGCCTGTTTAAGGCGGCAGAATGTTGCTCACCCTGAATCCGAACGGCCGTTGTCAGGGCCTGAATGGTCTCATTGTTGAGCTGTGCTTGACGCTCGATGGAGGCTAGCCTTTCCTCCACGCAGACATTCCCGCACCTACCCGCGACACTATCTCAGAGATGCCTTCACATCCCTGTGACAGTATTCTTTCTTTTTATATTCGTTCACGGGATGCGGGCGTCGCTGGCGAGGCCAGCATTTATTGCCCATCCCTAATTGCCCTCCATGCAGGAGTTGGACTCCTCCATCCTCTGCGTGATTGTGGAGAGTGCGCGTGGCAACTGTTCCAGTACCTCAGCAACGTGCTGCTGCCCCTCGATGACTCTCCTTTTCACGGCTGGCCCCTAGGGTTCAGCATCTGGGTCCAGCTGAGCAGAGCCTGGAGAAGAATGCTCCCACCGACGCGGACTCTCCACGGCTGCCCGTGCCACCAGGGTCTGCTTGTGCTCACATGTGCGTGGTGACTCACCATGTGCAAGCCCAACTAAGTGACCAAGGTGTGTGTATCTGCGCTGGTGGATGGCTGGCTCAGATGTGACGATGGACCCCCAGAGGACGGCAGGTCCTCTGAGGAATCGCCCTCCACAGTCACGGCGGTTGCAGATGGCCCTGCAAGAGAACAGAAAGCAATATTAAGCATGTGGACAGATGTTGAGGTGCTGTATATGCCAAGTGATGCTAAGATCATTCACTATCATGAATGCTGAGTGTTAGATTTCTGTCACCAGCCGCTTGTGCGCTCCCAGTCTCGGCGTCCGTCATGGACAGGCACTCCAGCGTGCAGCTTATCTCGAGTGCCTGGTGCTCCGCATCTGTTAATGCCACCTGGTCCTTGCCCTCTCCCGGGCATTCTGGCATCTCTTCTCCTATCAAGGCAAAAAAGAGGCGTGATTGAGTGATGGTTGCATGGTGATCCGCTGCATGCATTGGTGTAGGTGGGGGGTGACCGTGAGGGAGATGCATGGGAGGGTGTGTGTGAGACATAGCCATGAGATTGTATGAGGATTGGGTTGCGTGGTAGTGTTCGAATGGGAACTGGGGCGGTGAGTACGTGCGGGCAAGGTGAGGATGATAGTTGAGTGGATGTGAGGAGTGATGCGAGAGCGTTGTGGTGGCAGTGCAGAAGGGGTTGTGTGGTGGTTGGGGTGATGTGGAAGACAGAGTGTGGGAGAATGCGTAAGTATACTCACTTTGGCTGACCTGGTTAGGTCATTAAATCTCTTCCTGCACTGGACCCAGGTTCTGGACACATTGCCACTGTTGGTGACCTCCTCGGCCACCTCCAGCCAGGCCTTCTTGGTGGTGGAGGGAGGACACTTCCTCCCATCCGATGGGAAAAAAATTTCCCTCCTACTCCTCACCCCATCGAGTAGCACCTGGAGCGAGGAGTCAGAGAACCTTGGAGCAGCCTTGCCTTTGGCCTGCTCCAAGCTCCTAAATTGGTTGTTTGCTGCATGAGGAGCTTTGGAGGACTGCCCCTTTAAATAGGGCTCCTCCTGCTGACAGCCTGTGGTGCGGCTGCGCAGTGCACCTGCTGCGCAGGTCTCGAACAGGAAACCCGGAAGCCAAGGTAAGTGCCTTCAATTAGGCTGCGATCGCGTGCGGAGCACCCTGAATTCACTGTGTGCGTTACCCACGTGCCCAGTCGACCCCTCGCTGCCAACCCACCTCCTTCCTAAAATCGAGGCCTATGTTACTGTATATGTATCCATGCTGCCACATATATGTGCTCCACCACTCCTCCAAGTATTTATTTTACCATATTTGCTATGTGCAGTATACCACCATATGTGTATATACCACCAAAACAACTTACATTAATACCACACTGCCATGTGCATATGTTCTTCAAGTTAGTCATAATTTTCCAAATCTCTCTAGATTCAGAAATTGTGCCTTTGGGTTGGAAGAATGCAAATGTCATTCCATTATTTAAGAAGAGAGGGTGGGTGAAACCAGGTAACTGCAGACCTGTCAGTCTAACATCAGTTGTGGGGAAGTTACTGGAATCTATCATCAGGAACAGATTGAGCTGTTCAAAGAGAGTCAGCATGGATTTGTGAAGGGTAGGTCATGTCTGACTTATCGAGTTGAATTTTCTGAGGAGGTCGCTAACATGGTTGATAGGTAAGTGTCTATATGGACTTCCAGAAGCATTTTATAAGATACTGCAAAAGACGTTATTAGCAAAAATGAAAGTACACAGAATTGGATGTAACCTTGTGATATGAGTTTGTAATTGGTTGGGAGGTAGGAGACACAGAGCAGAGATAAAGAGAATGTTCTCTGATTGGTAGAATGCAACAAGTGGTGTTCCCCAGGAATCTGCATTGGAGACTCAGCTTTTCACCATATATATCAATGACTTGGATGAAGGAATAGAGAATTGTACACTAAGTTAGGAAGCATAGTAAGTTGTGTAGATGGGGGCAGGATGTTACAAAGGGCTAAGTGAGTGGACCAAACTGGCAGATGGAGTTCATTGTGGGGAAGTGTGAGGCCACCCACTTTGGATCGGAGAAAGACAAATCAGAATATTTTCTTAATGGTGAGATGCTAGGAACTGTGGAGGAACAAAAGGATTTGGGTGTCCATGTTCACAAATCACTAAAAACTAGTGCACAGGTGCAAAAAGTAATCAAAAAGGTGAATGGAATGTTGGCCTTTATCTCAAGGGTAATGGAATACAAATGTGAGGAAGTGATGCTTCAGTTTTATAGAACATTAGTCAGGCCTTATCTAGAGAACTGCGTTCAGTTTTGGGCACCAAACCTCAGAATATATTGGCCTTAGAGGTCGTACAGTGCAGGGCTTAAACAGTTGAATTATGAGGACAGGTTGCATAAGTTGATTTGTATTCCCTTGAGTTTAGAAGGTTGAGGGGTGATCTAATCGAGGTGTTTAAAATGATAATGGGACTCAATAAGGTAGATACAAAGAAACTATTTCCCCTGGTGTGGGAATCCAGAACAAAGGGGAGTAATCTTAAAATTAGAGCTAGGCCATTTAGAAGTGAAATCATGAAGCACATTTTACACAAAGGGTAGTGGAAATCTGGAACTCTTCCCCCTCAAAAGGCTGTGGATTCTGGGTAGGGTTTCCAATTCTGGTTAGAAGCATTCCTGGAGGTTTGATCATGTGACACTCTGATCATGTGACATCAGATCACATGATATCTGCAAATGTTATTGCATTTACTTTATAACGGTTGGGTTCCCTGTAGTTGAGTATCTTTGCACGTGGTTTTGTGGCAGTAGCTGTTGTGCGAGAAGTTCAGGAGGCCACCTGTGAGCGGGGAAGAGGGGAAACCAAAGGTGGGGGGAGCGATTCGCAGATAGGAAACCAGAGGTGGGAAGAACTTTGATTCCACCAGTAAGTAACAGTAACTCACTGAAATTGCACCAATAACTAATGGTAATACTGGTAACACTCAGGTTCCCCTCATAATCAACTGTGATAAAACAACTCACTCAAAGTATAATGTAACTGATGGTAATGGGTGTAACCCTCCGATATCCTACCTGTAACTAGTAGTAATCCTATAACCTGCTGATAGAGACCCAGCCACATTCTTCCTGCACTGCACAAGGTGTAGTCAGGCTCCCCAGTCAATGCCACTTTTAATAGGCCCTATTTCCTTGGACTCTGGCTTGGTTTCTGGTTCTGTGTGAAAGGAAGAAAGACTTGCATTTCTACAGCACCTTTCACGACCTCAGAACATCACAAAGCGCTTTGCAGCCAATGAAGTACTTTTGAAGTGTAGTCACTGTTGTAATGTAGGAAACGCGGCAGCCAATTTGCACATAACAAGGTCCCACAAACAGCTGCGTGATAATGACCAGATAATCTGTTTTAGTGATGTTTGTTGAGGGTTAAATATTGTCCAGGACACTGGGGAAAACTCCCCTGCTCTTCTTCGAAATAATGCCATGGGATTTTTTACGTCCACCTGAGAGGGCAAACAGGGCCTCGGTGTAAAGTCTCATCTGAAAGGTGACAACTCTGAACATGGAACCTCAGTCAGAGCCGATCCATACTTGACTTCAGACATCAAAACCAGTTGGCACAGGCCGACCTGATCCAAACCGAGAGATCGCACAAAGGGCAGCCGGCTGGGTGTTTGATGCACTTCTCACAGGGCACGTTGTCCCAATCACAATTCAGCACCAACGTTTCTAAATCAGTCCCTGGGCTAGGACTCAATAAAGGTGATTTTTCATAGAATGATAGAAATTACAGCACAGGAGTAGGCCATTCGGCCCCTGGTGCTTGTGCTGGTGCTAGCGCTTTCTCCTGTAACACCATTACCTTCAGATCCTTCTATATTCTTCCTTTTCAAATATTTATCCCATTCCCTTTTATGATATTCTAATATATACCTCAATAGCCACTCGCTTTGAAGAATCCCCTGATCTAATAGCCATCAGGTCAACAACTTTCCTTCTCTAAACCCCCTTGGTTCTTCCTGTGAGAATCCTTGGTCTCCATCCACTTGTCCCACATTTGCCCAAATAGTGGAAACATGATTTACCCACAGTAAAGTCCCCGGGTTACACTGACCCCACGACTGGCTACTCCTTTCTCGGCACTCACCACGTTACTGTTGCTTCTGGCTCTGCAAGAAATGCTGGTTTCACACCCACCCATTCCCCATTCTGCCTTTCTCTCCTCTCTCCGCTCAAACCCTAATTCCCTCTACTGCCATCCCAGCCTCTCTCTCGCCCCGTCCCCTGTACCCAAGTCTCCCTCTCTCTCCGACCTCCATTCCTGTCACCCTCTCTCCCTGACCCACATTCTCCAGTCCATCTCGCCCCATCGACTCCCGACTCCCCTCTTCGACTCCCAAACCTTCCCCTCACGACCCACCCGACTCTCGATCATCCCCCCAACTCCCATGACTCTCGAGGCCCCCGCCGACTCCCAATTATTCCCGGCACACCTGGCTATCTACAGTGGCAGCCGGTGACGTCATGGAGTGGGAGGGCACTGCGGTGGCGGGCTGTGAGCAGCAGCGCCCAGGAGATACATGTCCCGTTCTGGGAGGCTCCTGGGCAATCCGGGTGGGTTGGCAATCCTAATGCTGGGTCAATTTAAATTTTCAAGACTGAGATTGATAGATTTTTGTTGGGTAAGGGTATCAGGGATCATATAGATTTGAGGTACAGATCTGCCATGATCTAATAGAATGGTGGAACAAGTTGGGGTCATTGAATGGTCTACTCCTGTATGCTCTCTCTATCCTATGTATAGCTACTCTTTCTGTCCTGTCGCTGTATAAGTACCACATGTGCTCTCATATATGTGTGTGTATTCATATACAAATATGCACAGTATATATAGTGTGCTGTTAATTATAGTATATGCTCTATGCATCATTATTCTTTCCTGGATAACTGCGCTGCCACATGTATATTATCTGCCTTTCTTCCACATGTTCACCTGCCCACAGTTTTTACTATGTGCACAGAATCTGTTGTATGTATCCGCACTGCCACGTGTATATGTCCCACTGCCGCTATGCAGCCCTCGTGATGACCCAGTGGCCTAATGGATAAGGCATCAGCCTCCGGAGCTGGGGATTGTGGGTTCGAGTCCCATCTGGGTCGCACTGTTGCACCTTTTTGTAACGCCGCCCCGTTCCCAGTCGGGCTGCTCAGCCCCGGGTACTCAGTCGCGGGCAGCGGCTTACACTTTAAGCGGAGACGCTGCCGGGGCCTCCAGACCTCAAAACCCAAAGAAAAGCGGCGTTTCAACGAGGGAACCGTCGGTTCAGAGGCGTGTTTTAGTGGCGGTGCGGGCCGAGTGCCAGCAGAGGGCGATAGCGAGACCGGCTCAGCGCATAAGCACGGACCGATCCCGCGTCAGCTGGGTGCAAATCTGCCGGCGATTGCCTGGTTCGGTTTAACAAAGCAAAAATAAACCACGAAATTATCATCCTCTGAATAGATGCAATCGTTTTTTAAAAAAAAAGTCAGTACCTTCACAGGCCTGCAACACTGTTCAACCGAGTAGAATAATCATATTGAACCTGATTCAAAGTTTAATTATTGTAATTTTTTTTTAAAAATCGTACAATCCGATGTCGACAAGCAGATTCAATTTTCATTGTTATTAATTGCACATTGTATAGAAAACGACGGATTTCCAAACCCTGCCAATTCCCAAGGTTAAAAAAAATACAAGCAGCTCATCCATCAAACAAAAATGAGTTGATTGTGATTTTTGCAAGTAGCTGCCAGCCTTTGCAGTGTGTGTTTCACTGGAAGCAAATAAACATGTAACAGTCTCGAGCGGTTATACTTTCGGAAAAACTGTAATGAAATTACATTTCGCTCTGTTTTCTAAGGCTGTGAATACTGAATGTAGCATCGTTACTTCTGCAAGAATTTCTTATAATAGAGCATTCGATGAATATGTGAAACAATTCAGATTCTCGAGCCTTTTTGAAAATATATCTAAAATCATAATTTTTAAATATTAAAAAAGCTGTTGAAAATCGCTATTATGTTTATTTAAATATTTTTCGTTATAAATCTAGGGATATTTTTGCATTGTTCGATAGAAATGACAAAAAAAAACGTCCAGGTCTCAGAAGAATAATTCTGAAGTGGAAAACAGAGTGAAATTGGATCGTTTGGCGAAGGTTTATCCCAGGCTGCGTTGTTGTCCCTTATTAGCATAGCTCAAGAAGGGTATAAAACGGAGGGGCTCTTCTCTCCACCTCAGTCACTGGGTTTCCGTTCCAGCTTCAGTATGAATGGGATGTTATTAATGCAGATCTTCTCGATCGTGGTATTTGCAAAAAATATTAATGCAAAAAATAAAGGTGAGCAGAATTTTATCCAATTCACTACGTAAAACAAATTTATATTAATTTTACGATTAATAAACGCTGCTCTGTATTTGAAATTTTACAATCTGCAAGGATTATAACAATTTGCACTACAAAATGTTTGAAGATTTATTTGCTATTTAGGATATGCGAGAAAGGAAGGAGCTGTATAGTTTCTAAACAGTCTGTGAGGCATGAGAAATTGCAGCTATGAATGTAATTTGTACAAGTGTAATACCTTAAAGGGAAAGCACCTTCCTGAAAAAAGTGGTAAACAAGATTTAAACAACTTTGCCAAATGAATGGTGCAAATTGAGACAAAATGTATCAAGGCAAAATCATGATGAAAATGACACTTTGGCTGGTCTCTCTGCCTTTGGCAAGGCAGACAGCTCATTCCCTGGTTATACTAGTGATGTATTTGGAAAAATTGAACTTCTTTAACTAGATGCTGGAAGCTTCCCAGAAATGCGAGAGGGGATATGGCAAGTGTGGTGCTCAGCCATGCAGGTTTAGGAATGTCTCAGGGTCTATGAATGGTCCGTGTTGTTAGTTGATCTCGGCCAATACAATTGGGCTCAAGGTTCAAATCCCAAGGACCTGATGATCTACATCCCAGGGTTTTGAAAGAGGTGTCCATAGAGATAGTGGATGCATTAGTTGCATCTTCCAAAATTCAATAGATTCTGGAATGATTGGAGGGTAGCAAATGTAACCCCACTATTTAAGAAAGGAGGGAGAGAGAAAACAGGGAACTACAGACCTGTTAGCCTGACATCAGTAGTAGGGAAAATGCTAGAATCTATTATAAAGGATGTGATAACAGGGCACTTAGAAAATAATAATAGGATTTGGCAGAGTCAACATGGATTTATGAAAGGGAAATCATGTTTGACAAACCTATTGGAGTTCTTTGAGGATGTAACCAGTAGAATAGATAAGGGGGAACCAATGGATGTGGTGTGTATGGATTTTCAGAAGGCTTTCGATAAGGTCCCACACAGGAGGTTGGTGAACAAAGTTAAAGCACATGGAATTGGGGGTAATATACTGGCACAGATTGAGAATTGGTTAACAGACAGAAAACAGAGAGTAGGAACAAACAAGTCTTTTTCAGGTTGGGAGACTGTGACTAGTGGGGTACCGCAGGGATCGGTGCTTGGGCCCCAGCTATTCACAATCTATATCAATGATTTGGATGAAGGGACCCAAATGTAATATTTCCAAGTTTGCTGATGACACAAAACTAAGTGGGAATGTGAGCTGTGAGGAGGATGCAAAGAGGCTTCAAGGGGATATAGACAGGCTAAGTGAGTGGGCAAGAACATGGCAGATGGAATATAATGTGGAAAAATGTGAAGTTATCCACTTTGGTAGGAAAAACAGAAATGCAGAGTATTTTTAAATGGTGAGAGATTGGGAAAAGTTGATGTTCAAAAGGACCTGGGTGTCCTTGTACATGAATCACTGAAAGCTAACATGCAGGTGCAGCAAGCAATTAGGAAGGCAAAGGTATGTTGGCCTTTATTACAAGAGGATTTGAGTACAGGAGTAAAGATGTCTTACTGCAATTATATAGGGCCTTGGTGAGACCATACCTGGATTATTGTGTACAATTTTGGTCTCCTTACCTAGGAAAGGATATACTTGCCATAGAAGGAGTGCAATGAAGGTTCACCAGATTGATTCCTGGGATGGCGGGATTGTCATATGAGGAGAGATTGAGTAGACTAGGCCTGTATTCTCTACAGTTTAGAAGAACGAGAGGTGATCTCATTGAAATATACAAAATTCTTACAGGGCTCGACAGGGTAGATGTAGGGAGGATGTTTCCACTGGCTGGGGAGTCCAGAACCAGGGGTCACAGTCTCAGAATAAGGGGTAGGCCATTTAGGACTGAGATGAGGAGAAATTTCTTCCCTCAGAGGGTGGTGAATCTTTGGAATTCTCTGCCCCAGAGGGCTGTGGAGGCTCAGTCATTGAGTATATTCAAAACAGAGATCGATAGATTTCTAGATATTAAAGGCATCAAGGGAGAAGGGGATGGTGCAGGAAAACGGCATTGAGGTAGAAAATCAGCCATGATCTTGTTGCGGAGCAGGCTCGAGGGGCTGGATGGCCTACTCCTGCTCCTATTTCTTGTGGTCTTAGGTAAGAGTCTAGGGTTAAAGCGGGGGGGAGGGGGGGGGAAGCAGCTAGGGTTCCTGCTCCAGATTGTTATCCACTGACGTACAGGGGCAGGCAATTAGAGGCAACACATCCTCAAAAAAGAATCCCACATGTCACTCTAATCATCTTGATAAGAAAGTTCAGTAAATCAACTGTAAAAAAACATAAGTATTTCATAGATCTCTGAAAATGCAACAGGTGGAAATATCTCTGCAGTTCCTGTGTCTCTTACTCTGTTTTCTGTGTGTAGAGCTCACACCACAAGTTGGAAGAACAACAGGTAGAAGATCCTCCTCCACAGGACTCCACAGGGTGCTGGACCCTTCAGTAAATCTGACAAAATTGCCACACAAAAACCGGAGTCTTCCTGAGCCTATTTTACCTGCTCTCGATGCCTTTTTTGAGAGAGAAGAGGCTCATTACCAACAATACAAGATGAAAAATGAAAACTCGCATGCAGAAGTTGAACTCATGCCCTTAGTTTTCTTTGAAAAAAACAGCAAAAGGAATGAAAGCGCAGAGAGGCAGATCTACAAAGCAACAGTAAAAGAACATCCCGAGAGGCATGAAAGATGGCCACCGAGCGACCTCCGAGGCCTCGTGGCTTCATTGTATCCAGACAAGTCCAATTTGAACAGGTCGCCGGCTTACTACAGCCTTCTGGCCAAGAGCATGCAGTCAGGTTCTTCAGTGTATCCGGCCCACCATTACGAGGATGCCCGGCTCTACGGTCAAATCAGTGACACCCATCGTGCAACAAAACCAGGAGAAAGAGCGACAACCTTGGACCGCCCAGCAGGACTGGACCCTGAGGAGAATCGACCTAGAAAGACCAATCGGTACAGAACCAGTGAGATATTCATAAACGGCATCAACTCGTCGTCTGTAACCAACCGTCGCACTATGAGCTTGCTCTATCATTTTAACATACTCAGAGAAGGTAATTCTATTTCGGTACCAATGCTGATATTGCCAAGATTTTTTATCCTCAATGTTAACCTTTCCTCTCCTGAAGGCACTAGTCACTCCTGGGTACAATGTCCAGGTGGTCATTATTCATGTGTGATGCATTTGAGTATTAACAGGTTATTTGATTTTGGAGGACTTCAGTGTTGAGCCTGATTGTGTCCTCACCTGATGTTCACACATTGGCCCTTTCCACTAGGGATCTGCGCATTAACTTTCCGAATCCCTGGCTGATTTATTTTCTCTCTTCCGAGCTCATTAACACCGAGGCCAATTATAGCATGCCTGTTTCTTTATGCCTCTCAGGTGAGATCGGATAACTCAGCACAGATCTAATCCCAGACCTTCCTGATCTGTGGGGCTCAGTATTTTCGAACACTGGAGGGAGTGTGAAGAAAGATTTATTATGTAATACACCATGCTAGCAGTCTCCCACCTGACAAGGGCTTGACTTTAGCTGAGATTCTGGGTGGTGGGTTTTAAAGGAATTAATAATGACATTAACAGAAGCTGACAGCTTGTCACTTTCCTGTCCTTTTGACGACCTGAATGGATGATGCAGAGGGGAGGAAATGAACAAAAAGAGGGAGGATTTTTTTTATTTCTCTCTTCATTTTTCTCCTCTTCCCTACTCAATTGAAGATATCGGCTCCTTGGTGGGTTGTGGTTGCACCCAGTACTTCATTCAAGTGTCCATTATTCATTTCTGAGTCTTGACAGTAAGTGTCAGCGTATTATTCAATCATGGGGAATCATCACATTAGAACCCTTTCCTGTCCTCACCCAACATCCACGAGGGGGCTCTGGATAGCAATCAAGAGAGGGAATTGTGCCCGATTTCTTAACCCAGAGGATTTGCACCCGATTGCAGCATCCCTACTGTTGCCTAGGCTGAGAATAGCTAACAGCACAAACTGGGGATCAACCTGAGGCCTACACACTTTCAATGTTTAATTACTCATTGGATAACCTTACTGAGCTTCGAGGGGAGGGAGCGATTCTGCGATCTGGTGCTCCCAGCAGAGAACACCGCTCGCAGGAAGCAAGTCTTGGGAAGCCCACGAAGCCCATGATCTCCCTGGGAGCTCCCATTTGCAGAATTACCCCATATAAATCTTACAGCTTTAATAAATCCCTTTCACTTGTCCTATGGAGGTTGGAATAGATGCACCTCCTAATAGAATTTCCTTGTATCTTTGGCTTAACAGAAAGGAAAGATGAGGAACAGTATTTAATTCCAGCTTCTGCCAATCCCAGGTTTGAGCTGGCAGCTGAGGTATGTGACAACAGCTGAGGGGAGAGGGTGATACACACTCACTGTCACTCCTTCCCCATGGAGAATTACACAGCAGATGGATTCCACTACTTGCTTTGGTGGCACCATTGCCATTTCTAGATCAAATCAGTTAAAGAGGAAAAAAAATGTTAAAAATTACACAGTGGCTGTTCAGGGCCATTAACAGTCGCAGGAATCTTGGGCAATATTTGGTGTTTTTTTTCATCTATTTGCAAATTGATGCGGAAGAATAGCACTTCTGTTGTGCTGTCTCAGATGTTTATTCAGTTGCTGATCCTCGATACACTGGGGTTGATTTTAATTCCTTCCCCGTTTGGCGGAAACCAGGCAGGGGTACAGTTGAAATGGAACAGGAGACTTACCCATTCCTTTCCCGCCCCAATCGGACCGACTACAATTTTAAATTGCAGGTGGCAAGAATGCACCCACCCCAAACCGGTGGGGTCCTCTTTAAATATGCAGATCGGGATCCAATGACATCACCACGACCTGATTTTTTTTTATTCGTTCATGGGATGTGGGCATCACTGGCAAGGCCAGCATTTATTGCCCACCCCTAATTGCTATTTTAACCAGGCCTGAGTGGGGAGCAGTGATGGCTTCCCTGCCAGGCCAAACCTGCCTGGAACAGGAGCCAGAGCCAGAACAGGCCCAGCAAGGTAAGCTTTAAATTTTTTAAAAACAGGTTTCCTTGTGGGCCTGTTGGAGCAGGAGTGCACCTCCAGGCCCTACAAGGAAACTTTGGACTTCCCCTGTCTCAGGCTCCCCCCCCCGACTGGCATTCCCCTCCCGGAGCACTTCCATAAGAGCAGGAGTAGGCCATACGGCCCCTCGAGCCTGCTCCGTCATTCAGTAAGATCATGGCTGATCTTCGACCTCCACTCCACTTTCCCGCCCGATCCCCATATCCCTTGATTCCACTAGAATCCAAAAATCTATCTCGCTCAGCCTTGAATATATTTAACGACTCAGCATCCACAGCCCTCTGGGGTAGAGAATTCCAAAGATTCACAATCCTCTGCGGAAGAAATTCCTCCTCATCTCAGTCTTGAATGGCCGACCTCGTAAACTGCGACCTTGCCCTCTAATTCTGGACTCTCTAGCCTAGGGAAACAATCTCTCAGCATCTATCATGTCAAGCCCTCTAATAATCTTATATGTTTCAATGAGATCAACTCTCATTCTTCTTAACTGCAGACGGAATAGTCCATTCTACTCAACCTTGCGCTGGGGAGTGTTCCTGAGTCCCCGGCCGTGGCCTCATGCTGCCCGATATTAATAGCTGGGCAGTTGCTTACTGCTGACTTCCTGGCTGTTATGGTCGGGAAATTGGCAAGCGGCTTGTTAACGACGCCTGGCTGTTAAAATCGGCTGAGCCCTCCTAGTTACCACTCCCAGAAGGGCCGGTCGCTCACTAGACCGCGTTCCCGCCCGGGAGTTTAAATCGAGCCCGTTGTGCGTAGATTTTTTTGCAACCAGGGCAGGGAGTTCTCCCGATGTCCTGGCCAACTTTCATCCTTCAACCATCCAACACCAAAATTGGTGATTTATCTCAAGGCTGTTTGTAGGATTTTGCTGTGCACAAATTGGCTGCTGCGTTTGCCTACAAAACAGTGAATAAATTCAAAAGTAATTCATTGGTTGGGAAACGTTTTGGAACGCTGTTGAGGGCATGAAAGGTGCTATATAAATGAAAGTTTCTCATTTCTTCCAGGGTCATAACCACATCTCTTTATACACTTAGCACTGAAACAAAGCACATAAAAAGTTTAGTTAGTAAAACATTATGCTGAGGAAAATAGGGATGAGCCGCTTTAATGATTTTATATGTAAAAATTAAAATTGCAGTGGCAATTTGCTGGCTGTGAGCTCTGTATTAATTCATTAATTAATCTGGCTTTTTTTTCATAGATTACGACAAACAGCTGTGTTCAATTGAATGCAGAAAGGAAAAGAACGAAAGAGAATTCTACTGCAACAGTGAGTTTGGTAAGAACAGACTGAGATTTCCAAGAGATTTTGATTTAATTCCTGATCAATTTTTATTAAAAAATATTTTTCATGGGGAAAGATCTGCAGACGAGTGTCCCCAGTGGTGTAGTGGTGATTCCTGGAGTGAGTATACTGTATATCAGATTTTTTTTTGGGGTGGGGTAGGGCAATATATTGTGGCAATCACTGTTAGTGACACTAGGAGATGAACATCAACTGCATTTATTTGATATTCCTTTGCCCACTATTGAAGGGGTTGACCCATTTACATTAAACAGATTAAAATAGGCAAAGGAATGTCGTATGAATTTGTTAAACTTTGTCCACTGTTATTGCCAACAGTAATTCCTAGCATTTGGTCTCAAAACAAATCACTGTTAATAATAATAGTGGTGATTCCTTTAGTGAATATACTCTTATATCAGATTTTTTTTTTGGGGTGGGGAAGGGCAATATATTCCCCAGAACATTTTGATTTTTGACACATTTTTCAGTATTTTGGAGCAGACTCATATTTACCTAAATATTTATTGCTGTGCATACGACTTCACATCACTGAGCTGGACAGAAAACAACTATAATGGTGTACCAGGTATACTGTGAGAAGCTGCTTTTAGGAAAATTATGTACTTACTTCTCAACTCTTCTTTCAACTTGTTTTTTTCTTCATCACTGAATGTTTTTGAGCCTGGCAATTACTGTTAGGAGACTAGGAGATGAACATCAACTGCATTTATTTGATAGTCCTTTGTCCACTATTGATGAAGGGGTTGACCCATTTACATTAAACAGATTAAAATAGGCCAAGGAATGTCATATGAATTTGTTAAACTTTGTCCACTGTTATTGCCAACAGTAATTCCTAGCCTTTGGTCTCAAAACGAATCATTGTCAGTAAGATAGTTCAGTTATAGAAATAGCTCTTCAGTACAGTGATTGTCACAGAGAATTACAGTATTCATCATGAGATGGTCGCCCACATCACCCTGCTTGAGTCATTTGTTGTTTTGTGCTTTTAGATCCCACAAGGAAGATGGTCCAATCTGGTCCACAACTTGCAATGTTTGAGGGGAGTGGGACTAATTGGATGGCTCTTTCAAATAGCCTGCATAGGCACGATGGGCCGAATGGCCTCTTTCTGCATTGTATGATTGTATGAGGAGTGCTGTTCTATTGTCATTTCTCTCTATGATTCATCGCATTAATTCTGTGCCTTCATTAATATGTAGCTCTTCAAAACTGGGTTCAATCAAATTAAAATGAGTAACACTAGGTAGTTTCACCTTAAATAAGAGCCTTACCATCCAAGGAGGTCTGATACAGCAAGGATAAGATGTACCCAATCATTAATCAAGTGCCAGGTTTGAGCAATAAGTGGGGGAATGTCAATTTATTGGCACATACCATCCATTTAATAGTGGGATTTGGGGGTATAATTTCAATTTACCGCCCAGGCATTGTGGATCAACTGCCTGTTATAGAAACCACCTGATTTTCATTACCACTGAAATCAATGGAAATGAAAACCAGGCCGTTTCTGCAATGGGCAGCAATGTCAGTTTACGCCCAGGGGGGCGGTAAGTTGAATATCTACCCCATGGATAATACTTAAGTGTATGGGGGGAAATTTTATGTCATGAAAGTATGGACTATGTATGATTGGAGATTAAGCATAGTATATGACGGTAATGGAGAATGTACATGAATATGGATTATTCAGCGGGAGTAATTATTAAAACTTCATCTGCCAGCAGCACATATTGCAAACACTGCTCATTATTTTCTGATCGGGAAATCTTGCCCAACACATGCCTCAGATTCTGATATACACTGCGGGCAGGCAAAGCTCCTTGCCTACAGCACTGACTTTTACAAATTCGCATGAAGATAAGGAGGTTGAGGTATAAATGAGGATTTAACAGCCTGTTTTATATGTGAAAGATAGGTTAATGAGGACTAAGCATTACACACTACGTTTAATCCTTTCATACCATAGTCTCCAAAAATAGTAAGTGGGCATATTAATATGCCCTCCAAAACACCCGAGTGTCCCATATTTATTTTGTATTTTTAATCACTTTTTTGTTCACCTGGCCTGCCATCTACAGTTAAAAGGGTGAGAGCATGGTTGAGTCCCTGGCCACTATTAATGCCACTTGCCATCCCACTCACCCCTTGCACCGCTGACCCCTTGGATTCCGCCAGCGGATCAACAGTCACCGACTCTCTTCGCATCTCCCTCCAGAATGTCCGTTCACTTACGAATAATGCCCTTGCCATCCACGACCTTATTGTGGATGATTGCTTTAACATCATGGTGTTCATGGAAACTTGGTTCACAGGTGATGACACCTTACCCTATAGCCTCCCCGCCTGGCTATAGTTTGTGGCACCTGCCCCGCCCAGAACTGCCACAGTGGCGGTGTGGCCCTTATCACAATCATACCTTGGTCTCTTCCCCTACTGCTCTGACACCTGTTCTACCCGTCTCCTTTAAATTCTTGTTCTCTGCCGCCCACCCAAGCCCCACCACGTTACTTCTCCGCCTCTCTCTCCTCCTTTAAGACCCTCCCGAAAATCTACCTCTTTGACCAAGATTTTAGAAACCCCTCCTACTATCTTCTTCTTTGGCTCGGTGTCAAATTTTGTCTTATTACGTTTCTATGAAGCATCTTGGGATGTTTTACTACATTAAAAAGGTGCTACATAAATGATGCAAGTTGTTATATAGAGAAAACTGTAAGCTGATACTGGGGGTCGGGGGCGGAGGGTTAGGCACGAGTTATAAGGAGAAACCAAATTGCTTCATGTACAATGGATCACTGTTGTGCACAGCGAGGTTCCACAAACAATATGACCAACATTAATTTATTTTTGGGTATTTGGTTTAGGGAAGTTTGTTGGCTGGGACACTGGGAGAGCTCCCTGTCCCTTTTCAAATAGTGCCATGGGATTTTTTAACATCCCCACCTGAACAGGCACATGGGTCCTCAATGTAACTTCTCACCGAAGGACAGTACCATGGCAGTCTAGATTATTTGATCAAATGCTAGAGGGAGACAAAGATCTACAACCAGCTGACACAGAGGCAAGAGCGTACTCAGCTGACACTTGTAGATAAGCTGAACCCGAATAAGTTGTTTGACATAACCACAAATGTAACAACTGAAAGTATGAGCTCAACCTGAGAAGCAGAAAGATGAATAGACAGCTTAAATTTAACTACTTCACACAGAGGGTAGTGAATATGTGGAACAGACTGCCCAGGGAGACTACAGGGGCATCTCGTTACAGTCAATTCAGAGCAGAGGGTGGATAGCTTTTTGGTGAGGGAGATGATGTGAGGAGCCTTGGAGAGAGCATCAGGGAGGTTCAGGGCTAGAGTAGGGGGAGTCGAAGGGTTTTTTTGGTTTGTTGGGCATGGGGAAGTGACAATAATACAAGCTTAATTATTTTAAATTTCGAGCTCAATAGAAAGATTTGCATTTATATAGTGTCTTTCACATCCTCAGGACGCCCAAAAGTGCTTTACAGCCAATTGAGTATTTTTGAAGTGTAGTCACTGTTGAAATGTAGGAAAATGAGCAGCACGGTGGCAGGATAGAGAGGTAGGATAGAGATTCACTTTGGTGATCCACAATCTGGAATGTTCAGCCACAATAAGTTGCTGAGCAGGCACCAGGCCTTCCAGTTTTCCCACACTTTTGTCCCCATTCTGCACCTTCTCTCCCTGACAGCACAAAGATGATGTGGAACTCCCCCTTGCAGCCCACCTATCCATGGCACAGCAATAGTGAAGAGGCACAGTTTCAGATGATGCTTAGACAATGCTCCTAAACCACTTGATTTTCACATTTTAGTTCACAACATAATCTGAGTCCTGTGATTATGCTACATACAGAAATCCACATGTAATAATAGAGAATGCTGGTAATGCATTAGGTCAGTCAGAATTTACATAAACATAAGAAATAGGAGCAGGAGTAGGCCATATGCCCCCTCAAGCCTGTTCCACCATTTAATAAGATCATGGCTGATCTTCTACCTCAACTCCACTTTCCCACCCTATCGCCATATCCCTTGATTCCCTTTGTTTCCAAATATCCATCGATCTCAGTCTTGAATATACTCAATGACTGAGCATCCACAGCCCTCTGGGGTAGAGAATTCCAAAGATTCACAAGCCTGAGTGTAGAAATTTTTCATCTCCATCCTAAATCGCCCACCCCTTATCCTGAGACTATGACCCCTAGATCTAGACTCTCCAGCCAGGGGAAACAGCCTCTCAGCATCTACCCTATCAAGCCCTCTTGGAATTTTATACATTTCAATGAGATCACCTCTCATTCTTCTAAACTCCAGAGAATATAGGCCCATTCTACTCAATCTCTCCTCATAGGGCAACCCTCTTATCCTAGGAATCAATCTAGTGAACCTTCGTTGGTAGTGGTTGTTGGAGGCCAATCATCTCAGCCCCAGGACATTGCTGCAGGAGTTCCTCAGGGCAGTGTCCTAGGGCCAATCTTCAGCTGCTTCATCAATGATCTTCCCTCCATCATAAGGTCAGAAATGGGGATGTTCGCTGATGACTGCACAGTGTTCAGTTCCATTCGCAACCCCTCAAATAATGAAGCAGTCCAAGCCCGCATGCAACAAGACCTGGACAACATCCAGGCTTGGACTGATAAGTGGCAAGTAACATTCGCGCCAGATAAGTGCCAGGCAATGACCATCTCCAACAAGAGAGAGTCAAACCACCTCCCCTTGACATTCAACGGCATTACCATCGCCGAATCCCCCACCATCAACATCCTGGGGGTCACCATTGACCAGAAACTTAACTGGACCAGCCATATAAATACTGTGGCTACGAGAGCAGGTCAGAGGCTGGGTATTCTGCAGCGAGTGACTCACCTCCTGACTCCCCAAAGCCTTTCCACCATCTACAAGGCACAAGTCAGGAGTGTGATGGAATACTCTCCACTTGCTTGGATGAGTGCAGCTCCAACAACACTCAAGAAGCTCGACACCATCCAAGATAAAGCAGCCTGCTTGATTGGCACCCCATCCAACACCCTAAACATTCACTCCTTTCACCACCGGCGCACTGTGGCTGCAGTGTGCACCATCCACAGGATGCACTGCAGCAACTCGCCAAGGCTTCTTCGACAGCACCTCCCAAACCCGTGACCTCTACCACCTAGAAGGACAAGAGCAGCAGATACATGGGAACAACACCACCTGCACGTTCCCCTCCAAGTCACACACCATCCCGACTTGGAAATATATCGCCGTTCCTTCATTGTCACTGGGTCAAAATCCTGGAACTCCCTTCCTAACAGCACTGTGGGAGAACCGTCACCACACGGATTGCAGCGGTTCAAGAAGGCGGCTCACCACCACCAAGGGCAATTAGGGATGGGCAATAAATGCTGGCCTCGCCAGCGACGCCCACATCCCGTGAACGAATTAAAAAAAAACACCTCTAAGGCAAGTATATCCTTCCTTGAGACAGAAAAATAGGTTAATGATTCATCAGACACTCAAAACATTAATCTTTGTTTTTCAGATACTGACTGGCCCTCTGTTCAATTTCAGCATTTTCTGTTTTTACTGCAGGTTTCCAGCATTCCTGCTACATTTGTATTTTTTTTTAAATGCTGTTATTCCCTATAACCGGAGGTGAGGACTGAAAATAGCAGAGTGTGATACTTTAACTCATTGCCGCTTTAATGCAGTAACAGTGCCCATCTTTCAACAGCAATCAGTGGCATCATCCACGGTATAGAAACCCTTGGTAAAGGGCTGCGGTTGGTGACATTACTGGTGGACAGCAATGGATTCTACCGCATGAGTCGACTATATGTCACGCCTGATGGATTCTTCTTCAAAGCACACATTCTTGTTGTTGATACATTCAACTGTAGAAGATTGTGTCCAGACTTGAAATTTGGTGAGTCCAGCATTTATGATCGTTGCTGCACTTTCATAGGAGTAGAAATGTGTGGGTAACTGGTTGATGCAGTGGGTTAGATACATCCAGCTTTGGGATCTAGGTTAAAACTCACCTGGACCAAATGCATGAAAGTCCTCTATGTTGGTAACGAAAGTGCTACGTGAAATGAATTTAGGCCATGTCTGTCTAATTCCCACTGGCCATGGCTCCACAGCTCAATAGTTCCTCTAATTTGGTTCTGATTAGCACTGTCCCTTAGATAGGCCTAAGGACAGTGGGTATGGGAAATTGAGAAAAATGGGAGATTGGTGCAAAAATGGTGCACTTCTAAGGATAAGAGATTGAGGCACATTGTTGAAGGAGAGTAGAGGAGCTGTGGATATAGCTATGCTATAACTGACATGGGATGACTTGATGTTACCAGATGCCCAACATGGAAAGCATTCCATTCTCCAGCACAGAAAACATCCCTTATTCCAATGAGCACAAAATTAAGAAATGTGCTTTTCTGCTCCATTATCCCAAATCAACTACCTGTTCAACAAATTCAAAATCCTATTAAAAATACTTGTCAGACTCTTGTCAGAAAGTGGTTGTGTGTGGACATCATGTGATAAGTGATTTCAGGCCTGCTTGTTATGGTCTTTCTTGATGAATGGCCACTTGGGAAAGGTACTGTAGTGCTTGCAGAACCATTCCCAACATCAAGAGAAAGACTTGTATTTATACAGCGCATTTAATAACCTCAGGACCTCCCAACGCAGCTAATGAAGTATTTTTGAAGCGCAGTCATGATTGTAATGTAGGGAAACGCAGCAGCCAATTTGCGCACGCAAGCTCCCACAAACAGCAATTTGACAATGACCCGATAATCTGTTTTAGTAATGTTGGTTGAGGGATAAATATTGGCCCAGGACACTGGGGAGGACTCCCCTGCTCTTCTTCGAAATAGTGCCGTGGGATCTTTTCCCTTCACCTGAGGGGACAGGCAGGGCCTCAGTTTAACGTCTCATGTGAAAGAAGGAACATAGGAACAAGAGTAGGCTATGCAGCTCCTCGAGCCTGTTCCAACATTCATTTAGATCATGGCTGATCTGCTGAAGGGAGAGCGAAAACTGGGGGAAAAAAATGACAATGAAATGATATGGGGAAGGAGCACAGCCTTTTATTAATATTCTCTCTGTACATTTCTACTTCTCAGGTGGTAGATACATCATGATGGGTCTGATTTATCACAGGAGATACTCTCTACCCACCTGGGTCCAAGAACGTGTCTCTGGGAGATTGAAGCCAGGAGACGGACTAGTTAAAAGCAGCAGCTACGTGAGAAGATACAACAGAAAGAGGGACCAAAAAGTCCAACTAGTGCGTGACGGGAAATGTGGAGGGGCTTTTCCAGGATCTGGGCAGAAATAAAATGGGCTGGTGTGTGCTTTTTAACATCTGTATCAATAATACAGAAAGGTCATTTTTAAAAAAAACATTTGTTTAGAGCTGTTATTTGTATTTTTTTTTTAAAATGACACACTTTTTTTTCTAAAAAAAAGCATTTTATAATATATATTTTTGATTCCCAGTCTGTGCTGAGCTAGTCAATCTAAGCAGTAGGGGTGCTACAATTGGCCTCTGCAGCCCAGGGTAGAGATGGGAGAACGTCAGCTAGGGTTTCTGCTCCTCATTGCTGTCCAGTGTCATCTGCTGGAAAACATGCTTGTGCAGATGTTGGGTGATTGGGCTCCACCGCGATGCCCTCCACTACTGAAGGGCTTAATGACATATACCATCTAGGCTCACACATGCAAGTGGCCACGAGAGGCTGCTGGCACCCATGAAACTATACTGCCTTCACGAGGGAGAGGAGAAAAAAAACTATTGAACAAACTGTAGCCCGGATGAAGTATCTTCGTATTTTAGTGTAGTTACATTAAGGTTTTTCAGAACCATCGTGGAATGGTCTGCTGTCTGTTGAGCTGCAGTAAAGCCAGTCAGTGTAATTGGAGACAGAATGTACCTGGTTCGACGCACACTTTGTAATTTGCAAATTTGACACCACTCAACATTCCAGCTCCTTGCTGCCCTTTTGATAACGGCACTTAAAAAAATAAAAGAAACTTTCCCAGTGAAAGGAAGAAGATATGTAAAGTGACGACTGTGAGAAAGCGACAACCATTCCTCTTCCTCTGGGAAATTGCCGTTTCCAGGACATCAAAGCGGCCGGGATGGGTGCAGCACGACTGCCCTTTATACTGAGTTGTTTATCTAAAGGCTGAGGTTTCAGGGTCCTCCAGCAGGTCGCGATTGTAACTATTTCACAGAGTCCTTTGGGACCTGAGAGCAAATTTTCTCCATATGGATTGGACACACGAAGAATGCAGACTGTCGTTGCAGTAACCATCACTCAGGCACCCAAGTAGCAGAGTGTGTTTTATAAAGGATACACTGAAAGCTTTCAAGGAAGAGTCGTTATATTAATAGCAAGAAAAATAAATTTCTCTGAAATCAAATATCTTATTTTTCTGCTTGAGGTTTAGCTTCATTTTAATGCAGTTCAAGTAAAAAGAGGATGTTTACAATATTTCTTCCTCCTAGCCACGGCTGAGGCCCCTGCTGTTACCTCCCATCACCATTTTTCCGTTGATGATCTGGGCTTGTCTTCGTCACAGCTGCTGTTGACGTTTCTCTGGGATCAACCACAGGGTGATATTATTCCACGGGGGAGGATGGGTCACCCCTGGCATGTCTCCCTCTGGTACCCCGCTGATACGGAGCATTCCACACCTGCAGACTTCTCCATCTCACCAGCAGCTGTTCTATATCCAAATCATTGGTCTGGAGTGCATCTAATGTAAAGTTAGACAAAAAATTACAGAAGCTCTTTCCTATGCTTTGTTCATCTCTCTCCCATGCTTTGTTCATCCCTGTGTGCTGGTGACTAAAAAGGAATAGTCGGATGAACTATAGTCATAGGTGAATTTGTAGGAATGATTGTGTTGGGGTGAGATGTAAAACTTAGTTTAGATACTCAGTTGCTTTAAAGTTTAGGGGTAGGGGAAGGTACTCTCCTAAATTGCTACTAACTACCATAAAGGGAGTTATTGTACGGTTGTCACATGAATTTCCTGATTTATCTAATCAAAACCCCTCAGGAAATTGGAATATTCATTAGATCTCAACTTGCTTTTCTCTAACGAAAATTGCCCCAGTTCCTCCTCATAACTAAAATCCCTCATTGCAGGGATCATAATAAATCTCTTCAGAATCCTCCCCATGGCCTTGTAATCCTTTCTAAAGTAAGCTGTCAAAACGACAGAATATTCTAACTACAGTACAGGTTAGAGCAGCAATTCATGGTAAGGTGCAGGCCCACAGGTGCTGGCAAGATGCTTCAGGTTATGAGCCTACACAATCAGTGCGAGCAGACTATTCAACCACAAATATCAGCAGAGCTGAATCCAATTCTGTCTTCATAAACATACCCATTACCACCAGAGTCACTAGATAGTGGGAATCCTGGTTGATTTTTTCTCCTAACTGGCCCAGGGATGCTGAAGCCAACTGTATCGGTTTTTCTGCAGCTTCGGCGGAGATCAGATAACTCAGTAGATGCCAAGAATCGAACCTGGGACCTTTCTGGTGCGTACGGTTCGGCCCATCAGGTTATAAATGTACCCACTGACAGACATCTAGAAACCTATTTTGTACTCCAGGACACCAGCAGCCTATGAAAGTCTGCAGGAGCACAAATAATTTACATAATTGTTCCCCGAGTTTATCCTAATTTTCTTCCGATATCATGTGGTAGAATTGGGTAAATGGGCTGTATATTCATAATGCTGTATTATAGAGAAGCAGTGGACAATAATCTCTGGAGTAAGGTGATAATATCCATGAGTTAAAGTAGTTGGATTGGACTGGTGAACCAATAGGCAAAACAAGTGCATAGAACCACAGAAGGGGAAATGCTAAATCTCTGGTGTGATGTAGAAAGGACAATTGGAGACATGTGTTTTGTGGAATAGTGTACAAATGCAACTATTCTTTTGACAAAACTAAAAAGCAGCAGCCCAAGGTGGAGACATATACACCACAGGGAGAATGACTGTCACTGACTGCACAAACAAACATCTTAAGAGGGCAGAAAGGGTCAATTAAATTCACTTCTTTTCCCTCAGTTATTGGCCTGGCTACATCTACTGGATAATGAAAGAATTAATATCATGTGTCTCGTTACAAATAAGTCAAATGACTGTACTTCTGATACTTCAAAATTACTTGGCTTAGAAAGATCTTAATTTAACATGTGCAGTCAATTTTAATTTCAGAGATTTTACCTGCTGAGGACTGCTAACCCACTTATTTTCATGCTACTTTTTCTATATGTCAATTAACTGGACGCTAGATTTCTCCGTAAATCTTTGCTGCTTAATGGCACTAATCCAGCAACAGGAGGATTTAGTTAGATTCTCAATTATCAGAGAGGAGAATTTGGGATCATGTTCCCTTAATGTGCAGTTAATGACCCCTACTATCACATCTAACCTTTGACTGGATAAAAAGCTTGAGGTTATGACCCCCATTTCCTCCATCACTATTAAAGTGATTTAAAACATTTGAGCAAGTTACAATCCTTGAAATTATTACACCTTATGGGATTTGAGCGTTCAAACTCACCAAGATCAAAGAAAATGATACCTGATCTCTGTTTGGGAACAGTAGTCCAAGTCAAATGTAAATTGGCGCAATAAAGTCTTTTTCAATTGAGGCTTGAAAGGATTCATTATGGTCCTTGTGTGCATTCTGCTTGTAACAGTAAGAACCTGCATATTAAAGAATTCTCTTTAAGCTTACCTCAGTGGAAACAAACTATATTTTATTTATTTTGTCAGTTCTCAATCATTTCAAACTAGATTAACTCCACCACCCCCCCCCCCACCAAAATCGCACAACCCTCTGCTGTCTCATTCAAGTGGCCATTTTGCATGGATGTGTTCATTGACTAGGACAGCATCACAATTAGGCCCGAAACGGTTCTAGATACTGACACTTATCCATTCCCTTAAGAGTCTTGAAAGTTTGAATAATCTCTTGCCTGAACCATTTCTTCAGAGTGATCAATCCTACGCTCTTCAGTCTCTCCTCACAGCACCAATGCTTTAAGCTAGGGATCAGTTTGATTGCATTTTCTGCACTGTCTACAATTTCCGGATGTGCCCGCCTTTGCTCCATATCCCTCGGTAGCCTGACCGAACAAAAATCTATCGATCTCAAGTCTTGAAAATTTCAATTGACTCAGCTTCCACGATCTTTGAGGGGAGTTCCAGATTTCCACTACCCTTTGTGTGGAAAAAATGCTTCCTAATTTCACTCCTAAAAAGTACTTCACATGTTTACTTTCCAAAATTTTTGAAAAGGTACAGCAAATGTATCAATGCTCACCACCACTGGGCTCACTTCACAAGTTATTGTACTCAGAACAACATGTGGGTGATATGCCATTGCCACCACACTTATGGGAGGTATGGGGAGCCACGACAAGGATTAGGCACTTCTATCTGACCATTTTGCTCATGACACCGAGTGCAGGAGGCTTGTTTTTAAAAAGGTATACGAGTTGTAGCAACCACTAGACCTGGTCTACTTTTAAAAAAAAACTTAAGTGGCAAAATGGAGGAAATAAACTTCTGTGGAGACTTTGCAGGCTTGTGTGAATTACCAAAGAAAACCTGACTTTATATGTTTTAGCATTCAGCTGAAGTATACACCAATCACAATATAACTTTTGCATTGGTCAGGGGCCATTCCTTAGATGAAATTTAAAAAAACACAAAAGAAAATTGTGGGTTAACGAAAAATTAAGCTGCACAGGATTATTTTCAAAGTTCAAAGGGGAGCGAGTAAGTTGGGGGAAAGAGACGAGAGGGAGAAAAGAGTACTTCAAATGCAAGTTACAGGTAAGTTAGATCAGTGCTAGGCTGGCAATGAAATTTACCTGGTCGGACCTTCTTCAATCAGCATGCAGTGGTGCACGGGGTGCCGACTGGTGTTGCTCCGAGAGGGTCCTGTAACTGAAATCAGCAGAGCAATGCTGAGCGTGGACACCGGAGAGGGTGGCCTTCTGCAAAGCAACAAAAATAACTTTCAAAATTAAACCTACTCTTTAGGCAGCAGCCCTTTTAAAAAAAAAGTATCTAAATGGGGGTGGGAAGCAGCTTTGTATTTTAAGTACTTTGCTGTACAACTCTAAATGACCACTAGGCCTTCATCTCCTGAAGGTGCTAACTTGCGTTGGGAGTGCAGTTTCACAGCCAATCCTCCGGTACTTCGCCCAAATGGCCATACGTGAGCTAGCCTCGATAGCGAATAGTCCATTCAACCGTGGAACACACCACAGCCGAGTCCATCCCCATCCAATGTCCACACACAAACATGCAGCTTAGACCATGGGATAGTAATCAGGACAGGAACACTTGATTTTTGTTTTCATCTCCCCAGCGCAGGGTCACCAATGGCCCCTGCAACACTCCAGCTGCTGCCCTTGTTTACTTCAGACTGGGTGTCCAAACTTGGATCTTCTGGCCTGCATAGCTTAGTACTACACCTGGCAATGTGAGAATTCAGAGAGAATATTTGGATGGCAATTTCAATCCACTTGTTTATTTTTTAAATATCAGAACTTCAAATGCAAGAACAGTTTTAAAGCAGTCTGGAGGTTTCACACAGTCGGGTATCTGCCGTTGCAGATCGGGAGGACACCATGTATCACTATTAATTCTCCTTGTCCTTAAAAGGGGGTTTTATAAATAACCCGACCTTTATGCTCAAAGAAGTAAGGTTCTCCCAACACACTTCACAGAAATAGCAAGGAAAATTATTTTCTTACCTTTGTGAAATTGAGCGCTTCACAAAGTTAAACTGTAGACCTGGTCTCAATTTTTAAACTGCATTAGTTTCTTCTAACACCACAACCAGGGCAAACTACTGAAGTCTTCTTTCACCAAATTGCCATGAATAAAAATTAATTAATGGCAAAAAAAAGCCCCAGATTTGTGTATTCTTTTAGTGTGATAAAAAGATGACACCAAGGTTGATGTCAAAAACATTACTTTATTGTCTAGGATGAAATGTCCTATCAAGTACAAAAGAATTACTCTTCATAGTTGCCACAATCTGTTAAAAACATAGATAGCAATCTATTGCCTACAGGTAGGAAAGATTTTTTTTTGCAACATTACTCAAAACGAATAAGTTCGTAGATATGAATAAATAGTACAGAAATACTGTGATGTGGTGATGAGATGTGCAGTATTTCACAACTCGAGAGTTAGTCCATAGTTTCCCCCTTTTTTTAAAAAAAAAACTCAATACAAATGCATACAATATGCAGCATTTCAAATTTAAAGTGTCCTTACACCTTTTCCAAATTTTTGTTTCCTTTGTTGGAATTCTTGGAGACCTGAAGTCTCACAAATGGGTCATTTTAAGCACGTACAGAAACACTTGTGGGTTTTCTCTGTGGGAGATAATGGTTTCCTCCATTTATTGTTTTCATATACATCAATATTTCTGAACCGTAATACAAAAAAAACAGAAACCAAAAAAAAAATTTCAGCATCTGACAAATTGTTTACATACAAGATACCTTCAGTACACACCGTTTATTTCAATCTATCAAATTTCTGCAGAGTGATTGATAGTTTTCTGGTGCTGCCCCTTCGCCACTGTGGGCAGTCTAACTCGGAAGCCGCCAATGCTGCCGACCGCTCAGCCAGTGGTCACGCGGAGCTCCACTTCGTTCAGATTGGATAGGAAAAGAAAACTTCTTGTTGGATCCCATTTTGCTGTGCTCACATGTATCTGTATGTACGTGTGTGTTTTGTGTGTGTGTACGTGTGCGCGTGTGTTATGTGAAACGACTCCTTTCAAAGAAAGAAAGGATCAAGGGTTTATCACTCACCGTTACCTACAGCAATTACATAAAAAAAAAGACCAGCTTATCTGCAAGTGGGGTCTTTTTATATCAATAGGAAAAAAAAAAGCACATAATTAGTTGACAAACAAGGGCAGCAGATTCTAAAAAAGAAAGCTTCATCTTTTCTCAGTAATAAATAAATACAGCTGTCAAACTTAAACATGTTTGTTTCATTACAGACAGCTTGCAGCCAGCTTCTTCACTGAAGAACTGTGGTGATGAATTTCGCTGGGAAAACTGAAGCCAGCCCCCTGTCATAACTAAAGCGGACAGGACGCTTCGTGCTTCCCACCCCATGCGAGGTGAGGAGGATGCGACAGTCAAACAGGGCTGGTAAAAGGTGGGGTTTTTTTTTAAAATTATAATTTCCTTCCTTCTCCTCTTCTTTTAAACTCTCCCTTTGAGCTTCTAACAAACAGAATGGGGCTTTATCCGATTCAGTTAACTGATTGGTGCTTGAACAACAGTGCTGGTTAAGGTCAGTCAGTCAGGAAAACCCGACTAAGTGTATCTGCCTCTGGTGGCATCAACTTCTTCTCGCTGCACTCTGAATACGGATTCCTGTTATTCACGCTTTGTACGATTTTGTTCATTGTTGTTTGAAGTCTAGAGAGTGCTGCAATCTACGCAGTAGAGTGTAATCTGTTAGGAATGAGACCTACAGAGCAGAGAAGGGCACATTTCAGTATTTATAAAGTAATAATGAACAACTCAAAAGAATACCAAGGGCTCAATCAACAGAATATATGTTTAACAGAAATCCAGCACTTAATCTACATTTCAACATGGCTGTTTGCAATTCCTTTTTCAAATAAAGGAAGGTACCAAATTTATTTATACAAAAAAAGTGTCAATTCAGATTTTTGAGGTTGTTCATTAAGTTTTTTTTCCTCCCATTGCAATAAAATGGTTATCCAGTTCTGCTCCAGCAATAAACTCAATCATAATCTGACAAAGCAAAAAAAAAATGCACACTGGGATTACAAAAAAGACAATTCAATGTAATTCTCAGGTGTTTATAGATGGAAATCCACAGAAAATGCTAACAATTTTACTACTACAACAACTTATATTTATGTAGCGCCTCTAATATAGGAAATCGCCCTAAGGAACTTCACAGGAGCATAATCAGAGAAAAATGAATCCAAGTCAAGGAAGGAGATATTAGGATGGGTGACTAAAACTTGGACAAAGAGGCAGGTTTTAGGAGGGTCTTAAAAAGGAGAGTGAGAGAGATGGAAAGGTTTAGAGAGGGAATTCCAGAGTTTAGGGACTAGATGGCAGAAGGCACGGCCACCAATCAATCGAGGGGCAAAGGGAGTGGGGGTGCACAAGAAGCTAGAATGGAGGAACATAGAGTTCTTTGATGGTTCTAGGGCTGGAGGTGGTTACACAGATAGGCCTTCGAGGGATTTGAACACTAGGATAAGAATGTTAGAACTGAGGCATTGCTGGACCAGGAGCCAATTTAGGTCAGTGGGACTTGTTGTGGGTCAAGATATGGCAGCAGAGTTTTGGATGAGCTCAAGTTTACAGAGAGGGTGGAAGATGAGAGGCTGGCCGGGACAGCACTGGAACAGTCGAGTCTGAAAGTAACAAAAGCATGGATGAGAGTTTCAGCAGCAGATAAGCTGAGGCAGGAGTGGAGACAGACGATGCAATGGAAGTGGACGTAGGCGATCTTTGTGACGGAAAGGAAATGGGGTCGGAAGCTCAGCTTAGGGTTGAATAGGATGCCGAAGTTGCAAACAGTCTGTTTCAGCCTGAGACAATGGCAGGGAGGGGGTTGGAATCAGTGGCGACGGAACAAAATTTGTGGCAGGGACTGAAGACAATGGCTTCGGTCTTTCCAATGTTTAATTGAAGGAAATGGTGGCTCATCCAGGACTGCATGTCGGATAAGCAGACTGACATCAGAGGCAGCGGAGAGGTCGAGAGAGGTGGTGAGGTAGAGCTGAACCTAATGTCATGTCTCTGGATGATGTCACCCAAGGGCAGCAGGTGGATGGAAAATAGGATGGGCCAAGGATAGATCCTTCGGGGACTCCAGAGATAAATGGTACGAGAGTGGAAAGAGAAGCCATTGCAGGAGATTCTCTGGCGACGACTGGATAGGTAAGAGTGGTACCAGGCAAGGGCAGTCCGACTCAGCTGGACAATGGAGAAGAGGCATTGGAAGAGGATGGTGTGGTCAATCGTGTCAAAGGCTGCAAACAAGTTGAGAAGGATGAGGAGGGATAGTTTACCACAGTCAGAGTCACAGAGGATGTCATTTGTGACTTTGATTAGAGCTGTTTCAGTGCTGTGTCAGGGGCGGAAACCTAATTGGAGAGATTCAAACATGGAGTTGCTAGAAAGGTGGGACACAGATTTGGGAGGTGACAACACGTTCAAGGACTTGAGAGGAAAGAGAGGTTCGGGATGGGGTGGTAGTTTGCAAGGACAGAGGGCTCAAGGGTGGGTTTTTTCAGGAGCGGGGTGATGATGGCAGATTTGAAAGAGAGGGGGGACAGTACCTGATGATAGGGAGCTGTTTACAACATCAACTAGCATGGGGGCCAGAAAGGGAAGTTTGGTGGCCAGTAGTTTCGTTGAAATAGGGTTGAGAGCGCAGGCAGTAGGGTCTCATGGATGAGGTTGGAGGGTGTGAGAGGGGAGATGTGAGAGAAACTAGAGAAAGGTGCAAGTTTAGGGCGTAGGCAGGGTGTAACCTTGGCTTGGTGGGCAAAGGGAAGTGAGGAAAGCAGAGGCAGCTGAAGGAATGGTCTCAATCTTAGTAACAAAGAAGTTAATGAGCTCCTCGCACTTGTTGGAGGTAAGTGTGGAGGGCTGATCCCTGTTCCACCCCTCTGCCAATGCCACTCGTGAACTAGTTACCAGGTGGTTTCAAGTGGAACTCAAAGCTTACTTGCCCTTCAATTTTCCTTCCTTTCTTTTTCCCAAAGCACTGTGCCAACACTGACAGCACAAGTCATGATAGAGAACTCTGTTCACGTGTGGGGTTCATGGGCATAAAACCAGCTATCACTTTGTTAGAACATACATTGAAAAGACACACTGATTTGGTACTAAACTGGAGATCTGACTTATTGGGCCCATAGGATGGGCGATGAGAGAAATGGAGTTTTCCTTGCCCAGCACAGACAGCTCCCTCAAGCTGATTTGCACAAAGATATTCTCTCACCTCAAAAGATGTAAAATAAAAATATTTCATATGTTACAATGTCATGTTTTTAATCACAATATTAGGGATTCTACTCGAAACACCCTTTAAACTGGCTTAAGGATTTTCAGAGCAAAACAATCAAATAATTGCGATAGCCAAATACAGTATTAGAATGCAACTGAGCCACTCAGATCAGACAATCCCAGTCTGTGCCAAGTTAGATTCCCAGTTAGCTGATCTCAGCCAGAGTGGCAGTAGGGGCACAACTGCCTTATGGCCCCAGGCAGCAAAGGGAAAAATTTGCTGGAGTTCCCACTCCCAGCTATAATCCAGTGACTCCTGTCGAAAGAGCATGTGTGGAGACCATGGGTTAACAGGAAAGGGCTTGATTGAACACCCTGCCAACACTTACTATATAAGCTCACACATGAAGAATGCCCACTTGGGTAGAGTACTGAAGGGTGACTGGGAGCAATGGTGCGAGATCCAGCAAGCAAACAAGAATATTTAAGCAAGAGCAGCTACAGTGGCATGCCTACCATCAACCATCACAGTCTCACCTGTTTGCCTTGAAAGTCTTCAGTTTTTGTACAAAAAATGATTCTAGAACCTCTGCACATTGATAAAACGGTGAATCACTGGGGTTATAGTAGCGGCAGTTGTCAAAGATTTTGGTCATGTCACCAACAAAGTCTGTCAGTTTCTTGTAGAAGCGATGATGCACCCTTTCTTCCATGGTAGCAAGATCTGGATTGAAAAGAAATCACATGCTTGATTAAAATGTTGGGACAAAATCCAAGTATCCTCTGCTCTTTACAGCAGTGAAGTACTATAAAGTAGGTGTCTTGGAGTGATGACTATCTCCACTCCACTAGTATTTTACTCGGTACTGATGTCTATTGTCTTCTTTGCATCTTAAAATTTTAAAGATGCAGTGATCATAATAAAAATTCAGACAGCAGCGAAAGGAACTACCAGCAGAGAAGAAATATTTTTAACCGTTATAATGAATTACTGATGTGGATGCATGCAGCTGTGTGTTTATGCTACAGATGTCCATTTGTCACAGCTTTCCTGCCAATCATGCAGGCATATATCAGGAGCCAAAAAAAGATAAACACTAAGCACACAAGTAGTTCTTCATAGTTAGAGATCTCAGTTGCAAAATGTTAACTTCAAAATGGATGGAGTGAGGAACATTTTTTCCCTTTCAGAAATCTTCAACTACTTAAGAAGCTAAACAAGAATAACATGAACAAGTTACATTTGAATGCACTCCTATCCAACACAGGTCACAAGTGAATATGGAGACGGAATGACATAGAAAAATGTCCTCTGGCGCTTCTCAGAAGGGTAATCAGAGAAAAATGGACACTGAGCTGAGGAAGGAGATATTAGGAGGGGTGACTAAAAACTTGGTCAAAGAGATGGGTTTTAAGGAGGATCGTAAAAGGAGTAAATGACCACTAGGTTATTGTCAATACTCCTCTCCATCTAGCCAACTGGATTTGAACACATGTTACCCAGGCAAAGCTTTCCCTGCTCCTTGGCTCTAGAGGTTCCTATTCAACCTCTCCTCACTGTCAGACATCTAATTTGACAATACTGACAAAGAATTACAGTTCTTTTATTTTTAACCCAGCAACCTTGTTAAACATAGCAGGACGGTGAACACATTTCCTCATTGCTTAACTCCTGATTAATTTGGAATACATTTCCCCATATGGTGCACAAGTCAACCAGGTCTAATTTTGCATACATGTGACAGTTAACTCAAATAGGCAGAGTCCTGCAAACAGATTACCTGTCTATCCTTCTTGGATGAGACATGAAAGGTGCATTTCACCCGTGGGCCATTGTGGTGACTTAAACAGGGCTGTTAAAATTGGATAGCCATGTAGTGAAGGAAAGAATACTAGAGCCTGGTCTTTAGTTGCTTTCCAAGCCTTTATTCAGAGATTCCCCTTACACACACACACCACATCCTAGCTAAGCTCTCCTATAAAATGGATTTAGAGTCCCCAATTGATACCCACCACCTGAATACAATTAACACTAACTGATATAAATCATACAATTAACAGGGATGGTGGGAGTGGGCAGAAAGATGGCTTAAACTCACCGTCGCACTGCACTCAATATCTCACCATAACTATGCTTCTTAGCGTCACCAAGAGAACTACAATGCTTCTACATTTCTTACTGTGGTCAGCACTTTCAAAACACAAACTCAAACAGCAGATACAGACCAGAAGGTCCCAGGTTTGATTCCCAGTCTGTGGTGGGTTAGCTGGTTTTAGAGGGTGCATTTGGCTTCATAAGGTCACTATGAAGTTTAACTCTAATGGGTTTCAAAGCCACACCTTTTGAATAACTTCTAATTTGCTCACTAGAGGTTCAAAATGCTATCCACTGGGCAGGGCCAGCTGGCTATATTTACTCCAATATAGAAAGTGAATTCATGGCATTAATTTTCCCATTTTGCCCTATTTCTAATGGATTTTCATAGTTCTTTCAACTTCTATCCAGCAATTCCTGCTCGAAAGTGCACACGTGTTGACTTTGGGCGAGGACAGCAGCAGGCTTAACTGTGAAGCTTCCATAGCTGAATAGCCTACCAACACTCAGATGTAGAATGGCCACTTGGGTAAGCTGGCATATGGAATGGTAATCCAGCAAGAGATAGCACCTTCAAGAGAGGAGTGGAGAAACTTTCCCCCCCCAAAAATACTGAAAGACATTTGAAGGAACTTTTATGCCATGTATGAAAATTAAATTGGGCCCAGGCAATTACATGGTAATGTTTTTAACACTCGCTTTTGCAAATTCATTTGTTTTCTTTGTAAAGAGCAAATTCTCCAAGTTCTTTAAGTGTCATAAGTAATAAAGTGCTATAAAAAGCCCACCGGTTTGGATTTAACCTACTGGAAAACATTTGTTATGGTCCAAGTTCCCTTGTGCTAAGTGAGAAATGTTAAATTTTTGTCTTGTTTAATGTCCTGTGGAGGCAGATTGTTATCATTGCACGCCCTGGCCACTGCCTTCAAACAGTCATCACCCGTGAGACCAAAGCTACTTAAGTGTGAAAGACCCAGGGATTAAGCCCCTTTCATCTAGATATTTATGCCCCTTATTTGTCATCAACACAAAAACAAGCTGCTTTCCAAGTCTGTAATTTACAGTCTACTTTGTTGTTTTGATTACTCTTCCACAAATTAAATTCTGGAGACAGAGAAGGATAGGCATGCGTAACTTTAAAAAAAGTCAAAACTGTTCATGTAACAATCAGATTAGATACAATGGGATCAAATTAAGGCTCCCACTATTATACAAACTGTGAATCAGGTCTGCTTTTAAAACACCACTTTGAATACTCCATATACTCAGCTAACTATTATTACACAACCCAGCTTTCTAATCAGTTTTCTGACTAGATACATCCATCTTCCCTCTCCTCCTTGCCCCAGTAACAACCCCGAACGCCACCCCTCCCATCATTCCAATGGCTCCCAACTTTTAGTCCAAGATCAGGTGGGAAAAAGAGAATTTTTAAAAATTGCCATACATGAAATGGGTCCACTCATGCCTGAACACAGTTGTTTTAAAAATAATTCTCCCCCTTCAATTCTCCCCTCCTCTTGAAGCAGCTGACGCATAGAAACATAGAAAATAGGAGCAGAAGTGGGCCATTCGGCCCTTCGAGCCTGCTCTGTCATTTAATATGATAATGGCTGATTCTCTATCTCAATTCCATATTCCCGCTCTCTCCCCAGACCCCTTGATGCCTTTTGCGTCTAGAAATCTATCTAGCTCCTTCTTAAATATATTCAGTGACTTGGCCTCCACAGCCTTCTGTGGTAGAGAATTCCACAGGTTCACCATCCTCTCAAGTGAAGACATTTCTCCTCATCTCAGTCCTAAATGTTCTACCCCGTATCCTGAGACTGTGACCCTTCGTTCTGGACGCCCCAGCCAGGGGAAACATCCTCCCTGCATCCAGTCTGTCTAACCCTGTCAGAATTTTATATGTTTCAATGAGATTCCCTCTCATTCTTCTAAACTCGAGTGAATACAGGCCTAGTCGGCCCAATCTCTCCTCATACGACAGTCCTGTCATCCCAGGAATCAGTCTGGTGAACCTTCGCCTCACTCCCTCTATGGCAAGTATATCCTCTCTTAGGTAAGGAGACCAAAACCACACACAATACTCCAGGTGTGGTCTCACCAAGGCCCTGTATAACTGCAGTAAGACATCCTTGCTCCTGTACTCAAATCCTCTTGCAATGAAGGCCAACATACCATTTGCCTTCCTAACTGCTTGCTGCACCTGCATGCTTGCTTTCAGTGACTGGTGTACAAGGACACTTTGTACATCAACATTCCCCAATCTATCACCATTTAAATAATACTCTGCCTTTCTGTTTTTCCTTCTGAAGTGGATAACTTCACATTTATCCACATTTTACTGCATCTGCCATATATTTCATAGAATAGAATAATAGAATCATAGAAGTTTACAACATGGAAACAGGCCCTTCGGCCCAACATGTCCATGTCGCCCAGTTTATACCACTAAGCTAGTCCCAACTGCCTGCACTTGGCCCATATCCCTCTATACCCATCTTACCCACGTAACTGTCCAAATGCTTTTTAAAAGACAAAATTGTACCCGCTTCTACTACTGCCTCTGGCAGCTCGTTCCAGACACTCACCACCCTTTGAGTGAAAAAATTGCCCCTCTGGACCCTTTTGTATCTCTCCCCTCTCACCTTAAATCTATGCCCCCTCGTTATAGACTCCCCTACCTTTGGGAAAAGATTTTGACTATCTACCTTATCTATGCCCCTCATTATTTTATAGACTTCTATAAGATCACCCCTAAACCTCCTACTCTCCAGGGAAAAAAGTCTCAGTCTATCCAACCTCTCCCTATAAGCCAAACCATCAAGTCCCGGTAGCATCCTAGTAAATTTGCCCATTCACTCAACTTATCTAAATCGCCTTGAAGCCTCTTTGCATCCACCTCACAACCCCACCATCCCACCTAGTTTTGTGTCGTCAGCAAACTTGGAAATATTACATTTGGTTCCCTCATCCAAATCATTGATATATATTGTGAATAGCTGGGGCCCAAGCAATGATCCCTGCGGTACCCCACTAGTCTCTGCCTGCCATCCTGAAAAAGACCCATTTATTCCTACTCTCTGTTTCCTGTCTGCAGACGGTTCTGCAGACCAGCAGCTTACCAGTACCTCATCGAAGCAGTCATGCTTCACGTATACGCTCAGGCAGTGAGTGGGGCAGCAAGTTATTCTACCACTGGAGGCACCACAGTCCTACTAGAACAGAAACATTTGTTTTCCTGTTCACTCCATTCTCATGTCCCTGTACAATGCCCAGGTGAGGGAGGACAGGTAACCTTCTCCCATTCCTGCTTTACAGCCAGCCCTCAATGAGGTGCGTGTGACAAACTTTCATTTCCTCTCCCCTGGCGAAGCACCTTGCCTCCTTCAATGGTATGGCTGAGACTGGACTATGCACATCCCAGGGAACAATTTCAACAGTACAGGGAAAGACACACAATTGGTAAGATTACATTGCTGCTAATTTGGTACCAGGCTGAAGCACAAACAATGAATGACTTACCCATTGGCTCTTTGATGATACCATAATAATCTGGTGCATCATTGGGATCTACTGGTTCCAAGAAGGGCCAAGCCATTTTATGAGCCTATTGAGGAATCAAACAGTTCTATCATTACACTTAAAATCCTTACTGGAATCACTTTCGTATGGAGCTCCCACCTCTAGTCATTTCCATTTTCTTTAAAAACAAAGGTCAATAGCGTGAAATGGATGCAGGCAAGGAAACTGACTGCCAACTCTGAGCTTTCCGGTGAATGACACACTGGTCATTGTGTTACGAACGTCTGCTGCTCATCTCCAGGTCACTTGAAAGAAATAGTGGAGGGCTGCTAGTGCCTGTAGAAACACACCTAGCACAATCACTGCTTTCAGGCGTGCTGAGGAAAATTTTGGAAGTATGAGTTTGTGGGGGGCGGTGATGGAGATGGAAGGGAATTTGAAAGGTACATCGCTCTTGGCAAATCCACCTGTCAAACAGTGGGTGCAGCTACTTTCCAAGGATTGAACAATACACTCCAAACAAGGAACTAAACATGTGGAGCGTGATTCCACATTCTTCCCTCTTGTGGCAACACATACTGGAGCTCCTTTGCCTAACAGCAGCCACTGTTAAGTTTTCTTCAGAAAAAAAATTCAAATTGGCAGCTTGGAAGGTGCAGCAATAGAGTGATAAACTTTAAGTCTAAATCATATCCATAGTGGATATACGTCACAAAAAAACCTTACATTTTGTGTATTCTACGTACGTTGGCATTCCTAAACTTGCCCTTGTGTACAGGAATGTAGAATGAAATATATATTACTAAAGGCTCAATTTATCTACTTTCAGGTGGGGGGAGAAAGAAATAGAATCGAGAGGCACTTAGCACAATCCACAAATGCAACTTTGGGCAGTAAGGCTTTACAGAATAAGTGTCAAGTACAAGTTTAACAATATAATTGCGAAATGTGACTAATCAGAGTTTCATTGACCCCGTGAACCCGGTCTCCAAATCCCATCTCAAGGTCCAAAAGCAATAAGTTAATGTGCACCCTCCTGCAAATACAAGGTTTATTGAACCAGTGAAGCTCAACCTATGCCAGTTAATCATTTCTTTGCTGCTTCAACTCTCAGATGAGTGCGGGAGACATACTCAGACATATCGATCCAAAGTACCAAATGGCAAAAAACTGAATATATTTAAATAAATAGACAATGCGTTGGCATCTTCAACAATCCAGATATTGGTGCAGCCCAAATAAAGGTTCATATAAAAGGTTTTAAATGGATCAGATTTGAACAGAATTTGTACCTCATAATTTAGTTGTTTTACATTTTCAGTTAACACACCTTTAATTTATTTTTTATTTTAGCATGGTTTTGAAAATTCTTTTAAAAATTCACCATTTTACTGGCAATAAATGCTTTGCTGCAGATTTGTATTAAATTCCATCAGTATTTAACCAAGGCACCTTGTGCAGAATGCTCTAGTAGAAGGCCGAGCCTGAACCCTTCATGATTAAATGAGGTTTAGTACTCAGCCAGCTACCAGATGAGTTGCTTTAAATTGTACAACCCTGTCAGTTTAATTTTTTTTTTTGGAGGGGGTGTGGAGAAGTAGCAGTATCACTACTCCCACATCGCAGGAGGATTGTTAGACTATTGCAGAACATCACTATCATAAGCTACAGAAAGCTATTGCCTAGGTTAAGAACATAACATAAGAAATAGGAGCAGGAGTAGGCCATTTGGCCCCTTAAGCCTGCTCCGCCATTCAAGATCATGGCTGATATACCTCAACTCCACTTTCCCTCCTGATCCCCATATCCCTTGATTTCCTTAGAGTCCAAAAATCTATCGATCTCAGTCTTGAATATACTCAGCAACTGAGCATCCTCAGCCCTCTGGGGTAGAGAGTTCCAAAGATTCACAACCCTCTGAGTGAAGAAATTCCTTCTCATCTCAGTCCTAAATGGCCAACCCCTTATCCTGAGACTATGCCCCTAGGCTATCCCGCAGTAGAAGTAGGGGGTATGTTTTTGGTGAAAGTGGAAAAAACATAAATGAGGGAGGGAGGGAGGGAAGAAAGAAAAAGTTAAAGGTATCAAAAGTATTTATTGCATAAACTTTCTCACCTGTAAAGAGCGCAACACTCGTCTAAGACCCTCATAGTCTTTGTCTGTAAGCGGGCTGAGCACAGTCATAGCATCTTCTGTAGACTGGCACTGAGGGCAGACATACTCATCAATGAGATCTGCCTCACTCTGTAGTATGCCAACACAGCGCCCATGGTACCAGTTCTGGCAGCGGTCACAACCAATGTAAAATCTATGGGTTTAAAAAAATACACATACCATTTGCTACCAAACTTCGCAGTTAAAACAAAACAAAATACACATGGGTTAGTTATTATTCAGTTTCTTCTGTCAGGCTCTCCTGATAGCACTAAGTATTCATCGAGAAAGTAGTTGAGCCATGCAGACCAGAAGGTCCCAGGTTCAATCCCCAGTCTGTGCTGAGTTAACTGATCTTGGGAGTAGGGTGTGACAATTGGCTTCAGAACCCAGACTGGAAAGCATCAGTTCAGGTTCCCATTCCTGATAGTTATCCCGCAACCCTTGTGTTAAACAACTTGCCAACACTTCTCATCAAGGCTCACACATGAAGGATGGTCATTTATGCGAGTCACCTATGGGTTCTGGTTGCTTGTGCGCACCAAGCAAGAAGTCAGTTGAGGAGGGGAGGGGAGAAGGTTAGTAAGAAAAAAAAATTAATCAAATTCAAATTAGGACCCAATAACTTTAAAATTGCAAAGCCGTGCAGGATTACATGCAAGGCGGAGGATTAGAGAATCCCAAATTTATATTGGGAAGTTCTTGATGCAAGTCACAAAAATAATTTGCTCATTATGTTTTAGTATTCCAGTAACAAAAAAGATTAAATACTGCCACAACGACACCAGAAGTGCATTACTGCAAGGCTAAGTGATAGAACTTATATAACATTTGTTCTAGAATGCTTTATATTCTGAGACACTATTTTAGACATAATTCTGCTTTTCTTTTGACCTCAGTGCACAAGTCAAATTTTGTCAACTTGAGATTACAAGCCATAACAGAGCCTTCTGTCAACAAAGCAAGACACGTGATATTTGAAACCTGTAAAAATACACTATGTTAGACACAAACCTTCCAAAATGCATAACTCTGAATCCCTCTTGCAGAATTCAAGTTTTTTTAAAAAAAAAAGTAAAAGCACTTCAAACAGTTCAATAGTGAAATCAATAGTTTTTTCTTCTACCTGAATAACCAATTTTTTCCCCAAAGTAAATAATGTTTCTACCAGTTCCCCCAGTAGATTGAAGATAAAATACACTGCTGCAGCTCCCCACAGTGGCTCAGACAGTAACAGAGCCATACAGACCAGGAAGATGCTTGGTTTGATTTCCAGTCTGAGCAGTTAGCTGATCTCAGCTCGGATAGTGACAGAGTGCTCCTGGGTTGTGATGGAAGTGGATAGGGGAAGCCAGGGCTCTTAACCTTGACTGTCATGCCTGCTGAAAAGTGTAATGTTGGGGCAAGGCCATGATTAGGCTAGCTGTATATACCTCATATGGTTCAAAAGCCTGCCAACCTTCACTGCCTAAGCTCATAAATGAAGAGTACTCACTTGGTCAGGTTACTAGAACGCTCAGAGCCAGTGGGACTGTACCCCAGCAAGGAGTCAATGCCTTTGGCAAGGGGAAAAAAAAGTAGTGGAAAAGCAAAGAAAAAAAATTGGGCCTGCTAAGTGGTAACCCTAATTGCTGAATGGAAGAGACCGCACAGCATTATATTGCACATCAGTCCAAATTTAAGAAAAAAATACACAACACTGCAGAAACACCATGGTCTACAGATGGGAGATATCAAAAAAACTGAGCAGTAACAAATATCACAGGTAAGTTTAGTATGATTTCATTCAGTTTGCATCACAACCAGCAGGTAAGAAACATCTAAGGAGGACAATACTGCATGCCTGTCACTCAAAAGGAAAACTTTCACAGGGCGATACAAAGTCTCCGTTGACGTTTCAGCTTACTGTGATTCGTCGTATGGTGTTCTACAGATACAGTAGAGCTCCTCGCTGCTGCCCTCCTGTGCTCGTTTACACTCATTGCAAATGTACTCATCCATTTTTTTAGCCTCTTTTTCTGTGATACCAACACATTCTCCGTGATACCAGTTCGTACAGAGATCACAGCCAATGTAGAACCTGAAAAACGAACACACACATCGGAGTGTGTTTAAGTTTCTCTCTTCCCCCTCCTATCAGCCACAAACCTTTCATGTAGAGGCAACCTGGTGGTGCAGCACACTGGTGTGCTGACGTGTCGGGCCGGAGTAGGAGGATAAGCATTCCGTCCCACAGGGCAACACCCTAATCTCAGCCAGGCTGTTGGGGGAGGCCATGGTCCTCCACAGCGAAGGAGGACGGAAAACTGGAGGGAGAGTCAGCTTAGGCTGCACTGCCACACCTGCCAGTGACCAATGACAGTGGCTCTGGAAAAATATGTCATTTGTCTGTCACCTTAGTTTGGGAATGTTGCATGGCATAGAAAAGCTAAAGGAGAAAACAGAAAAATGGTGCATGGCATGGAGGAAGCTAATGAAGAAAATAGAAAATGGGGGACAGGACAATGCTTTTAAAAAAAAACATTCCAAGTATTTACAGCCCTTTGTAGTTTTGGAAATGCATGCAATTCCTATCCACAAAAAATATTTTATCCCGTTATCCACACAATCACTGAAGCAAGTGGGATGGTCCAACCTATGGATATCTCCTTGGGCAATGTCAGCACCCCCTAACTGGTCTACCAGGAGGCACAACAGACTGATTGAGCCTTATCCTCGTTAGTCCCTCTCTCCCTCTGCTTGTGTGAAATGGGGAAATAAAAAACCCTTTTAGGCTAACAAAAACATTAGCTGTATAAAGCTGGTATTTGGACTTGGGGAGCTTCCCAGATAGCAGCCCATGTGATGACATTGGTTAACAACCTTAGCCACAATTCTGAATAAGTAAAATTCAAGAGGAGTGGGCACTCTAGTCATTTCATGGTTACTGTACTTGAAGCTGCCTTTTTGTTTTTTTTGCTGAAGGTGATATTCTCTTCTACAGGATTATTTCCACCCCGTTCTCCCTGCACAATGCTTGGCCAGTAGAGTGGTTGAGCAACATACCCCAATGGCAATGTCACAAACTGGCAACTGTGATGGCAGCCGGACAGACTTTCTCCCACACTCTGGCCTCTTCTCTTCACAGTGGTACAACCGGAATCGGTAATACAATACTATAAGGAAGTCACTAGCACAGACCTTGCCCCATAACTCTAAAGCACCACGCGTTAAAGCATCACTCTTTTCCAGAAACAAAAATTGGGCATGATTTGTTTCACTGCTTAAGAAATATTCAATCTGGAAGTCTTTACAAGCATTTGTGGAGCAGAACCACACTATGCAGCAGCAAATAGGCTTGCTATTTGCAAAATTCCTATAAGGCTGAATTCCCAACCTCACCCTTCCAAGCTAGAGGTTAGATGCTTCCGCACAGTAAGGGACTGGTCGGTAAGCAACTCTCATGCTGCTGTTGCAGACCTTGGATCAACTGGGCCAAAAACAACACAGGTAGTGCGGCTTCCTACATGATGTCTTGCTTTGGGAAAAGTGCGTGTCTATTATTTTTTGGCGGGGGGTCAGAAAAATGCCAACCAAATTTAAATGAAAAGTAGTACTTGATTACAAATTATTCCAATTTCAGTATGGTTGAATAGTTTCCCTGTTACAGGATTATTAAACATGCATTACCCCTTTTACAGTGAAGTTTTACAGAATCAGAAAAGTATGGAAGAATATATATTAAACAGCAATGATTTTTGCCACACAAATTCTGATTCAACAGGAATAAGAGGATATAGATTTGACACAAGGGCAGAAGGAAGAGGGAAATGCTTGTGCGATCCCTGAAAAAGGTCTTGAACAACAGGGCTAGCTAGATGGGCGAACAACTGCTTTTCATTCCTACCTCATTTTCTTAAATGCTAAGTAGTACTATCACAGACAGATTAAATAGTGAAAAATAAACTTGGTTCATGCAAGGCTGCTGTCTCATAAAACACAGGCAACACACTGGTGCACTGTGTCAGTGTGCTGGAGCACTAATGTGTTGTGGTCCTGCAGGTTTCATCCTCCATGCCAAGTTCCTAGCACTTGCTAAACCAGTTGACAACACAGGAGGTGGCTATTCAGCTCATCGAGTCTGCCAGCTCTTTGCTGGAGCAATTCAAATCTAATCTCACTGCTCTGCTCTCTCCCCATAGCCCTGCATGTACCTCTGCTTCAAATATAAACACTCTTCCCGTTAAAATTTTCAATGGTCTCTGCCATAATTACTCCCTGTGGCAAAGCATTCCATACTCCCCAAGGAGAGGAAATAGTCTTTTTATATTCACCCTATCACAGCCGCAGCTACTTGTTTATTGAAGCCTGGAAACAAGTTGGCTGCATGTGATGTGATTTGGGGAGAAGAGGGCATTGTATCCTCAGGAGTGGGGGGTGGGGGGAGAAGAAAAAAAAGAGTGAGAAAGGGGGAGGGTGGAGAAGGAGGAAAAAAAGGTAATAAACTCCCCACACAAACACAAGTAAAACTTGTTTCATTTCTCCGGTTAATAGCAATTTTCAACTTCCAAATGATAATGGTATGTCACCGGAGATTTTTATATGTACGATGCATGCTTTCCCTTACAAGCGCTCAGAAAGGACTCTACCTTGGTGGAGATTTCAGAGGGTTGCACTGGTGCGGACGTATCAGGAGATTGTGGCCTTGCACGCTAATTTCATGCACCTGCTCGAGCCAACCGGTCTCCTGCACATCCTCTTGGAATAATGCATCAAACCTATGGCAAAAGGCCCTTAAGGAACCGGGAGAAAATTTTAAATATAGGCAGAAGAAATGTTTGTCTATCACATACTTTGATTCATCGTAAGGTGTCTTGCAGATACAATAAAGCTTTGTGTCCTTCTTGGATTCTTTTGAGGTAGTAGAAATCATCTTCTTCTTTTTCGCCTTTGCAGGCTCCTTCTCTTCGTCTCGTTTTCGTTTCTGTGTCACTGTGGTGTGGACCGCATTTGCGGTGGCAATGGCTGCAGTGTGTAGAGCAGCGGCCTGTGCCTTCTCTTTCTCTTTCCTTAATTTATTCCTGTCTTTTTTCAGCTCCTCCTACCAAAAAGGGACAAAAGTTCAGTCATCAGGAACAAATTCACATAACAACTGTGCCGATGCGGCCAAGTGCGTGAGAGCTGGGAGCAATGGCCCTGTATCAGAACACTGCTGCAAATTGTACTCCCTACACAGAGGTTAAAAAAAATCCCACTGAAAGATTTTATAATCACATCAAAAAAAATAGAAAGGTCATTTTCTCAATTTTAGATTTCACCTCCTGGTCTCCTAGCCACGAGAAGGTGGTCGGCCTGCTGCCAGTACCGATGCCTAGAATTCATAGTTTACTTGTGTAGCTTAAAGACCAATCCTGTAAATACCTACCTCCACCCTTACTGCTGGTGATGGCTGACCAACTTGTATTTCATCTAAGTATTAATGGAGATAAGTAACTTTGCGGCAGAGGTGTTGGCACTGTCTGTCTTTTGAACATGTTTGTTTCAGTTGGGCAAGCTGAATTCAGTTTGTGGTTGAACTGCCAGATAGAGCGTCCCTTGGAAGCAACGCATTCCACCCTTTGGCAAAGAAGGAAAGAACTATCACCCAATACCACCCAGCTTGAACTGTACCACCTTCTGTACAATAACAAGAAATCCATGTCCTAGACAATCAAGTGCAGAATTGGATGTGGAAGGTTGTCTGTTTAAAAAAAAAGAGACACACGACAACGCAAAATCGTCGAGCAGAAATTGATAGCCAAGTTCCGCACCCATGAGGACGGCCTCAACCGGGATCTTGGGTTCATGTCACGCTACACGTAAGCCCACCAACGAACAAAAGTTATCTGTTTTTAATACAACGGGTCATTTGCTGTCTTTCTCTTCCTTCCGGATGTTTCTGCCTCTCTCTCTCTCTGTGTGTTTTTTTGGTTGTTTGTATATTCGGTGGCCCTGTAGGTAACACCTCTCTGTCTGAACACTTTGATTGCCTTGGCAATGGGCAGTTGGAAAGACTATCTGTAATCACCAGGTATTGTTCTGTGATTTATAAATGCGAAAGGTTCGAGGATTTCATTTCCACATTCACTTGAGGAAGGAGGAAGCCTCCGAAAGCTTGTGGTTTTCAAATAAAATTGTTGGACTATAACTTGGTGTTGTAAAATTGTTTACAATTGTCAACCCCAGTCCATCACCGGCATCTCCACATCATAAAAAAAGATTTGGGAACGAAATAGGGAGAGTCAAAAAACAAAACGCTAATAGTAAGAATCTTATGAATTATTACAGGAATGCAAGTAATAACATACAAGCAAAATTGAAGCCCATGGGATTAAATGGGCAGCGGCAGCATGGATATGAAATTGGTTAAGAGACAGAAAGCAGAGATTAGTGGTGAATGGTTGTTTTTTCAGATTGGAGGGAAATATAGTGTCATATTCCCCAGGAGTCGGTATTAGGACCACTGCTCTTTTTGATATTTATTAATGGCCTGGACTTGGATACAGGGAGCACAATTTCAAAGTTTGTAGATGACACAAAACTTGGAAATGTAGTAAACAGTGAGGAGGATAACAACAGACTTCAGGAGAACGTAAACAGACTGGTGAAATGGGCAGACATATGGCAGATGAAATTTAATGCAAAATAGTGTGAAGTGATTCATTTTGGAAGGATGAGGAGAGGCAATATAAACTGAAGTGGTACCATTCTAAAGGGGGTACAGGAACAGAGACTTGGGGGTTCACATACACAAATTTCTGAAGGTGGCAGGACAAGTTGAGAAAGCTGTTCAAGAAGCAAAAGGGATCCATGGCTTTATAAATAGAGGCAGCGAGTACAAAAGCGGGGAAGTTATGCTAAACCTTTATAAATCACTGGTTAGGCCTCAGCGGGGGTATTGTGGCTAATTCTGGGCACTACACTTTAGGAAGGATGTCAAGGCTTTGGAGAGGGTGCAGAGCAGATTTACCAGAATGATATCAGGAATGAGAGACTTCAGCTATGTGGTGACCGGAGAAGCTGGGATTGATCTCCTTAGAGCAGGGAAGGTTAAGGGGAGATTTAATAGAGGTGTTCAAAATCATGAGGGATTTTGAGAGTAAATAAGGAGAAACTGTTCCCACTGATGGGTGGGTCAGTAACCGGAGAATACAGATTGAAGATAATTGGCGGAAGCACCAGAGTGGAGATGAGGAGAAATATTTTTACACACTGAATTATGATCTGGAATGCACTGCTTGAAAGGGTGATGGAAGCAGGTTCAACAATAACTTCAAAAGGGAATTGGATATATCTTTGAAAAGGAAAAATTTGCAGGGCTATGGGGAAAAGGCAGGGGAATGTGATTAATTGGATAGCTCTTTCAAAGCAAGATGGGCTGAATGACCACCTTCTGTGCTCCAAGATTCTATAATTCTAGGTACTTCAATTGTTGAGAGATTTGAGCACCACGGAACTGTGCGAAGAGCAAGTAGTTCTTCCATTGTCCTGGCCAAAATCTCTGCCTCAACATCAGCAAAAATATTAAATTGATCATTCATTTCATTGCTGATTGTAGGATCTTGTTATGTGCAAAAATGATAGTTTCCATGTTTGTCACAATAGTGACTACACTTCAAACTAATGAGGTGCTTTGAGACATTTTTGAGAGATGCAGCAACGTGATGCAGGGAGGATGTTCCCGATGGCTGGGGAATCCATAACCAGGGGTCACAATCTCAGGATACGGGGTATGTCATTTAGAACCAAGATGAGGAGAAATTTCTTCCCTCAGAGGGTGGTGAACCTGTGGAATTCTCTACCACAGAAGGCAGTGGAGGTCAAGTCATTAAATATATTCAAGAAGGAGATAGATATATTTCTTAATGCTTAAAGGGATATGGGGAAAAAGCAGGATACAGGGTACTGAGTTAGACGATCAGCCATGATAATTTTGAATGGCGGAGCAGGCCCGAAGGGCCAAATGGCCTACACTCTTGCTCCTATTTTCTATGATTCTATGAGAAACAAATGCAAGTCTTTCTTTCTTTAACACTGTAAACAAACTTAAGTTGATGCTTATTTGTCCCATACCTGCACCTCAATTTGAAGCTCTTTATCTAACAATGCCCTTTTCTTTAGGATCTCAGCCTTCAACTGTTCTTTGTGTTTGAACAACAGCGCTGATAGTTTGGTGGCATTCTGTTTACTGCGCTTCTGCTCCACATTCTCATCTCGCTTTCTTTTCTTTGCCGCTTGCTTTTCTTCTTTGTCAATTTTATCCAGAATATACTTCATGACCTGGTTACACACAATCATTCTGGATCCAAAGAGAAAGAAAAAAAAGTGAAACAGATCTCAAATGCACTTTCCAATGATTTACACCATTCGCTCCATGAAATATTTTGCAAGATATTGTTAATATAAAAAAAAATTCCTTATAATATAATCTCTTTGCATTACAAACCACCACCAGCTGATGGACAGGTTCAGAAAACTTCAATTCTGCGCTAACAACTTGCATTTCCCAGTGTCACAGGCTGATTAAACTCCTTCAGAAATTTTACTGCAGTGAAAACATCTAATTTGCTGCTGTGTGATGGATTTCTCTGACTTTGAACTATTTTCCAACAGCAAGAATATTAGCCAAATATTTGATGGGGAGAGATTATCATAGTGTTACCAACCTTGAGATTGTTTGTTGGAGCAAAATCAGGTCAAATCTATGCAAGTCCCAACAAGACAGAGTCTAGTAATCTCTTAAATATTCCAATTCAAGGTCCTGATGATAATTAATCAGGAGTCAAACAGGTCATTTTCCCTGTGATCTCCCAGGCTACTGTGGTCAATCTCAGTTGTGTTGTTGCAAGAAATCACCAAGCAGAAGCTAGACCCTTGCATAGTCCTTGCAGCTATTATCACAACTAAGGGATCAAACCTGGAACTTTCTTGGTCAGTACAATATGGTACACCATTTTAGAAAAAGCAACTTAAAGATAACATACAGGATGTATTTTTTGAAACAAGACCTCAGCAGGTTCAGGAATAGAATGCTGAAGGGGAAATCCTCACACAATTCCAAAGGGAATGAACTATACAGGCACTGGTTACCTCTCATTATTATTTTACATTTTAAATCCACTGGATAGACAACTTCAGAACAGACTTGCATTTTATGTCAATGCAGAGGGATTTCTGCACAAAATACCTGCTCACAGGTCATGACAATAGGATGTATAAGTTTATATTCTAGTCTTCCTTTTACTTCATCATCCCATCAGTGCCCAACATTCATGAGACTTACCAGTCAGACACTTAAGTCAGTGCTTAATTGTAACATAGTAAAGTTTTGTTGTTTAATAAAAAACTATATACTACTTAACACAAATACTACCTGTGAGGGACACATTAGATCGTGTAATTCAATCTCAGGATTTCAATTAAATATTATTACTGCCAAATTATAGCTGTGTAACTCCCTCAGATTTAATTTTATTTATATTATAAACATATATGCTATATAAAAGCACACAGATAGAATTGTGTCACAGCATAAAATAGAACTTCTCCTATAAGAAGCCAAAACTCAAGCTTTTCTTGCGCATGTAAAAAAAAACCCAGTAAAACAGCCATCAATACCAAGTTGTACTCTCTCAATGAGAAACTCCTTATTAGTAATGGATGACAAAGAAGGCTGGCACATTATAATCCTTAGTAATTGCTTACAGCATTTTATAGTGAATAATCCACCAGTGCATTTTGTTAGAATAAGAACAGGGTCAATTAAAGCATCAGGTTAGAGCCAAGTGCTTTAATTAGCTGTGCCCTCTATTTCACATGTAAACTTTCTGCATCGTTCAAGTCCAACCATTAATACACAGTCCAGGATAAGCCATTTTATTTCATATAAACACTTTTGTTCTGCTTTATCTCACCTTTTTCTCACGGCAATCAAGAATTTGGCATTTACTTGCAACAAAAGAGAACGCTAAGCTCTTTTACATAAATTCTAAGAACCTGTTCCTCAATCCAAGTGTCTTTGCCAAATTCAACGGGATAGATTAGGAGGGAATGAAATGGGGAAGAGTATCCTTTGCTCAAAGTAGTTCATTTTATGGGAATAAAACAGATATGAGAATTTTCTTACCCACAGGGAGACCCAATTGAATCTAGCTGCCTGCTAGGCTGCACTAGTGATGTCAGCAATTGGTAGTCTCGATAGAAAACTAATAGTGAGGGCTGCAACTTTGGATTGAGTTAAGCCACTCTGGAGCTGCAGCATCTTGGGAAACCAGGTAATCTGCATTCCCTGCAATTGCACAGCTCCGCATCAGTTTTCAGGGTGGAGCAAAGTTGCAGCCCCCCAATGTTTTCTATGGAGCCAACATCTATCAGTGATGTCAGGGGCGGCCAAACAGAGAGGCAGGCTCGACTCAAGGATTTACTCGTGGGTAAGAAAAGTAAAGTTTTTACAAAAATGTTGTGCAAAATTTTCTTCAATTATTTTACTTTGTTTCAAACAGGGGAGTACAGGGAACAAAAATATTTCCTGTCCCCTTTAATCAACACTGACCAGCCAATCAATATTAATTTTACTAAACTAAATATATTTACTGTCTATACAGATTAAAATCAAACATCAATGATGTAATGCTTATTGCAACCCACAAACAAAAACATGGCAAAAAACAAATGTTCAAATTGTGAACATGGTACAGATGGCGATTCTAAATTGCACCGATAGGCACCCCTTGAATTCTTCAATTAGTTTACAGCCTCATAACCCCCTCCAAATACCCATTATTCTCTTGGTAAATATACCTCTGGTTTTCTTCCCGTTCAGCAGGTGACATCATCCTACTCTTCGCCTTTAAGTGCTCAATCACAGCATTCTGTTTCATTACCACCTTAATAACAAGAACAAACAGTTAACTTTGACAAAAAGTACAAAACATCTTCAAACTTCAATGACTGGTAGCAAACATTTAAATAATTCCCAAGTGATGGCAGCAACAAACACATAGTAAGCATGGGAAGTGTTTGATCTCTACTGTGTGGTGGTGGGGGTGGGTGGGGTAAGAGAAAAAGAGTGAATGAGCAAAGTTTGGGCACTTTGCTAAAAGAGAGGGAAGGGGAAAGAAAACAAGAACACACCAGGAAATTCAACCAGCACGACACTCACAGGCAGTGACAGCATAGGGTGACAGGCATGAGTTCTGGGGACAAACTTCTTGCTAACATCTGGAGCACTATATCAACTCATTCATTAGCACTACAGTATGGCAGAGGTACCTAGCTGATGTCATGCAAGTGACATTCAAGTCTACAGGGCAAAACAGTTCAGTGGGCATTCTTTACCACATAAGTTCAATGAAGGGGTCACTTCCAGGTGGCTACTTTTTAGTAAAATGCACTGTTCCACTAATTACACTGAGAGCCCCCCCATGAGTGGTTGGTTCAATTTATGACTTCATCTAGTAGGTTTGAACAGAGGAAGCACCACAAACTGATCATTTGACCATCAAGTTTAAACATTAGTTGCAAAAATCTTGTATGTTTTCAGTTTACAATTATAAATTAGTTTTAATTTCTTTCACAGGTTTCATTTGAAAACCTACAAATAGCATGACTGGGTGGACAGCCATTGTGCAGTGTAGTGACAGCCTGGGGAAACCTTCTCCTAGTGTGTCATTGGAGCCTGAATATTGCATGTGGTGGGAGAAGTAGACAAGAGGGAATATGCGTAAATTAAGTAAACTAGACTGATTCAAAACATCAAACTACATCAGAAGTATGCCCATCTGAACCGCTTTTAAAATGCAGTGTTATTTGACTATACCTAGATTCATAATGACCAATATACAGTCCATTTTCTTCCAATAATTTTCATTTAAAAAGCTCATTTCAGAGAGAGATGAAACACAAATTGGTAGGTTGCAGGTTTGTAATTGTGATTCTTTATAAGATGAATTCTTAGTGCTGGCCACACCAGAGGAAGGCAATGAGTGAAGGGAATGATCTTTCTAAAAAGGGCAAGTCATCCCATGCTGTTGCTGTGCACCTGCCAGTGCAAAGGTTGCAGCACAGGTGCTCTGGAGAGAAACTGAGAAAATAAACAAGGAACTAAATTTTGAACAGCTTTCTGCTAGGGTGGCAAGAATTCCTTATTTAAAGCAGGACTATATTGCTACATTTTTCTACTTATCTTGATTTACAAGTAATGGCAGCAATTCCCAGAAGCTTGGCTGCTACACACACAGATTATGAAGGAATGGCAGAATGCAATATTTCATAAGTGGCAATGCTAATGCGATGTGTAACCAAAACAAAACTTAAGGTATGCAGTAAATACATTTCATTCTCAACCAATACGGCTATTACCTGTTTCTGAATGATTTCGTTTTGGTTTGTGGTTTGAAGCATGTGCTCCCTCTTCGCCTCTATCTGCAGCTGTTTCTTCTGCTGCTGCTGTTCACGGATCTGCTGGATTCGCTGGAGTTGCTCCTGGACACTGGCTGCTTGCACACTGACCACATTTTGGATCTGCTGGGCTGCAGTCAGACCTGGCTGCTGAATCTGAACAGGGACCTGGAGTTTGATTTGTTGTTGAACCACACCCTGAGGGAGCTGAGGCAGTGTCTGGGTCTCAGCTGCCACCTGAGTCGGAACTTGGGTTTGAGGTTGAGGGGCTATTGTCTGAACTTGGGCTGGAGGTTGCTGGGCCTGCAGCTGAGGCCGAGGTGGAGACTGTACAGTTAGCTGATTCCCAGCCTGGACTGGTGGAGGAACTTGAACTTGTGGTTGAGCTTGTGTCTGGACAACAGGCTGTGTTTGTGCTGGCGCTGGCTGTATTTGGACAGGTTGTATGGAGGATGGTGGCTGAGAGGCAACTGAAGTCTGAACTGGAGAAGGCGGTGGAGGCTGAGGTGGTGATTGGATTGGGGTTTGTATTTGTTGTACCTGTGTTTGTACCTGTTTCTGTTCCGTTGCAGCTGCAGAACAAGATTAAACATAATATATACAGCATCTGACACAAATTACATACATAATTAGAAAGTAGGTGATTGGTAATTGATACATAATAGGCAATAAAACCAGCATTCCAATTATACAATAAACAGCAACATTATCTGTACAATGATTTGGAGAAGTTAATTTCTAGCAGTGAGTGAAATTATTCAATATGTTAGTAGATATTCATCTCACACAAATGTAATGAGGAGTTAGTATTCGAGCATCATTTTGGTGCTGAGGGATATGTTTTTATTGGACCTGTGCTGTCCATGATTAACAGTAATTTGCTGACTGGCTGCATTGTGAATAATAATGTGATAGATGGTGTAGTTTCAATAAAACATTTAGAAACTGACTTTTTGAGAACATATTACATCGGCATTTATTACCAAGCTACTTCATTTAGCTAAAATGTTGAAAATAAATGACACCAATAGAATTGCCTTACCTGGTGCTGCTGTTGTCGCAGCAGCTATTGTTGTTGCAGCAACTGATGCCGTTACTGTTGGCAGAGGTGTGAAGAGGAATCTCTGAATAGTTCCACTTGGCATGGCAGCCTGCATTAGCTGTTGTCCTGGTCCAGGAATTACTGATACTCCTTGGGGGATAAGCTGAAGCTGTCCAGTAGTTTGCCCCTGCCCTTGAATCACCACAGTTAATCCCTGACCTCCACTCTGCAACAAGAACGGCAGCATGATTACCAATTGAAACATTTTTGTCAGCATCAGCGTGTACCTGCATTTTTAGCAAAATAGCCTCTGTTTACTACTCTCCTCTGTATTTCTGTAGGAGGAATTACTAAGTGACAGCATGTGGACAATGACGAATTAATAAATATACAGCATAAACCAAGAAATTTAACCCCTCACACTACTGCCAAGTCCTGTGAGAACTTATGGGTTGGCTCCATTCTCGCGAAGAAACCTGACTGTCTCACTCAATCTAATGCTGTACATCGCTGCTTAAGAGTCACACTCTCCCAAACTTTGTGGCGTATGAGGCACATCAATTTTAATAGTGGGGTGACATTGAATATCAATATAAAAGCATTTGGTAAGTTCAAAATGTTACCGAAACACATCAATTTAGCATAGTGTAGTGAGATTTTGAAGAATTCTACTCTCAAAACAATACTTAAAAAAATATTACAACCGTTTTCTGTTAAAACTATTCTATTTCCAAAAAAAAATCTTTAAAACATGGAACGGTTCTAATGATTTGGAATCCGCAGGAACTTCAACTTACATTGCAATAATTCAAAGAGAACATGTTAAATGTTGGTGTTATGGAAAAGCTGCTACGGACTAAAGGAGTGGACAGTATTGAGGGGTGTAAGTGGACTGTTTATAGCTAGTCAAAATTTTGCAGTGGTTTTGGCCAACTGGATGTGTACAAGTGAGATAGACTGCTACAGTTGGGTGCAGCAGTTTCAAGTAAATTTAAAATATACACAATCAAATTTCCCTTCCAAACAGAAACCTTAAATAAGCTACTTGCCCTCTTGATTTATAGATATGTAAAAGTTAAGCTAGCAAATCAAGATTTTATTCTTTAAAAAATGTTTTTGCACTTCATATAGTGCAGTATTCCTAGTCATGTTGAAAACCACGCAACTCTTACCTGTCCTTGTGTGAGCTGGGTGAGCTGTGCCATCGTTAATCGGACCTGTCCCTGTTGTGGCCGCTGGGCTGCCTGCTGGCCTTGTGGCGTGGCAGCCCGACTTTGGATAGGTTGCATAGACGTACTTGGAGCGGTCACCATCTTCTGGGTTGAACTTTGAACCAAATTACCCGCACTTGACACAGTTGTTACTGGCTGTGCACGGATAATCTGAGTGACTACTTGTTGGTTTTGAGCTGGAACACAAGTAGAGCAGCAATGTTAATGCCCATTATGACTGGTTCAGTCAGTCCCTTGTTATAATCAACGTTCTGTTCCTCTGCTTCCAATATTGGAAGTAGTGTTATTCTAATAGTCCAAACTTTAGCAAATCTAGTTCAACTTTGAATTAATTTAAACGTAACAAATACCCATCCTTGGTTTACACAGTATGAAGAGTGCTGACAGCCCTTTGACAGATCCCATTATGAAGCTACATCAAAGAGAACAGGAAAGTGATTAAATACTTCGGAAAAAAAAAGGGGATTGGTGAAAGGACGAGGGAATTGAACGAAGTGGATAGCTCTTTTCATAGGCACGATGGGCCAAATGGCCTCCTTCTGCACTGTAAAATTCTATGATTCTAATGAGATGGTCAGAGTCTAGATTCCTACGTCCTTGTCACTGAACGAGGGCCTATAAAGCAAACAGGGCACACAAATGAGGAAAGTGGATAAAAGCTCATTCATATAAAACAAAACCATGCATTACAATTAGTACTTCAATCACCAGTGGGTTACGGGGTGGGGATTTAAAAAACCAGGGTTCCTGCTTTTAATCACTAACCAGTGACCCTTGAGGAAAATGCACAGTTACGAATATCAGAGGAGACAGATTGAGCTTGGCCAGGATGCACCCAAAAGCCAAACAGACACTGTCGAGGCTCATTAACGAAGATCGATCACTTGGGTGTGGTACTGGCAGCCAGTGCTCAGGGAACAATTCCTAAGTGATCAACTTCAGGTGAGATAAGAGTTTGGGGAGGCGGGGGAGGGGGGGGCATTTTGGCACTGTCTTTCATTTTTTAACACTCAATCACATTGCGAAATGCTAGGATAAGCATTTCTGTTCATTGTTTTTCTAGAAAACTGCCCCAAAGGTGATATTTAGCTTCGTTCTAAGAGGCGTGGACTGCAATGAACTCTCATCAGTCAACAGAATGAGCAATTGCAATTATCACACACACTTCAGTACCAGAGAACAGGCAATCTTTCCAGAAAATACATGTACATAGTTATAATATACTCCATTCCACACAGTAAGTGTATACGCATGCCTACTCAAACGTTGGTATAGACTTGCGCATCTAAACAAATTCTTGATATGGTATATGTATTGCTCTATTTACAATTACTGTTTAAGCAGTTCTCCCCCAACCACCACCCCCAGCCCGAGAGAGCTCAGCTGATAAGATTGCAAATCCAAATATCGGTCCTAACATGTTGGTACATTAAACCACTGCACCATAATGCGACTGACCAGAATTTAGTTTAGTTGACAAATCAGACATTTTTTAGTCATATAATTCTAATAAAAACTATTAGTCTTCAGTATTGTCACTCAGTGTTCAAAGTGGTGGTGAAGTTGCATCAGAATTATTGTTAGTCAACTGCTGTAAGGGGAAAAGTAATGGGAAGTATAGCATACTTACACCATCAAACACTCAACTAGCATATTAAATATGTGCACCTGAAAGATTAGATAAAACTAAGTAGATATATCTAACTGAAAATCTCGAATCTTGTGTATTTGCTGCAGAAAATTAAACATGCTAGTCCTCAAGTAACAAGGGCATAGGTTCATTGTTGCTGAGTCACTGAGCTCAGCCAGACTGGTGTGGAGTGGCATTACGTGGAAGCCAGATCAGCAGACGGAAACTTGGAGGGAGTCTCATCTCTGGATCGCTTGTGCCTAACTTAAGGGACATGGTTGCAGTCCTTGAAGCAAGTTGCCCACCTTCTGGAAACACATGGCCCAGACACACGAAGTGGGCTTCATGTTGAGCTGTCTACTTGGAATTTGCTACTTATGTTGAATCTATATTAATGTAATACAAGCATGCTCATAAACTTGTCAAGAACTTCAATCCGAGCTGTGATTTGCTCAAGAAAGCAACTTCTTGTGCTAATATTTTTAAAAGTATAAAAATTAAAATTTGTTTCTATTAATCTCTCGCTCCTTCATCCCAACTCCAACAAAATCTGAGCTGTTGGATTATGAAAACGAAGTCAAGCCCAGAAACACATGGAGCAGCAGGCTTGCTGGCACCTACAGGTGAAGCAGAACAGAGCCACAAGGCTGCAATATGAGTAACAGCAGTGTAAAATGAGAGAGAAGGCGACAAAACAAAAACAGAACAGATGATTGAGCCTGCATGATGGATGGGAAGCACTAATTGATCGGTTGATGTATCATACTGGCAATTTGAGAAGTATAAAATATGAACCTACTGGCTGGGAGTATACCTTGCTGTACCATCAAAGGTGTACGGATAATAGTTTTCCCAATGGCTGCTGTCTGTTGAAAAGGTGCTCTTATAACTGTAACACCAGGCCGTATCTGTGTCGCTCCTCCTGTTGTGAGAACCTGGCATAAAACATTGAAATATTGTAATTTGCAAATGGTAATGCCAAAGCACAGTATTACCAGAGCATGTGCACAAAAGAACTCTTCAGAATTCTTAAGAGCAATTGCCCAACAGAAGAAATCTTAAAACCAGCCAGCTCCCACCTAAACTGCTGAAATTCTTGAAAATTTGTTGATTCCAATAACTATTTGATTGTGACAGGACGAAAATGCTCCATGAACTGTATGTCTGAACTAAAGTGAAGCTGCCTGGGGGACATCCAAAAAGACATAAGGTTATATGCCACAGGAACCACCCTGGGAGACTTAAGAATTTATTTATGAATCCAATCAGTCGCACGGCATTTCAAGTTCTGTAATATAGGATTATAGTAGTCTGGGGAGGTGGAAAGTGCTCTCAGTTATAACATCCCAAATTTTCTTTGGGTGGAGGAGAGAAAAGGGGCGAAGTGCAGCAATAATAGGCAACCTGTGTAATCGGTACATCTACATGATTCCCAGGTTCTGTTGGAGGTGCGTGGTATATTAGACCTGCTGTAAATGCCCACAGCACCACTGCAACAAACACCGAATTGTAACCCCATTTAATACTGTAGACAAAGAAGCAGCTATATTATGAAGAAAATAAAGAATCCAGTCTTATCAGTGTCGAAGAGGCCAGCCTTGACGGATATGGTACAAAAGTGATCAGTACCAAAGCCTATCATCACTGATTTAAAGGGCTGTGATACTGGAGGGGAAATGATAAACGGAAACAATAGATGGCACTTTACTGGCTCGGAATTAAGAGACCGACCAAAAAAGATGAGTTTGATCCCTTAGAAAAAAAGAAAGGATGGATAGAGGTACTTTTTCTTCAAAGTACCTTCCTAATATATTTTCAGGAGCTACTGACATCCCAGAGTGGCTCCATTCATTCACACACTAGTCATTACTAGTCTAGCCTGGGAAAAGTTTCAGAGCTACCTGACTCTGGGAAAGCACATCACTAAGTATGTATGTAGTATAAACATTTTTATAGTTTCTAGTTTTGGCTTTTCCTTTAAACGCAGTCACAACGCTGAAGCGTTTAAAAACCAGCAGCAGCTACACATCCCCAGCCTAAATCGATACAAATGTTGAGGGATTTGGTCATTTGCCTCCGAGGTTACAGGCTTGAGAGATGAACTCTCTTACATAATTCAAACGTAATGATGCTGTGTGATGGTTCAGTTGTGTATGACTGACAACTCCTTTTTGGATTGAGTCGAAAGTTATCAAAATCCAGGAAGCCCCAGCGACTGTCTTCAGGCACATTTAAGCAAATTAAATTGTTCAAATCAGGGATACCCAATTTGGAACCTTCAACAATTAGATCAGACCTGTGTAACTCCCACACTGGTGAGAAATACAAGTATCACTTCGTAAATAAAACGTGAATTCAAAACGGGCAGTCGTTTGTCAGCCACAAAGCAATAACCATTATCCATTTGCATTAATGTCAATTTCAAAGTTGTGGTTATAGCATCTTAAGTGCTCCGTTTATTTCGGGCAGAAACAGCTGTGCTAACTAGTTTGTACCTTGTAAAGGTGCACTGAATGCAAGAACAAACTTACAGCACAGAAGGAGGCCATTCAGCTCATCATGCCCGTACATAAGTATGTAACACCTTGTTAATGTTCAATTACCTTTTGTGTATTCAAGCCCTTCTAATCCCCTCTAAGTGTTGTGGGGTTACAGTTTGTTAATTGACTGCAGTATGATTAAACCTGCAGATCTGGATGAAGCGACACAGAAGGAACATTCTTGTTGATTTTCTGAAATAGCGCTACCCCGTTATACCGGCCATCACGTATAGCAGGCAAATCGCGTTCACACGACTGCGCCCGCCATAAGCGGTGGGGACTGTATTTAAAACAAAACAGATTTACATGTTGTGCAATAATAGTAAGTAAGCATAAATACCTGTACCTGCTGAGTTGTAGTTGTACCCGGTGCATTCTGTCGGAGAGTTACAGTGGCGCCCCTTGGCTGGAATGAAGTAAAGGTTTGCTGGCTGGAAGTAGTGCCTGACGGAATGATTCCCAGAACTTTCTGCTGCACCTGAACTACACCTACAAAAAAAGGGAAAAAAATTCAATATACACCAATTACGATCACCACCTATGCAAATAACAATGGTATATCGTTAGTAAAACAGCTGCACACACAAAGTCCCTGGATTGTGTTCCTGGGAAAGGGATATTACAGAAACTGAAAATCATGATTGATGTCGACCTTTTAATCAACGTCTGTTGTTGGGAAGTTACTAGAATCTGCTATTTGGGACAGAGTGACTGAGCACTTGGTCAAATACGAACTGATCAGAGAGCCAGCATGGATTTGTAAAGGGTAACTTATGTCTAATTAACCTAGTTGAATTTTTTGAGAAGGTTACTAACGCGGTAGATAAAGGGAGCGTCCGTGGATGTTATTTATATGGACTTCCAGAAGGTATTCAATAAGGTTCCACTCAAGCGACTGTTAACAAAAATGAAAGTGCATAGAATTACAGGTAACCTATTGACATGGATAGGAATTTGGTTAGAGGTTGGAACGAGCGAGAGAAGGGATAACGGGTATGTATTCCAATTGGCAGGATGTGCCCAGTGGTGACCGCCAGGGATTTGTACTGGAACCTCAGCTTTTCACTATATTTATCAATCAGTTGGATGAAGGAATAGAGCACCGTATATCCAAGTTTGCTGATGACACCACGTTAGATGGCACAGTAAGCAGTGTAAATGGGAGAAGTTGCAAAGGGACATTGAGGAATTAAATGAGTGGGCAAAACTGTGGCAGATGGAGTTCAAAGTGGGTGTGTAAGGCCAACCACTTTGGACCCAAGATAGATCAGAGCTTTTTCTAAATGCTAAGCAGCTAGGAACTGTGGAAGGAGCAGGAGAGACACTTAGGGGTCTATGTACAGAAATCACAAAGCTAGTGGACAGGTACATAAAATAATTAAAAAGGCCAATGGAATGTTAACTTCCACCCTCCTTGAGATAAAGCTATGTTACAATTGTATAACGCTCTGGTTAGATCGCATCTGGAGTACTGCATTCAGTTTTGGCCACCGCACCTCAGGAAGGATATGTTGGCTTGGACGGGGTGCAGTGCAGATTCACCAGAATGATACCGGGGCTTAAAGGGTTAAATTATGAGGCCATGTTGCATAGACTAGGCTTGTATTCCCTTGAGTAAAGGAGATTAAGGGGTGATCTAATTGAGGTGTTTAAGATGATTAAAGGATTTAATAGGATGGATAAAGAGAAACTATTTCCTCTGGTGTGGGAGTCCAGAACAAGGGGGAATAACCTTAAAATTAGAGCTAGGCCATTCAGGGGTGATGTCAAGAAACACTTCTTCACACAAAGGGTAGTGGTAATCTGGAACACTCTCCTTCAAAAAGCTGTTGAGGCTAGGGGTCAATTCAAAAATTCAAAAGATAGATAGATTTTGTTAGGTAAGGTATTAAGGGATATGGAGCAAAGGCAGGTAAATGGAGTTGAGGTACAGATCAGCCATTTCTAATTGAATGGTAGTACAAGCTCGAGGATGAATGGCCGACTCCTGTTCCAATCTAACGTTTTTCTTCCAGAAAGCTTTGTAATGGCCAAATTATGGAGAACGAAGCAAGCCACTACAACGCTGGAAGCTCTGCCGGCATTATACTCCAGGGGTCCCACTGACAAGTCCAGTTTCTGGTACCTGGACCAGAGAATTCTGATCATCTGTTCCACAATGTTCCTGGTAGCAGCCAAGGCCTCACTGAACCCATTTTCTGCCTCTGCCCTTGGATTGTAAATAGGTGTCATCAGCTGAGGCTGAAGCAGGTTCCCCTAGTTTCGTATCAGCCACTGTGTCACATTTCTGTAGCTGAGTAGTGCAGGTATCCTGGAATGCTCGAGAAAAATCATGGCTACTCTCCAGGTAGCATGCACTGACATGCATAACGAGGTGCTAGCACCACTCGCTAACCAGACATTCAGGGGATTAATTCTTTTCCTGTTCATGAAGTTGATGGAGCATCAATGGCACATTGCGTTTGTCAGCATCCAGCCACTTGGAAGAAGTTGATGGCTTTCTCTCTGCTTTGCTGTGACCGTGTGGAACTGAAGTATGCCTGAACAGGGCATTCATGACGTGTTTAATGCAGCGATGAACTGACTGATGTGACTACCGTCACCAGAGGCTGCCTCGAAGCATCTGAACGCATAAACGTTCTGTTGTCACCTTCACAGCTACAGACAAAGCAGTGCCTCTGGTGCAAAGAGGCTGCAAGTCAGGTTCCAACAGCTGGCAGGGAGGAAATGCAACCTTCTCAGACACTGCCTATAGGAAAAATCCAGATAGATCCTTCATGACCTCTACACTAGAAAAATCCAGCCTCAGGGTTCTGAATGTTGAATGAAATATGGATACAGAATACTGGTGCACCACACTGTACTGCAATGATCCACTTTGTGTGGTTTCAAAAGGTTCACTGCTCTTCAGAAACAAGCCTGCAAGTACAAATGCAGTTGTACTGCACCAATTGCTTTTACACCAGTATGATGTTGAGAGCGGTGCCATCAGGCAGCACTTATGTTCAACGGAGAGCAAGCTCGACATGCGCACGCTTAATGCACAAGCAGAGCTCTGCTCATGTGCTAGTGAGCCAAATTTTCCACCGGCTCTTCCCTTTTATAAAAAGGAGCCCAAGCAATCAGCTGGAATGCCACTGACCTTCCAAACTTTAAAAATGAAATGTAACAAGTTGGCTTTGCATCTCTTGCTGCAGTGAAAGCATTTTGCAGTGATGCTGAACGTGTTATACAAATGTAATTAGTAGCATGTGTAAACTCCTGGAGTTTGTACCCAAAAATACATAGTGAGTACTAATACTAAGTCTGTACCAGCAGCCTAATATCATAGGTCCATGTTAACACCAATGCAGTGTCAATCCAGAGTCATGAGCTCAAATCCTGGCACGGCAGCTGGGGAATTTAAATTCAGTTAATTAAATTTTAAAAATCTGGAATTAAAATACTAGTATCAGTAATGGTGGCCATGAAACTACCGGATTGTCGTTAAAAACCCATCTGGTTCACAAATGTCCTTTAGGGAAGGAAACCTGCCGTCCTTACCTGGCTTATATGTGACTCCAGACCCACAGCAATGTGGTTGATTCTGAATTGCCCTCTGAAATGGCCGAGCAAGCCACTCAGTTGTAAAATCTCGCTTAAAAAAAGTCACAAAAAGAATAAACCGGACAGACCACCTGGCATCGGACACGACAAAGGCAAACCTAGCCCAGTCGACCCTGCAAAGTCCTCCTCACGAACAACTGGGGACTTGTGCCAAAATTGGGAGAGCTGTCCCACAGACTAGTCAAGCAACAGCCTGACATAGCCATACTCACAGAATCATACCTTTCAGCCAACGTCCCAGACTCTTCCATCACCATCCCTGGGTATGTCCTGTCCCACCGGTAGGACAGACCCACCAGAGGTGGCGGTACAGTGATATACAGTCAGGAGGGAATGGCCCTGGGAGTCCTCAACATTGACTCTGGACCCCACGAAATCTCATGGCATCAGGTCAAACATGGGCAAGGAAACCTCCTGCTGATTACTACCTACCGCCCTCCCTCAGCTGATGAATCAGTCCTCCTCCATGTTGAGCACCACTTGGAGGAAGCACTGAGGGTAGCAAGGGCACAGAATGTACTCGGTGGGGGACTTCAATGTCCATCACCAAGAGTGGCTCGGTAGCACCACTACTGACTGAGCTGGCCGAGTCCTGAAGGACATAGCTGCCAGATTGGGCCTGCGGCAGGTGGTGAGCGAGCCAACATGAGGGAAAAACTTACTTGACCTCGTCCTCACCAATCTACCCGTTGCAAATGCATCTGTCCATGACAGCATCAGTAGGAGTGACCACCGCACAGTCCTTGTGGAGACGAAGTCCTGTCTTCGCACTGCGGACACCATCCAACGTGTTGTGTGCCACTGTGCTAAATGAGATAGATTCAGAACCAATCTAGCAGCTCAAAACTGGGCTTCCAGTTCTTCATCCCTCCTTTCCTGGCTCAACATCCATTTTCCATTTGCTTATTCTTTATAATGGAGTCAGTGCTGGGACCACTGCTTTTCTTGATATACATTAATGACTTGGACTTGGGTGCACAGGGCACAATTTCAAAATTTGCAGATGACACAAAACTTGGAAGGGTAGTAAACAGTGAGGAGGATAGTGATAGACTTCAAGAGGATATAACAGGCTGGTGGAATGGGCGGACACGTGGCAGATGACATTTAACACAGAAAAATGTGAAGTTATATATATATATATAAAAACTAGAGGGCACAACTCAAAGGGGTACAGGAACAGAGAGATCTGGGGGTATATATGCACAAATCATTGAAGGTTTAGCAAGGTGGCAGGGTAGATTGAGAAAGTGGTTAAAAAAGCATACGGGATCCTGGGCTTTATAAATAGAGGCATAGAGTACAAAAGTATGTAAGTCATGGTGAAACTTTATAAGACACTGGTTTGGCCACAACCCAAGTATTGTGTCCAGTTCTGGGCACCGCACTTTAGGAAAGATGTGAAGGCCTTAGAGAGGGTGCAGAAGAGATTTACTGGAATGATTCCAGGGATGAGGGACTTTAGTTACGTGAATAGACTGGAGAAGCTGGGGCTGTTCTCCTTGGAACAGAGACGGTTGCGAGGAGATTTGATAGAGGTATTCAAAATTCTGAAGGGTCTAGACAGAGTAGATAGAGAGAAACTGTTCCCATTGGCGGAAGGGTCAAGAACCAGTGGACATAGGTTTAAGATGATTGGCCAAAGAACCAAAGGTGACATGAGGAAAAACCTTTTTTACACAGCGAGTGATTAGGATCTGGAATGCACTGCCCGAGGGGGAGGTGGAGGCAAATTCAATCATGGCCTTCAAAAGGGAACTGGATAAGTACTTGAAAGGAAAAAATTTGCAAGGTACTGGGATAGGACGGGGGAGTTGGACAAGCTGGATTGCTCTTGCACAGAGCCGGCACGGACTCGATGGGCCAAATGGCCTCCTTCCGTGCTTTAACCTTTCTATCCATGAGGCACTGTGGGCCTTCAGCTGCAGCAGAATTGTATTCCAGCACAATCTGTAACCTCCTGGCCTAGCATATTCCTCACTCTACCATTAACAACAAGCCAGGGGATCAACCCTGGTTCAATGAGGAGTGTAGAAGCGCATGCAAGGAGCAGCACCAGGCGTGCCTAAAAATGAGGTGCCAACCTGGTGAAGCTACAACTCAGGACTATATGCATGCTAAACAGCAGAAGCAACATGCTACAGACAGAGCTAAGCGATTCCACAACCAACGGATCAGATCAAAGCTCTGCTGTCCTGCCACATCCAGTCGTGAATGGTGGTGGACAATTAAACAACTAACGGGAAGAGGAGGCTTTGTAAACATCACCATCCTCAATGATGGCGGAGTCCAGCACGTGAGTACAAAAGACAAGGCTGAAGCGTTTGCAACCTTCTTCAGCCAGAAGAGCCGAGTGGATGATCCATCTCAGCCTCCTCCCGATATCCCCACCATTACACAAGCCAGTCTTCAGCCAATTCTATTCACTCCACGTGATATCAAGAAATGGCTGAGTGCACTGGACACAGCAAAGGCTATGGGCCCCGACAACATCCCGGCTGCAGTGCTGAAGACTTGTGCTCCAGAACTAGCTGCGCCTCTAGTCAAGCTGTTCCAGTACATCTACAACACTGGCATCTACCCGACAATGTGGAAAATTGCCCAGATATGTCCTGTCCACAAAAAGCAGGACAAATCCAATCCGGCCAATTGCCGCCCCATCAGTCTACTCTCAATCACCAGCAAACTGATGGAAGGTGTCGTCGACAGTGCTATCAAGTGGCACTTACTCACCGATGCTCAGTTTGGGTTCCACCAGGACCACTCGGCTCCAGACCTCATTACAGCCTTGGTCCAAACATGGACAAAAGAGCTGAATTCCAGAGGTGAGAGTGACTGCCCTTGACATCAAGGCAGCATTTGACCGAGTGTGGCACCAAGGAGCCCTAGTAAAATTGAAGTCAATGGGAATCAGGGGGAAAACTCTCCAGTGGCTGGAGTCATACCTAGCACAAAGGAAGATGGTAGTGGTTGTTGGAGGCCAATCATCTCAGCCCAAGGACATTGCTGCAGGAGTTCCTCAGGGCAGTGTCCTTGGCCCAACCATCTTCAGCTGCTTCATCATAAGGTCAGAAATGGGGATGTTCGCTGATGATTGCACAGTGTTCAGTTCCATTCGCAACCCCTCAAATAACGAAGCAGTCCGAGACCGCATGCAGCAAGACCTGGACAACATCCAGGCTTGGGCTCATAAGTGGCAAGTAACATTTGCGCCAGACAAGTGCCAGGCAATGACCATCTGCAACAAGAGAGAGTCTAACCACCTCCCCTTGACATTCAATGGCATTACCATCGCCGAATCCCCCACCATCAACATCCTGGGGGTCACCATTGACAAGAAACCTGACTAGACCAGCCATATAAATACTGTGGCTACGAGAGCAGGTCAGAGGCTGGGTATTCTGCAGCGAGTGACTCACCCCCTGACTCCCCAAAGCCTTTCTACCATCTACAAGGCACAAGTCAGGAGCGTGATGGAATACTCTCCACTTGCCTGGATGAGTGCAGCTCCAACAACACTCAAGCAGCTCAACATCATCCAGGACAAAGCAGCCCGCTTGATTGGTACCCCATCCACCACCCTAAACATTCACTCCCTTCACCACCGGCGCACTGTGGCTGCAGTGTGTCCCATCCACAGGATTCACTGCAGCAACTCGCCAAGGCTTCTTCGACAGCACCTCCCAAACCCATGACCTCTACCACCTCGAAGGACAAGGGCAGCAGGCACATGGGAACACCACCACCTGCACATTCCCCTCCAAGTCACACACCATCCCGACTTGGAAATATATCGCCGTTCCTTCATCGTCGCTGGGTCAAAATCCTGGAACTCCCTTCCAAACAGCACTGTAGGAGAACCTTCACCACACGGACTGCAGCGGTTCAAGAAGGTGGCTTACCACCACCTTCTCAAGGGGAATTAGGGATGGGCAATAAATGTCGGCCTCGCCAGCGACGCCCACATCCCATGAACGAATAAAAAACACAAGGCTAATTTTATGGTATCTTGTGTGCATTGCTTAGAAATTCTGGATTTTCAATCACTAGTTGCAAGATGCATTAATGCATTGCACTGGAGACTTAAACTCAAGTTTGAAATACACTGTCTGGCAACATTCAAATGGAGGTTCTCTCTCCCTTCTTCTGCCAGAGTGGGACTGCCAATCTTTGGTAAGGAAAGATAGCAGAGTTACCACTACAAGTCACACTTCAGTCCACCCCACCACTTGCTGCTGCCAGAGGTCACAGAGAAATCAGCAGTTTTTCACATCCAAAGTTCAGTGTATAAAGTTAAAAACGAGGAGAAAAATGGAAAGAACACAATGAATATAATTTTACACAGACACATTTAAAAAAAACATTGGAGCCATAGTTATATTCCAGCAGACACTGGTGCACACTTTAAACCATACAGGTCTCTCCAAAACACAAATTACAAAATAATATCCACTCCACCCTACCTCCTTGAGTGGTTGGCACGTTGACTGTGAGGATTTTGCTGTTTGCGGGGAGTGGAAGTTTGGCTGTTATCACCTTGCCCGTCATGGTTACTGGACTGCCTGTGATCTGGAACGTCTGACCCGTGGTGGCAATGGTTGTACCTGTGGTGGCAACTGTGCTGGTGACTAGCAGAAAATGGACAGCGAGAGAAATAAAGAACACTTAGGCTTTCAGGACTTTGTTCGCCTTCTGAGACTTACTCGTGAACAGGTATCAAATGAGGAGAGGAGCCAGTTATTGAACTTTCATATTATTAAATCAGAACTCAGCTGGTATTAAAATTCTGATAAAATTAGATTAAAATTAAACAAATGGGCAAGGCATTTACTGAAAAAGCGTGTTTGCATGAGACTAACACCTATCGAGTGGCTGAACAAAGAAATGGGTTAGTATTAAAATAGCTTTTTAATCTATTTACCCACTGACCAATCTCCTACAAAAATCAAGTACTTATTTTAAACCAGGACTTTTAAAAAAAAAGTTATCCAGTAAGCAAAGTTGCATGCATTTTCCAGGTCTTCTCATTCCCAAACAATAAGGCCAATACATTCTTCATATATAAAAGAACAGGAATAAGCAAGGTGTAACTTTTCAATATCAAACTACTACAAAAAATTCTAATATCCTGTATCCTTTTGAGGGTGCAACCTGGGGGGGCTGTCTACGCTGCAGCTGCCCTTCATGCAAACAAAGTTCACTGGATGGTGATCAAGCGTTGGAATTCTGTCCAATTTTCCCCTCAGCCCCGTGACAGAGGCCAATTGTATGGCCCTCAACATCATGCCACCATGAGATCAGCTAAACTGGGTCTGTGTGGCTCAGTACCACACAGCGCCACTGTACTAACTGAAGTCATTAGCCCGAACACAACAAAAATATTTCACATTTTAAAAAATGAAGTTATCAGATTTTCCTCCTCATTTCAGTGAAGAACCACCTGGCTTCTGTTCGACCCCTCTGCTGGGTGGCACTACTGACATTCAGAACTCAGTGCGCATGCAATCACACTCAGGATCACATTGCTTTATCACTCACTCTCGAATACCAGTGGCTCTGCATCCACGGAGATACATACCTGGCCCAGTCTGGCCCTGTTTGATCCAGGTAGCAAAACTCTGCTGAAAATTCTTGTTTGGCTGGAATGTCACTGTAGTTGGTGAACCCACTTTAGTGGTAAATACCACCTTTGTTCCTGGGGTGACCTGTCCTGCCAATGAGCCTACCAGTAACTTCTGGGGAGTGGAAATAGTGGTAGCAGTACCGCTGGTTGTAGAGGCAGTGCCAGTGGAATTAGGCGTGGCAGATAGTTTTTGTTGCTCAAGACGCTTCTGTTAAGGTACAATAAAAGTTACAATGGGTTTTTACACAGCACCACCACAAATATTTTCAGAACATAAAAATGAAACATGATGCATGGCAATATTCCCGTCCCCAGGTGTAGAATACATATACAAATGAGACATTCCAATGTTCCCATTCTCTCCTCTTTAGCCCTTTGTGGAAATGAATCCCATACTTTTGCACATATGGATTATTGAACATTAAATTGCAATGTCATTATCAACACTATTCTTATGATGGGCATTCATAATATTTCCAAACAATCTTATGGGCATGAAAACGGAACAGCCAGCTTTATTGTTTTGATATTCATAAACCAATGCATGGTACAAATCAGATAACCAATTAAGCAAATGATTTATGGTATGCGGTTACTGAAAAACTTATGACATTCTATGTTTACTTGAGATAAACTTATGACATTCTATGTTTACTTGAGATAAAAAATGCCTTAATTTTAAGTGGCATTAAAAACAAAAATACTAAAACCATTGGTGGAGGTAGTAACTGCGATATCAGCATTTGAGAACTGTCTGGAAAGATATAATGGGAGATACTGCAACTGTATTTTTGTTCATTAAATGATAGAAGTTAAATAAGTTTGCTTTCAACAAAGAAAGAACCAGTTATTTTGCAGCTAGTGTGATTGCACAGTTGGGTGCTAAAATAATGGAGGATTTCAATGCGCAGCATAATCTGATGACAATCTGGTGTCAATGTCAATGTTATGCAACTGGCTAATAATTATAAAAACTACCCACATTCACCACTTTTTTTTATTGCAATTGAAGTCAATTAGACAGCATGCTCGGTAAAGCAAGAGTCTCCCCTTTTATAATATGCACAAGGTACATTTCCCTTGAAAACTCAGCCAGATAAAACCCAACGTCACTTCACCGCAAATGGTGCAGCACAACAGATCAGTTTAAACTGCCAGAAAAAAAAAATTGGCACCGTAAGTGCCAAGCATGTACGTTATAATGAATAGGCTGAACTGCATTCAAGAGAAGAACATCATGGGGTCCAAACGTTGCTGATAAACAACCACAATGCTCAAGTGGTTTCTTATGTCACCTGGATCTCTCACCACCTTGTAACACATTAAACATCTTACCCTACACGTCCTCCACTTGAAGTCATGTCTTTTTGCTGAATCAATATTTTTGAAGGAATAAACGTTTCAGGCAATTTTATTGTAAAATTAACTGAACATTTTATGAATGGACCTTAAAAAAGGTATGGTAGCATAGTGGTTATGTAACTGGACTAGCAATCCGGAGGCCTGGACTAACAATCTGGAGACAGGAGTTCAAATCCCACCATGGCAGCTGGGGAATTTAAATTGAGTTAATTTTTTTAAAATCTGGAATAAAAAGCTAGTATCAGTAACAGTGACCATGAAACTACCGGATTGTCATAAAAACCCATCTGGTTCACTAATGTCCTTGAGGGAAGGAAACCTGCCGTCCTTACCCGGTCTGGCCTATATGTGACTCTCGACCCACAGCAATGTGCCCTCTGGTTCGCTAGGCCATTTCAGTCAGGCAAGGCGGCGGCTCACCACCACCCTCTCAAGGGCAATTAGGGATGGGCTATAAATGCTGGCCTTGCCAGCGATGCCCACATGAATGAATAAAAAAAAAGTAAATTTCAAAATTCAAATGGTAGTGCCATGGCGCAGACCATTTGTGCATAAAGACGGCCAGTGATTTATCACACGAGTTTCTGATTTCAGCCAAGGCACTAGAGCAGGAGGAACAATGGAAGAAGTAGTGGGGGGGTGGGTGGAAAAAAAAGTCACCTCTTTCTATTCTTCTGCAACTTTTAAAGACCAAATTAAGATAGAAATCCAGTGGAGCAGCATTTTACCCATCCCATTGGCCCTGAGCAGTGTACAATTTATGAGACCAAATATAAATTATTTGGCGTGTAACAGAACTACAAGAGGGACTAAGGTTTATTGAGTCCAGTGTCACAACTTTCCATGCTGGGTTTTGATATGGTATTGGATGAGTAACCTCTGGGTTACTCATCCAATACCATATCCACAGTACAACTCTGCCCATGCATTGTAAGGTAACAACACTATATCCTGCGTCAAACCCACCCCAAACCTGAACTGTAGTGCTCAACCACTTTTGCTGGTTGTAAAAGTGAGAAACGTCTCCCATCAGCTTGAGGACTACAATTGCCAACAAAAAAAAGGGGTGCAAATTAGACTTACTGTGCTTATCAATTCTGCTTTTGTAATCTGTATTTTTACATATAGTTTATAGTGCAGGAAGATACAAGATGTTGTGAATGGTCTTATTCCTGAGTTTGCTTTTAAAAAAAAATCAGCACAAAGATCTTGAAAAAAGCTAGACTGGAAAATTGCCAAAAGCATCAGAACAAGAAACAGGTTAAACCAATGAACAGGGATCTGTCCAGTGTACATGAGGGTCTAAATGAGTAAACTTAACAAAAAATGATCACAGTACTAAGGGGGCATCCCCTTATGCAAGAATTTAGTCAACTGCTTTGCTTATTTTCAGAGACGTTATCACTGCATCATATTTACCAAGAAATGCATTGGTGGTTCGTTCTGATGGAAACCATACAAGACTCTTCTCCCTTCAGACAACAGATTTGCACAATATTTCAGAAATGTACCACCCCTGTGATCATGGTAGTATTAAAGCTTCTTTAGGAAACAACATCTTAACTTTGGTATCAATTGGTAACTATGCTTAAAAAGCACACAAGCCACTGGATAAATCCCTAAATTCATTATGGGAGGAGGGAACAGTCTACTCATAATGTTCATAAAAAGACTTGATATAATAAAAATGATCTCAACGCATTAACAGACCAAAGCCAAAAGGAATTTTTGTTTAAAATATTTTAACACTTCTCTACATAACCACAGAACAGCGTTCATTGAGAACATGGGTGACCTACTGTTGGGACACTGACTAGATCACTTTGGCAGAAGGTATATAATCACAACATTGGCAGTCAATTTTTCTACAGTTTCTTCAGGCGAGGCATCTTGCCTCCAAGCTGTCAGTCCCCCAAGAACCCTGACAGGAGACTGGGAACTACACAGGGATATCGGGAGGGCTTGATAGCTTTCTTACCATGACAGGTCACGGGATGCAAGCGCACTAATGCTGTACACCAGCAGCACTAACAAGCTCAAATATTTTACAGCAGTATCATAAAAACGTTAACATCTATACAAGAACCATCCGAGCATTCAAACAGTAGACTAGCTATATCGCCCTCCTACAGTCTGAAAAATTAACCAATATGCATTCCTTTAATAAGTTAAATACAGTGCACTTTAATGACAGGTGGGACTAGGAAACTTCATGCCTTCCCACCTGTTGAGCAGCCAAGCGCTGCTGCTTAAGCTGGGCCTCCAGTTGGGCCTTGAACTCTTCGGACTTCTTCTGCTCACTAACCTTTGCTTGCTGCTCAGCAGCCTGTGCCTTCTCCTTTTCCACCCTGGAATAGACCAAAAAAAGTGGTGATTTTATACAAAAAAAGAAATCAGCCAAATGCTAGGTTAGGCATTTTATTTTTCATTTGTTTAGGTTCTCAGTTTGCTGATTTTCTCCAAAAATAAAGGTACGTTCATGAAACGAATTTGAAAAATGCCATTTTAGCATTTATTAATACCAATTAGAAACAAAGAAAGGAGGCGTCAGCATACTGTCCCTCTCACCTCTGGTGTTTGAATGCAGCCAGACTGAAAGGATCCAATTTAAAAAAAGGTGAGGAATGTTAGTGCTGGTGAATGGAGCTCTTCCCATTTCAGTCACTGTCAGCATCAAGCACTTCCAAATCAAGTATGGCAAAGCTAAATGCAGAGAAAAGCTCGCCGTACTACTCTTGAGACATTTTTTCACTTTTCTGACAGCATAGGCAAATGCAGCTGTGGTCTGAGCGACACTGCCACTAAGTGCAGTTATATGCCTTTGTGAGACTGGATTGAGACTGAACAAGCTCAGTTCACAAGGAATCCTTACAACCAGCGAACAGAGGAAATTTCCATCCCATCAGTCGGGGCTGGATTTGAATTCAGTACTCGAGGTAAAAGGCCAGTGTCAAATTCACTACGCCACCCTGTTCCCTAAATCCAATTCTTAACAGTCTCAAGTCCATAGCACAGGCCTGCGCATAAGCACTAAAAGGCATATCACTAGGGTCATGGATGGTATGAGAAATGGGGGTGTAAAGAAAATATTTCATATTGATGTTCTTTTGAAGCTCAGGTAATGCACATTGTTTGCACAGAATAGGGGGAGCTGCATTTGCCTGTACTGTACGTAACTTAGTAGTACCCAATGCTGACACTGCATGCCCAAGTTGAAAAATAGTCCATTCCCACCTCAGACATCCATGAATGGGAGAGAAAAAAAAAATCATTGTTTGCAGGTACCAGCTTGCAATCTTCAAAGTACATTCATACTTACCAAGTACTTTTATTAATTTCTCTACCCAATTTACCTACACACATCTTTGGATACATGTGCCCATTTCCTCAAAACAAGCACTTCAATTTTCACACACTTATGAAGAGGTTCTGTTACCCACAAAGACAGGGGTATTTTTACCTTCCAATTGTGAATTGCACCATTCATGCTTACAATCTCTGTCACTTATACCACACAAACTGATGGGTAGCACAAACTGTTTTCTTCCCTAATACTGCGATGATATAAATGAAACCGCAGACTGAAAAAGTATCCTTTATTCACGTTCCCATCAAGTCAAAGAGACCTGAGACCCAAGACAATGTATCCTTTAGAGAGCCATTACTTCCGTGCAGTTTTAAAAAATGTACCCAAATTAGATTGACATCCTTTTGATGTCTTCCTAAAAGTTACTGTAACATGTATTGGTCACTCTAGTATCAAAAAATAAATCACACTTGCCTCATGTCAAACTTTTCCAAATTCTGCACAGGTTGAAATTTCTTCCCTCCCCGTTTACAGGTTATAAATGTTGACATTAAGCTATTCAGCCGAAACTTATGTACCAGATTCTACAGTAAAGCGAGTAGGTGTCCAAGCTATGATTTCTGAAATATTTTATAATAGAAACATTTCTTTTTTGTTCGCAAGAAACCAGCATCATGGAATTGAAACACCAGTTTGGAACACCTACTGTAATTACAAAAGCATTTTACGCTAAAGCTTTACTTCAAATGAAATTTTACATTTTTCAACATTATTAAGAGGCTTATGAAGCATAAGTTTAGGACTTCAAGTTAAAACTTGGAAGTTAAACTTCCAACTTCGTTTTAGATTCATCTTACACACTAATTAAATACACATACAAGCAAATCCAAAGTAGGGCAATAAAATGTGCCTATAGTGCCAGTTTCCTCACAAACATTCCAACTACTCACCATAGCAACATAAAATTTAATAATTTTACAGCATAATGAAAATAAGCTACATTCTACTGGAGACATGTCAGCTGCTCAGATTGTTCTGTATTTTTAAACAGAATAAGCCTAGACGTGGACGAAGTCTGCTCTACCTCTCTGCAAAACTGCGAATTTCCCACAAATCCAGTTCTTCCTCTGGGACCCAGGTCTCAATTATAACAGGACCAGTCTGCTTTGGGGCCTCAATCTTCTTTGGCCGTAAAGCACTAGATCGAAGACCTTTTCGCTGTGGTGTTGGAGTTTCTTTAAAATGAGGAGGAAAAAAGGACAAAAATCAATGATCTGTTAACCAATTAGTAACTTTTATTTATGCTAAAATCGCATCAACCGTTACAACTTGCCCAATCTTCATCATCACTTATAATTGCTCTTTTTCTGCTTCCAACCTGTCCCTTAAGCCAAGCGACCAAGGCATCGACATGGAGAAGCATTGGCAGCAATAATTCTCCACCAACAGCTGACAGATAATGTCCTCTCCAAGTTGGAATAAGTCTCACCATCACTCACCCAGGCCCCAAGTAAAGCACCCCAAAAGCACAAGAAGCACTAGTGATAGCGAAGAGCTACCAAAATGCACTGAATAGAGACAGCAATGATTAAAATATCAAGGTTATGATTCAAAAAATTTGGTTGCCACAAGCATGGTAGCCCTGCAGTACACCGATATGCCAGCTGTGTTGGTTTGGATCCAAGGTATCCTAGTTATTTTGTAGAGCACTGCAGAAATTCACTATGGAAGGCGAAATTTACTATGCAAGGAGAGACACCTGTGTCCTTACTGAAAAGGGTAAATAGGGCAGTGGGGAAAGATTTAAACTAGTTAAGGGGGCGGGAGGGGAAAATCCACACAAGGTAAAACATGCGAGAAAAAGTCCAACAGGACATGTAGTAGTAGCCATTAGAGAGATCTGGCTACAAGCAGGACATGATTTGGAGCCAAATATTCATGGCTTTGGATCTTTAGAAAGGACAGGGAAACTGGGAAAGGAGGGGGAGCAACAATATTGATAAGAGACACAATTACAGCAGTAGAAAGAAGAGATTTCAGTAAGGCTGATCAAGCAGTGAAAACAATACGGGTACAGTTAAGGAACAGCAAAGGATGCAAGACACTCGTAGGATGCTCGCTTGGATGTGCACTTGAAGTGCCGCAACCTACAAGGCTACGGACCAAAAGCTGGAAAGTGGGATGGATGGCTCTTTTACAGCCGGCACAGACACAATGGGCCAAATGGTTTCCTTCTGTGCCGTAAATTTCTATGATTCTAGCAGCTGTCCACAGACCTCTTGGTAGTAATGATGTAGTTGGGGGTGGGGGGAAGAATGTATGAACATGGAGATTAGGGAATCATGTAGCATAAACAATGTGGTTATAATGGGAGATTTTAATTTTCACAGACTGGGAGAAGCAGAACAGCTCAAGTAGTAAAAGTAATTAATTTCTATAATGCATTCAGGACAGTTTTCTCGAATATGTTCTAGAACGGACAAGAAAACAGGCCATACTAGATTTAGTGATGAGTAACAAATCAGAATTTGTTAACAATTTGACAGTAAGGGAACATCTTGCATATAGTGACCGTAATATGACTGATATTTGGTTTGAGAATCACCCTTTTCCCTCAAACCTATGTGTTAAATTTAAGTAAAGCAAACTTCGAAGGGATGAAAAATGAGTTTTCGCACTAAAATTAAACCAAAACCAGCAACATCTTCACAGGCAGAATATCCTACATTCAAATTAAAAATTTGTGTCCAAGCTGAACTCTACCTTTAGGAGTTTCAGGAACACCAATAGGACAGATAATTTTCCGAATGCAGTATTCAGAACGGATTCCATACGGACCAACATCTCTTCGCTTGATAATTTCAGTAGTAGTAATATCAGTTTCTGTAGTTTCTGCAAAGTTATAATATGGGTGAGTTGATGCTTAATTTTACCTTACATCTTTACATTTTAATCCTTACACAAAATGTGTTAAAAACATTTTCTGTACTATATTTATGCTTTTGTGCAATTAGCTTGGTCATTAAAAATGCCAAAAATGATCTGAATGAGATATGGATAAATAAATTCAGGTCCCCTACCTGCTTTTTCCCCCTTCCTCTTGGGGTATAGTATGATGGGCAATGCCAACCCTCGGATACCTCATTCTATGGCCAATACTCATGTATCAACCTAGTCTGTGAATTTTGCTCGGCTGCTGGACCACGGAAGCCCCAGTAGACATTCATATATGCACACTTAGTGATGGGTATTAATTTCATAATGACCAGGAGCTACTCACTATCTCCCCCCTCCAAGCCAAGGATGCATGTTGCACCCTGATTACTGTCCCACCTGAGAAGATTTGGTGCAGACTTGACATTGAATCTGGGCTCTTCCTGATTTGTACAGTTCTGTACCTCACCATGTGGTGCATTTGATCACTGAGGCAGCATGAAATCAGGCTGTTCTTGAATAATAACAAACACCATTTGCAATTATTGTAAAGTCTTGATTTTCTCAATTTCTAAGTTTACTCTACTTATGAGAATCTCAATGTGCAGAAATAGCTAGTGTGAAAATGAATATTTGTCCTCATCACAATCAATAAAAAAATAGAACTACTCTATAAATCATACTGGCACCTATTCCCAAAATATGCATTGGAACTACAACGTATAGTCTTACGGGTACCCAATTATACCCAGAGGCTTGAAACTGCCTTCTGGTCAGAAGTGCCAAGCCGGTTTATTTAAACTATAGAATCAAGCAGCAGCAATAATCTACATCTCAAGGACTAAAGCTTCAAATAATAGCAAAAATATAATTTTGCTGTAAGTATCCAAGGCAGTAATTCTGACCTTTCAAGTTTCACTGATTTTTAGTGGGATATAATTTTTAAGGGGAAAAAACATCACAATTCTGGGCATCTCACTTTAAAACAGTAATTTACTCAAGTGTGTATGGAATCTCTCTCATCAATATCCTCATAGAAGTCAATGTAATACTTTCAAAATTCCACCGTTTATGAATAGGGTTACTGTATGTAATTTTATTGCTGACATATTGCATTCAACAAGATTCCACTACTTATGAATGGAACATTATATAGTTTTTGGAATTCTTGAGGTCGTGAAAGGCGCTATGTAAATGCAAGTTCTTTCCCTCTCTTTCTTACTTAGATCACTATATTTTAATCACTTTTTAAAAAGTAAACTAACGGGCAACTACATAGTGGAAATTTGCCATGTTGTGAAGAACATATCAAGACTTATGATTTTTTAATTTTATGGCATCCAACAGAATAGTGCTAAAACACTAACAGTTGCAGATGCTCTTTGCCAAAACTACTGAAGAATGCAACTTTTAAGTAGTGACCACAGATGCTTTAGTGCCTCCCATACCTGTGCGTGCAGTACTGACTCCTGATGGTGGTTTAACTGCCATGTCATCCCATCGTAAGCAAGCCCACAATAACCGCAACATAAGGCTCACACCTGCTAAGGATTTCACAGTTTGCAGTCGATACCTGGGCAAAAAAATATTGGCTTAACACACCATTAATTACCAGCAATAATAAGCTTTATGGAAAATCTGAAGATCACATTACAGATGTTAAAATGCACTTAATATAAATTCATACTTCATACCACTAATGTGGTCTATCATCTGAACTCCCCGGTGTGCTATCAATTTCACGGTCCTACTTATTTTGTTCTTTACAATAGACAACGTAAATAACTGCAAGGAATTTTGACAGAACTGGCACAGATAAATAGAACAAAACAGGTGGGAAAATGAAAAACTATAACATTTTTGCTACATGTTTCCAATGGAAAAGAATTCTCTCTATACCCAAAACTGGAAAAATAGCCACCCCCACATATTAGCTTTTCAAATGCTTATATTTACCTACGTGAAAGCCTTTATGTGCTCTAGCAGGTTTGAAAAATAGTGATAAAAAGCCATGCCTCACTAACAAGGTTGGAAAAAGGAGAAAAGGATTTGAATCAAGACGTAATGGTTGGGTGATGCCAAGCTTGAGTTCTAAACGCCTGCAGATTGCAGGATGAAGGACTGAGGAAAGTAGTGAGTTCCATGGAAAAGTCACCCCCCTTCAAAGTAATTAATTGTACATGAGGTGCTGAGACATAAGGCTCTGCATAAGTGCAATTTATCTTTCTTTTCATATATCCCCATCCAATCTTACATTGAGTGCTGCCATCCTAGCCTTAAAACCCCTTATAAGGCTTTTGTTGCTTTTTTTGAACTGACCATAAATCACCCTAGTTTATTCTGAACGGTAATAGTTAAGAAGCTATTATCCAGTGGAACAATTAACAAGCAGGCACAAAAAGGGAGAAAAAAAAGGCTAGCATGGATTTCACATATAAAGCATTTGGAAATGCAATGACAGTTATTTGGCCATTTTGTGCACATTAAAACCCACAAACAGATGAATGGCCAGTTGATCTGGGGTGTTGTTTGAGGGAAATTTGTTAGCCCAGGTCACAGAACTCAGTGCACTTTATTGAAAGGTGCCACAGGATTTTTAATGTGCAGTTAAATAGGCAGGCAGCACTTCAGTTTATCATCTCATCTGAAGGACAGCGCCATTAAATTTTTAACTTCTACTGATAGTTTTTGCAGTAGAGCACAAGGAAACACTTGAGAACCCTCACTCCCTATAAGCCAGAGTGTGACTTTATACACACAATATCTGGTAACGTAGTGTTTCTATGGGCTGAACAGAAGCCCTTACTACTGTAATAATTTACTGAATTGACACATGCCCTCTTTGTTCTTCCATTATCCAAAGACTAGGAGAACACAATATTCTAGCAAAACTGTGTGACCTAGGCTATGAACTGTGAATCAGTTTTTAAAAATAAAAGTAATGTTTAAACAGTAGCATAAAATCGATGCATCAATTTTCATTGTTATAAAACTTTAACCTTGCATCCCCTTGAATACAAATTAACAAAACGCACGATGCTTCGCTAACTCTCTTAGTATTACTAAGCCTGGACCAGTGTCCATGACATAAAACTTACACTTGAGATTTCAACTAACTATCATGGAGTTTCTATGTGCCACCTCCACACAGTGGAACAAGAACAACTGAAGGATTGGATGTTCGCTGTCTGGGGTATACCTCTCTCACTCAAGTTCAAAACTGGGATACGAGAAAAAAAAGGTGTCTTCTAAACTCAACAACCACCTGCATTTATATAGCACCTTTAACGAAGTAAAAGCATCCCAAGGCGCTTCAAAAGGAGCTTTATCAGGCAGAATATGACAAGCCACAAAGGTATTAGAACAGGTGACCAAAAGCTTGGTCAAAGAGATGAGTTTTAAGGAGTGACTTAAAGGAGGACAAAGGTAGAGAGTCAGAGTTTAGGGAGGGAATTCCAGAGCTTAGGGTCTAGACAGCTGAAGGCATGGCTGCCAATGGTGGAGTGATGAAAATCAAGGATGCGCAAGGGGCCAGAATTGGAGGAGCGAAGAGATCTCTGAGGGTTCAAGGGCTGGAGGAGGTTACAGAGCTAGGGAAGGCAAGGCCATGGTGGGATTTGAACACGTTAAATTTAATGGCAAATTCCATCCATTTGAAAGACGACAGACACCTGCATGAGTTACCTAACATTTGAATGATTTCAGGACAAAGGAGTCAATGTTAAATAATTTCTACTTTTTTTGCCATGAAAATATATTTGCTTAGGTATAATGCCTTTGATGGGGCATTTTGCATACAAGATATGCATCCTTTCAAGCATGAGCAAGAACAAATTAGTGATCAAAATTAAAAAGTGACCAGCTGCATTTCCAAATAGATAATAAATATAAAGACTCTTAAAACTTGAATTATGAGAGAACTTTAATTCATCACAAGCATCTCCAACAATGCACTTGAGCAATGCACAATGGGTCAGCCTAGGTTACTTGATCATGCTTGAGTGCAGAGCTTGAACTCAACCTGCTGACTCTGAGGTGAGAGTGCTATTAACTGAGCTAAGCTGACATAAGAAGGGAGTTCTCTCTAAGCATTTTTACTATACTCTTTCACTTTATTTGATAGATGGGTCCATGTTGTGTTTGAGCAAGTGTGGAGTAAAGGGGAATCAGTAGTAAAAGAATGAAAGAATACACCGTCTAACCTGTTGCCCTGCCTCCTGGGCTTTCCACCAAAAATCTACTCGACATCCCACCTCCCCAAAACAAAACTGGTTGAACTTTGGGTTTTCTGGTATTTGCAGCAGATATAAGCTGTGTATGACTGCAGAGGGCTGCAGCACCATCCCACACAACATGGGGACAATAGCTACAGAAAACTATAAAAGCAGAAGAAAATGATTCCTATGTACAGATCAAACTGAATGCATGTCAATATGGAGATGAAGGGGCTGAACTAAGAAGCACAAGGACACATGGTAGAATTGCAATAAGCACAATAGGATGCCTTGCCATTGGGGCAAAGCACCATGAGAATGAGGAATCAGTAGAGAATAATATAGGAAAATTAGAAAATTACAAGAAAAAAAATAGAATCCTAGTAAATCAAATCCTTGTAATCCAAAAGCAAAAGGGATAAGGTGCAAAAAGGGATCAGGACAGTTTGATTCATTGACCATTTTAAGAATATTATTGCACAACTGTTTTAAAAATTGATTGAGAAAGCCAGCAAGACTGATCTAAACACAGCTTACCCATTAAGGTACACTAAATCTCAAAGCTCAAGAGATTTCTTAATCATTTAGCTTTCCAAAATTAAAAACTTAAGCTCTCTATATTAAAAAAAAGCAATCCAACAGCGTAACAGTAAACTGGGGAATCATTCACTTATGTGAAAGACCGAAGCAACTCATGTCAGAGGCTTTCATAGCCATGATAAAGCAGCTCCCTTAATGACTCAAGCTAGTTAAGTCAGTGAGTAGATGAACCAGACCACAAAGGTCTCGGGTTCAACCCACCAATTGATGCGGAGTTAGCTGATCCTCAGTTAGAGTGGATGTAGGTGCACTAAAATTGGTCTTTTAGCCATGGGACTAAAGAGGGAATTTTTTTTTCTACCCAGTGTTTGCACTTCGGCTGAAAGTGTACCTGTGAGGGGCATGCAAGGGCAAGATCAATCCTAGCAGTGAGGTTCCAGGAATCAAATAGGCTGCCAGCATTTACTATTGAAGTGCAAACATGAATAATGGCTACTTGGACAAAGTACTGGAGGGCTGTCAGCCCCAAGGGATGATATCACATCAAGAGTCAACAGTAAGCAGGGGCAGGGGGGAGAAATGAGGAGAAAATTGGCACAAAAAAATGTAACCTGTGATAGCCACCCCAAAATACTTAACATTGGTCAGGGATGGGAAGAAAGCAATGGTCTTAGCCAGAAAATGAAGTCCAAATACTACCTCTACAGTAACTACTGTTATTAACAGCTTTGAGAGTGTTAATTTAGAATACCTCCATGCAATGCCAAACGTTGGTCTCGGTGATGGATATGGCCAGATGTCCAGAGCAGGTTTTGCATTATAGTTAAATCCCGGAACCTCTCGAATCCCAGATCGCCTGGCAAGTTTCCGTAGGTCATCATTTGGCAGGACAAATATGCTCTTCTTGCTGCTTTTGGTGATAAATTTACGATACGAAGGCAGGGCTGTGCCAGACCTGGTCTTTTTGGGTCGACAAAACCGCATTAGTTTAACTTTGTCCTTGGTGGAATATTCTTTACTTACAGTCATGGTGGTTATTGACGTCCCTCCTGGAGTGGCCAAAGAATCAGTCACTGTGGTTGTAACAACAGTTTTTTCTGTGACTGTCAAGGCATCTACTGTACTGTCTAGTTTTGGTGAATTGACTTTTGTGATTGTTGTTGTTGTGGTTGTTGTTGAAGAAACAGCACAGTTCTTAATAGAGGACACCACTGATGGAATATTGCTCTGCAGAGAAGCAGCCTCAGCTACACTAACAACAGTCTTAGATTCTGTGGAAATGGTTGTAGTTGTGGTGGTCATTTTCGTAATGACCATTTTAACCTCATGATCCCCATTGACACCACCCACATCACTTTCAGATTGGATCCCGTTTTGCTCGCTGAAGCTTTTGCTCAACGTGGAGTCTGCTGCAGGAAGGGATGGAGAAACAGCTTTTTTATGCACCGGTCCATCTATTTCCAATGGTTTCACTTCATTTTCAGTCTCCAATGATTTATCTGAGGTCACATTTAAAAGTCCTGACCCTTCTGAAGAATTTACTATCTCAGAATTATCTAACCTGGGTTCGTTTACCTGTGATAGCACATCATCTAACGTGGGTGCCTTTACCTGTGATAGCACATCATCTAACGTGGGTGCCTTTACCTGTGGGACAGCATCATCTAACCTGGGTGCCTTTACCTGTGGGACAGCATCATCAAGCTCCTCTTTATCTGTTATTACATCATGAACCTTTGAATGAGCAGCTGTTAACATTTTTCCTTCTATTCTGTTGGGTTTCTCCTCTAGATCACCCATGGTTATATCTCCATTCATAACTAGCTTAACTGGTGGCTCTTTTGCTGATGATTTTATTTCATTTTCAGAGTTTACGTTAGGGCAGTTCTTTTCCTTAAGGGGTTCTACGTTATTAACAGCAGCAACAGCATCAGATGGCACCAGTTCAGAGTTTCTCATTACAACAGCCGATTTAGATTCTACAACATCTTTTCCATTAACCTGATCAACAGGGTGCCGATTCTCTAGTTTATTTTCTGTTGCTTCCATTTCAGAAATCTTATTTTCTGTACAGCCCTCGGTGTCCATTTTTTCAAGGCATCTATTTTCAATACGATTGCTTTCCTCGTGAACAGGCAATTCTTTTATACCATTTTCCTCAACAATCATTGGTCCACAGCTTTTTTCAGTAATTGCTTCATCAGTTTGCAGATCCACCTTTTCAGGGTTTATAATTCCAATAACCTCTTTATTTGCCTTAATTTCAGAGTTGCTTTTTTCACGGTTTTCATCTGTCTCCATTGGATCACCACCGCCTTCAGCAACATCCACTTCCACCTTTGTATCTGTGTTCAGATTGCTATGGTTTCCTTCTCCCACCTCTGGCTCACAGCTCTTCCCAAGACTCTCGTTTTTCACATCAGAACTATTATTTACAGAATTTTTTTCCACAACCAACTGCTGAGTGTTGCCTTCGGCACCATTTTCATTGCTTTTTAAATCCAGGTCCTTGGTTACACCACCTGTGACTACTGATTCAATATTATTCTCAGTAGCCTCCTTGGTATGTTTTTGGTTAGACTCTGTATTGTCAACACTCTGTTCCTTCAACTGTGCTAACATTGGATCCTTTTCTTGGATCAAGACTTGATTTTTCTCGACGGCACTTTCTTGAACTGATGCCATTGAGCTTGCAATGTTAGTCTTTGGAGTGATCTGGCCCTCATGTCCTTTTTCCTGCTCTATTGATTCAGGTTTTTTCTGTAGACAGTTTTCAGCCTGAACAGATTTCTGTGGTTCAGTTATGCTTTTCTGTTCGTTTCTTGGCAATTTCATTAAGGCTTCCTGTTTCAGTTTTTCTTGTCTTTGCTTCTCTTCCATTGTAAACTGTTTTACTCGACGATCCAATAGTCCATCTAATTTAGATGGTTTTACTCTCTTTTTATACCAAGTCCTCAGTTGAAAGCCCTCACTCACATTGATGAGATCAGCTGAAATAAATTTTTCCTGTTCTTTCGAATTAGATTCATTTTTGGTCTCATCCAAATTCATTGGTTCCTCCTTTATTAACTTATCACCATCAGTACCGATATTTTCAATGTTGTCTATAAATAAAAAAGTACAGTTAACAGTTGCACCAGGAGTTACATAATGGAAAACTGCCCTTTATCGACGTTCTCCCCTTCTAACATTTCCCATTTATATCATATACCAACCTGGTGACACCTGAGTGCTAACTAGCCAGCTCACAGAATGAGTCCTCTCAGTAGGCCCTGATGGAGGCAAGGAGCTTTCCACAAAGGGGTGGGGGAATAAAATAGAAGAGTGTCTATTAACTCCAAACTAGTGCCTCTTAGTGGCTAACAGAGTGCAGGAATCTTCTGGGTGAGACATTCTCAAACCGGTATTCAGCACTGAATGCCAGTAAGGGTAACGGCACCTTGAAGTGCAGTCCTGAGCATGGCATCATGAGACAAAGGACTGCATTGGGGTGGGGGGGGGGGGTGGGTTGGGATATAGTGAAGTGTAGAAATGCAGTAGTCACAGGGGATTCAATAGTCAGGGGGACAGACTGTCATTTTTGTGACCGTCGACACAAGTCCCCCTTGGTGCATTGCATCCCTGGTGCCAGGGTAAAAAGGACCTCACAGAGGGTGCAGAACATTCTTCGAGGGGGGGGGGGGGGGGGAACAGCCAGAAGCTGTGGTCCATGTGGGTACCAATGACATAGGAAAGAAAAAGGGATGAGGTCCTGCGGTCAGAGTTTCAGGAGCTGGGGAGGAAGTTTAAAAAGCAGGACCTCAAAAAAGGTAGTAATCTCTGGATTACTCCCAGTGCCACGCGCTAGTGAGTACAGAAATAGGAAGATAAAGCAGGTTAAATGCATGGCTAAACATGGTGCAAGAGAGGGGGCTTCAGATTCTTGAGGCAATGGAACCAGTTTGGGACAGAAGGGACCTGTTCAAGACGGACAGGTTGCACTTCAACAGAGCTGGGACCGATGTCCTCATGGGGAGGTTCACTCGTGCTGTGAGGGAGGGTTCAAACTAATGTGGCAGGGGCATAAGTTCCAGAATGTAGCATTAGAAAGGTGAAACAAGGTGCACAAAGGATTGGAGAGACAGATAGCACTAGAGTAAGAAATAGTACAGCATTAGGTGGGATCAGACTAAAAGAATTCGATAAAGTCTAAAATCAGTGTGTGCAAACACGCAAAGCATGGTAAATAAGGTTGGTGAGCCGCATGCGCAAATAGCCACATGGGAATATGATGTTGTGGTGATAATAGGCCACTCAAAAAAAGGCGGTATTGGGTACTAAATATTCCTGGATACACTGTGTTCAGGAAAGATACGGAGAGGAGGGGTGGTGGTGGCAGTATTGATTAAGGAGAATATTGATTAAGTGCTGGAGAGAGAGGATGTCCTTGAGGGGGTCAAAGACAGAATCTATTGTTTCTTAATTCTAACCATATAGAGGCACCATTCCACTACTGGATGTATTCAACAAGCCACCAACTAGTGGGAAGGATATAGAGGAGCCAATTTGCAGAGAAATTACAGAGAGGTACAAGAACCATATAGTAGTGATAATAGGGGTCTTCAATTATCCTAATGTAGACTGGGATAGTAATAATGTAAAAGGCAAAGAGGATCAGTAATTTCTGAAATGTGTTCAGGAAAACTTTCTTGATCATTGTGTTCCTGGCCCAACGAGGCTTTCCTGGATCTGGTTTTGGGGAATGAGGTGAGTCAAGTGGAGCAAGTATCAGTGGGGGAACATTTAGGGAACAGTGATCATAGTATCAGAAGGTTTAGATTAGTTATGGAAAAGGACAAGGAGCAATCTAGAATAAAAATACTTATTGGAGGAGGGCCATTTTCAGTGGGTTGAGAATGGATCTGGCGCAGGTAAATTGGAATCAAAGCTTGGCAGGCAAAACTGTAAATTGAACAACGGACAGCCTTTAAAGAGGAGATGGTTCAGGTACATTCCCATGAGGGGGACAGGTAGGGCAACCAAAGCCAGAACTCCCTGGATGATGAAAGAGACAGAGAGCAAGATGAAATAGAAAAAGCAGGCATATGACAGATGTCAGGTTGATAATATAAATAAGAACCAGGCCGAATATAGAAAGTATAGAGAAGTGAAAAAGGAAACGAGGGGCAAAGAAAGAATATGAGTATAGACTGGCAGCTAACATAAAAGGGAATCCAAGGGTCTTCTATAGGCATAGAAATAGTTGACGGGTAGTAAGAGGAGGGGTGGGGCCTATTAGGGACCAAAAAGGAGATCTACGCATGGAGGCAGAGGGCATGGCTGAGGTACTAAATAAGTACTTTGCATCTGTCTTTACCAAGGAAGATGCTGCCAAAGTCGCAGTTAAATAGAGGAGGTAGTTGAGATACTGGATGGGCTAAAAATTGATAAAAGGAGGTGCTAGAAAGGCTGGTTGTACTTTTTTTAAAATTCATTCATGGGATGTGGGCGTCACTGGCGAGGACAGCATTTATTGCCCATCCCTAATTGCCCTCGAGAACGTGGTGAGCTGCCTTCTTGAACCGCTGCAGTCTGTGTGGTGAAGGTTCTCCCACAGAGCTGTTAGATAGGGAGTTCCAGGATTTTGACCCAGCGACGATGAAGGAACGGCGATATATTTCCAAGTCGAGATGGTGAGAGACTTGGAGGGGAACGTGTAGGTAGTGTTGTTCCCATGTGCTGCTGCCTTTGTCCTTCTAGGTGGTAGAGGTCGTGGGTTTGGGAGGTGCTGTCGAAGTAGCCTTGGCGAGTTGATGCAGTGCATCCTGTGGATGGTACACACTGCAGCCACGGTGCGCTGGTGGTGAAGGGAGTGAATGTTTAGGGTGGTGGATGGGGTGCCAATCAAGTGGGTAGATAAGTCACCTGGTCCAGATGGGATGCATCCTATGTTGCTGAGGGAAGTAAGGGTGGAAATTGCCTAAGTGCTGGCCACTTGGGCAATTTCTAATCTTCCTTAGATAATGGGGTGGTGCCAGAAGACTGGAGAATTGCACATGTTACACCCTTGTTCAAAAAGGGGTGTAGGGATAAACCCGGCAACGACAGGCCAGTCAGTTTATCCTCGGTGGTGAGGAAGCTTTTAGAAACAATATTCTGGGACAAAATTAATAGTCACATGGACAAGTGTGGGTCAATAAAGGAAAGCTGGCATTTATTTGATTAAGGCAAATAGTGTTTAAACTGACTTGATTGAATTTTTTGATGAGGTAACAGAGAGGGTTGATGAGGGCAATGTGGTTGATGTGTACGTGGACTTTCAAAGGCATTTGATAAAGTGCCACACAATAGGTTTATCAGTAAAATTGAAGCCCATGGAATAAAAGGGGCAGTTGCAGCATGGATACAAACTTGGCTAAGTGACACGAAACAGTAGTGGTGAACGATTGTTTTTCGGATTGGAGGAAGGTATACAGTGGTGATCCCCAGGGGTCGGTACTAGGACCACTGCCTTCTTTGATATATATTAATGACTTGGACATGGGTGTACAGGGCACAATTTCAAAATTTGCAGATGACAAAACTTGGAAGTGTGGTAAACAGTGAGGATGATAGTAATAGACCTCAAGGAAGACACATGGCAGATGAAATTTAACACACAAAAGCACAAAGTGATACATTTTGGCAGGAAGAATGAGGAGAGGCAATATGAACTAAATGGTACAATTCTGAAGTGGGTGCAGGAACAGAGAGAACTGGGGGTATATGTGCACAAATCTTTGAAGGTGGCAGGACAGGTTGAGAAAGCGGGTTTAAAAAAAAAGCATACGGGATCCTGGGCTTTATAAAATTGAGGCAGAGAGTACAAAAGCAAGGAAGTTATGCTGAACCTTGAAAGAACACTGATTTGGCGACAACTGGAGTATTGTGTCCAATTCTAGGCACCGCACTTTAGGAAGGATGTGAAGGCCTTAGAGAGGGTGCAGAAAAGACTTACTAGAATGGTTCCAGGGATGAGAGACTGCAGTTACATGGATAGACTGGAGAAGCTGGTGTTGTTCTCCTTAGAGCAGAGACAGTTAAGAGGAGATTTGATAGAAGTGTTCAAAATCATGAATGGTTTAGATAAAGTAAATAATGTGAAACTGTTCCCACTGGCAGAAAGGTCAAGAACTAGAGAACACAGATTTAAGGTGATTGGCAAAAGAACCAAAGGCGAAATGAGGAAAAATGCAGCGAGTAGTCACGACCTGGAATGCACTGCATGAAAGGGTGTTGGAAGCAAATTCAATCGTGGCTTTCAAAGAGGAACTGGATAAATACTTGGAGGCAAGAAATTTGCCGGGCTGAGGGGAAAGGGACTAACTAGATTGCTCTTACAAAGAGCAGGCACGGGCTTGATGGGCCGAATGGCCTCCTTCTGTGCTGTAACCATTCCATAAAAAAGCTGTATAGCTGCTTGTCTGGTTGGACAGAGAATGCTGCATGGCATTTCATCAGATCCCTCTACTTCATTTTGATCAGCAGTAGGTCCCAATTCCACACACAAATTAAAATACCAACATTGAGCTAATTCTCCAATTTTACACCAGAACAGTGAAAATTGATTTTAAAATCAGGAAGTAGAAAGTACTAGCAGGTCAAATGGCCAATATATTTTAATTATTTGAAAATGAAAATCTTTGTTTAAGAAAAAACATGCCCTCTGCTATCTAATGTACTGAAGTTAAGGATTACTGGCATCTTGTTAAATATTCTGTTTTTAAACTTTTCCAAATTATTAAGTGAATAAGGTATTAGGTATGATAGTTTTGCAAGTATTACAGAATAAAAAACTGGCAATTATGAAGTCACTAAGGAAAACAAAAGGGTCAGATCAGTGACAAAATCAACCCAATCTAAGCAACTTCTCTGACTAAATGTTTTATAGAATTGTTACATTACCATGTATGAGTTTTACTAACCAAGACCATTGACACATTGATTTTCACTGGCACATCAAAATTCTAATGCAATTTAACTGTCATAAATTTTATTTTCTCTTTGCCCAACTTTAATTGATTTCATTACTGCATTTCTGGTTTAAAATACAGTGTGCCATTCAGTCAGAAGATACAGAGGACACGATGCATATCTCAGCTTATCATCCATTTCAATTACTTTCATTTAACTTGGTTCAGAAAATATTAATTCTAGATACAAACTACATCAATATGTGATTTGAGCAGTGGTTTCAGTGACATCACTGCATTACTTCATGCTGCCTGGTCATATGCACATATTTCATGCACACATCACAATGCACTTGAACAGAATTGCAACACACAAGTTACAAATATATCTTTCAAACAGAAACACGTACATACTTTTAAAAATTACATTTCTACATGCAGATTTATTCTTGCCTGTATTCTGGAGAATAGCGGCTTGGCTACACTCTTGTGCAGCTCACTAGCACTTTCCCAACCTGTGCCACATGGAGGTAAGATGCAAGACTGCCAGAGATTCCACACTTGGTATGTATGTCATCAAATTCATATGCATCAGCAGGGAGGAGGGGTTATTCACACGCTCATCCTCCAGCACACCATAGTGGCACATTTCTGAGAATAATCAGCAAATTCATCAACGTGGCTGGAGCTGGTGCTATGTGCAGGAAATTTGATGGGGAACGCAACGAATGGAAATAACCAGTGTTTAAAAACAATATGACTAGTTAGTAATGAGTGCTAACCTAATTATTTTTGCTAGTAATGAGTGTCCGGAACCTACATAACCCATGCGTATATACTGGTTACCTTTCTTTTCAGTTTGTTGTGATTCAGGATTTGTATCAATTTCCATCACTTCCTCCTTTTCTTCTACTTTTTCTTCCTCTTCTGATTTTATCTCAAATGACTTGTCTGTGACTGTGTCATTCTCTGGCAGATCCTTGGAGTCTTGAGATGATCGGTGTTTCTTACAGGTTTCAGACTCCGTTTTTACTGTTGAAGAGCATTTATTTTTATCCAGTTCTGAATTATCTTTCAGCACACCTAATAGGTTAACAACAGTTCATTTTTTGAATCGTGTACTTGTATCTTCGTACAAGTAACTTTAAAAATATATGGAGCCAGCTTGAATCGCAACAACAACCAGCATCAAATAGCAGCTGTGGAATAGCTGCCCTTAGAAACAACTTGCCATTATTATTTTAAACTCCATGTACTGGTAAATTTGCATTAGTTGCAAGATGTTTAGGTCCAGCTTTATCTTGGAAGGTTTGCATGCTGAAAAGTGTATCTTTTCCTACAAGAATTTCCGTAACAGGAAATATCCACATACTAGCAAAGACAAATTTAGGCTTCTAAATACCTAGCTCCGGTATAAAAATGAAAATTGTAAAAATAATACTTAAATAATACTTATGCCTGTAAGGTATGTGATGGGAGTGGCGAAGAAAAGCATTTAATCTATACATTTTAGGATAAGGCTTTTAGCCTCTCTATTCTGGGGTGCCTACAAAGAACGAACTAGCATTTTGTCTTTCACAATCTCAGGACGTCCCAAAGCCAAATCAAGTATTTTTGAAGTGTAGTCACTGCTGTAATGTAGAAATCGTAGCAGCCAATTTGCACACAGCAAGGTCCCACGAACATCAATGTGATAGTGACCAGATAATCTGTTTAGTGATGTTGATTTAGGGATAAATATTAGCCAGGATATTGGGGAGAACTCCCCTGCTCTTCTTCGAATAGTGCCATGGGCTCTTTTACGTACACCCAAGAGGACAGACAACAAACAGAGGCCTCAGTTTAACGTCTCATCTGAAAGACGGCACTTCCGACAGTGCAGCACTCCCTCAGCACTGCACTCAAGTGTCAGCCTACATTATGTGCTCAAGTCTCTGGAGTGGGAACCTGGAGGATTGAATTCAAATTGATTTAGGTGTAACAAGCAGTGATTGTTTTTCTTCAAGTCTAATAACTGCAGTTTATGACCTGTAGCTAGTTTTCCAGTTCTTGAAATTTGAATTGCCAAGATATTAAAAATGATTTATGTTCAACAGTATACAAATACTACATGACCACAATCAACCATGTATGCAACTGAAACGTACCTTCCAGCGTCTTCCTATAATGTGCATTAGTATTTCCAGGTAGTCGGGGCACAAAACGATGGACATGAGTTTTACTAATCCACATCCAGCCGCCATATCCTGTTACTCGATATTCTTCTCCCTTTTGTTTCCATACCTATGTGAATATGAAGTTGAATTTATGCCATTTAAAGAAAAATCCCTTCACTTTCTCCTCCCTACCACCCTAGCCCCAGACGATGCATCCATCCTCCCTCAGCCAGAGCGGACAAAGATTCAGATTCTGCACCCACAATAAAAAGTTTTCCAACTGCTCCAAAAGGTACGATTGCCACTCCCTTGCATAGCATTCCCTCCAGCAGCCAGCTGATAACTGACTAAACTCACAAAACTTACGGAAGTTAGACAAATTTGTATTCAAACTTGTGACTTTCAAGCGGAGGCAAGTAGTCCTACTACTGCATCCAAGGAAAACTAGGCATTCCTAACAGCTGTCTCCAAGTTACAGGCAAAACCCCTTCACAGCTACCCGACAACCTACCTGATGTTTCACGGGGAAGGTATACTTCACCCAGGTAGCTTGTTGCATAACTTCCTCTTCCTCCTGTTTTCGCTCTCGTTTTTTGATTTTCTCCTTTTCTTCTCTTTCAACAGACGTTAATCGATAGAACCTGTTACCAATGCAGGAAAATTAACTCAGCATTCCAAAGAACCAAATGGAAATACATGTCACACAGCAAGCTTCCACGATATCAACTCCAAAAGGAGCAACAGACACTCCAAATTTTTTCTTCCCCTTCTACAGTCATGTGAAACTGTTACCCCAGGTGGTTGGTATTGCAGAGATTATATATCATGGACTTGGACACTCGTCCCCAGTGTACACTTCAAATAAAATAGGAGCCTGGAAATTACACTGCAATATCATACCAATGCTTAACATGTATGTATTAAATGCATTATTTTAACCCTTTTATTTCACGTACTATAGTCCAGCTGTTTTGGAAAACAGCACCTTTTGATTTCCCCTAACTTGAATCCTCTTCACCCCATGCATTATCCCGGTCAACAGGACAGAGACAATGCCACTTTGAAGACAAATGGAAAATAAGTATACAAGAGGTAATCTCCATCGACTGATGAGGGGAAGCACCTGGCCTTTGCTCAGCACTTACCCAAGACAACATAACTGTGTTCAACAAATCACAGTGAATGGAATCCTTTTAAAGTTTTGATTCTTTTCCTCATCTCCCATTATTTTTAAGATGAGTACTTCCCTCCCTCTAAGTTTTTCTACGCTGCAAATCATTACCAAAATGAAGAGAATTGGCCAAATAACCAATGTTGTTCTATAACTGGCTGGTAGGAGAAAACAGGAGTGGTTAACTCTGGCCTATCCTTTATAGTCACTTCAGAGAAAGAAGGGACTTCTCATGATCAAGTTGAGGTCAACATTGTGTGCCATTATGCAGAACACAATCCTTAGGTCCACTTCTCCATGACACAGCAAGTAGATCGATAAATGCAGTTCAAACCAGGCCTATTTAAGATACCAAATGACCGAGTGAGTTTATATTTTGTTTATTAATGGTGGGACGATGAATTCACACTCAAATCAAGTTCTTTGGATAATCTTCCTATTTAATATAAAGAATTGACAGTACACATTTGTTAACTGGCATTATTTTTGAGAAACCTAGGTGAAGAATCAAAGCTCAGGCCAAGGTTAAAAAAGTAGGAAAGACAACATGACGAATCAAAAATCACCTGGTATGTCCTAAAGAATCCCGCCAGACTGGAAGCATGACGACAGGTTTGATTGCACACTCGAGGATTGCGAGAGCTAGTGCAAATTCTCTCGGTTTACTGCACATCTGGACTGCTTTTATCCAATTAGATCTAAAACAATTTGTTTAAAAAAAGCTGATTATAGTATTTAACAGGTGTTGCATATAAATCCTTAACATTAACAGTGCAAGTCTGTTCTGCTTCTAAAGCCTGTAATATCTGCAAAGTCAGAATTAAATGTGGTGCTCCCTGCATCAGTGGGTGAATGCACTGTGTGGCTTTGAGCCATACAGATGAGGACGATATATGCTCCAGCCAAATTAGCCAATCTCAGCTGAAGTGGCATGGGGAGCACAAATAGCCTTAATGTACCTGGGCTGAAGAGGAGAAAATAGATATAGTTCACAATTCTGTACCCCTTGTTAGAAACATGCATTTGCATTTCAAGTGGGGACAGGATCAGGTGCCAGTTGTGACTGATGGTCACTACCCACACTCACACCTGAAGCAAGTTTACTTGGATGGGGCAGCACGGGATGCTCGTGCCAAATACAAGACACCAGCTTTAGAAGAGAAAAAGGGAGACAGGGAGGAAAAAAGGATTAAAAAAGAGAAAAGAAAGCAGCAAACAATTGAAGGGGTAAGTTTTCATCACTAGGGAGAGGTACCAAAAGATCTGCCTTTGACATAAGCATCACATACGAGACAAGCAAGTTTTGAAAAAAAATTATGGACTGTTTGCCAAACACTACTTCCAACCCCTCCTGAAAGCAGTGAATGTCCCAAGATATCATTCTCCGGCCATCCCACAGGTACTTTGTCCAAGCAGTCATTTTTCACATGTAAGCTATTTAACCCACAGGGATCACAGTTGAGCCTGACCCCAGATAATGATCAGGAGTGGGTCCTGCTGGATATTTTACCTTCCCTACAACACTGAAGCCAATTGTAGTGTGTCCGCTACAATTCAGCAAGGCAACCTAACTCAGCACAGGCGATAGAAAGAATGATATCTATATGGTTCACTACTTTACCAAACCGAAACATTACCCATGAGCGCCATTGGGGGAGCTTGCTAAACACTTAAGAAAACAGTATCCCTTTAAAACTGCAGGCGTGCCTCATTTCCTAAAGGTGAAGTACAATGAATTTCCTTTATTAGGCTCAAGGGAAGGCGACGTACACTTCTTTCGCCTCCTCTTCCTCCTCATTTTTAAAAAAATTTGCTCCCATCTTTATAGATATTCCTATGTCACAAGCATCCAAGCAGCCCGTTCCCAGACACAACCTCAATTTTTTGTGTACAAGAAAAAGATAATTTGCATATATACCCTAAAAGGCAAAAGAGGCAGTTTTGGGGTGATGGTGATGCGTATAAGCGTGCTTAGAACCACTATTAAATGAAATGAGACGGCTTATATTCAAAGGTAAAGAGAAGTAGCATGAATGAGGACTGGGGTGGGGGAGTGTTATATAAAACAAAGGAGACCAAGAAAACAAGTGTAAAGAGTCGCCAAGAAAAAAAAGTCAGGCATAATTTATTTCCCTGTAAATTTTGATACCAATGTTTCCCAGACTCAAAAGGATAAATTAAGTTCAGGTCCACTATTTTTCATAAAATGCTCAGAAACAGGGAGGGAAACAGAGAGACATTTTAAAGTGTACTTTTTGCACTCATTCAGGTTGGAATTTTAATAACATTTCCATCTTTTTTTAAAAAACTGGAACAAAAATAAAATTCCATCCCAACTGCCAGTAAAACCAAATCAAAAATGGGACATGTATAAACAGATAAATATTTAAGCAAAACTTAAAGCTGCATTACCTCATGATTTTAAAATTACTCAAATTAAATTTATGAACATTCAATTTGAAATGTAATTTATTCATTGAGATACTGCAACATAAAAGTCTGTTCACTATTGATAAAAACACATTCACAATGTACTATCAATCATGGGACAAGTTTGAAACGCAGGTGCTCTTAACTCCTCTATCTGAAAACACAAGAAGTGCGTCCGGAATAACTGTACAGATGCACATATGCCTAACTTGCCTCTGGTCAAAAAGAGATCAATGAAGTAACTCCCTCTCCCCTTCTGTTTGGGCACGTGTGTCCCAGTGAAACCACTTGTCTCTTTTCTTTCAGGTGAGAAATGGACTGAAAGCCATTATATACATACATTTTAAAAAGGAGAGGGGTGCAGTTTCAAGAATTGACAGTTAATATCGTGCTGCCTCATTCCATTACACTTGACTAAATACTTTCGGAAGTCCAACATCCCATGTTACTACACTTTTATAGGATGGTACTACATCACAATTTTTGACACCAGCAGTACAACATTCCTGATGGTGGCCAAACTACAGTCTGCACAATACTCATGACATTTACTAGCTAGTTCTAAAAACATTCACCCCCTCCTGAACTGCCACTGTTGTCTTATGATTGAAAAGGGCTCACTGTTCACTGTCTCCTTTCAAAATCAAAGAAAAATTATGGCAGCACAAAAGCATAAATTGCACTTCAATATGATTAATCTATAAACACACACACATACTAATTCCATTCACCTATGTGAAGCCCAGTTAGGATGCAAGAACGAAGATGGGATATTATTCTCCAGCTGGATAATGGTCAGTCTTAAAGTAGAGATTGTAAGCACTTTTGACCCATGCACAGCACCGTTCCACTTGAACTCGCCCGCAGGGGTCATGCAGAACTTGTGTGAAAGGTGCCGTCGTTTGTCATGATCTTCTCGGTGTTGATGCTTGTTGAGTGCCAAGGTGCTCGTGCTGTATTGGTTTTGGTAGACACGATACTTTCCCTCTTGACCCAACTTAAACAAGTTATTCACAATTCCCTTCATCACCAGATCTTTTCTTGTGCTTAGGCGAGAGACTTCCCCTTGTGAATTTACCACCAGGACCTGAAAAGCAAATAAACTCTCAATATACTATTTTTATTAATACATTCCCCAAATCCCACATAGCCGTTGCTAGTTCACAAATGCTACGTTGGCCTTTATTACAAGATGTGGAGATGCCGGTGATGGACTGGGGTTGACAATTGTAAACAATTTTACAACACCAAGTTATAGTCCAGCAATTTTATTTTAAATTCACAAGCTTTCGGAGATTTTCTCCTTCCTCAGGCAAATGTTTCAAGATCTCCTTGAAGCCTACGCATTTTATCTACGCATAAAATGCGTAGGCTTCAAGGAGATCTTGAAACATTTGCCTGAGGAAGGAGAAAATCTCCGAAAGCTTGTGAATTTAAAATAAAATTGCTGGACTATAACTTGGTGTTGTAAAATTGTTTACATTTATTACAAGAGGATTTGAGTGCAGGAACAAAGATGTCTTACTGCAATTATATAGGGCCTGGAGTATTGTGTACAATTTTGGTCTCCTTACCTAAGAAAAGATATACTTGCCATAGAGGGAGTGCAACAAAGGTTCACCAGTCTGATTTCTGGGACGGCAGGATTGACGTATGAGGAAAGATTGAGTAGACTAGGCCTGTATTCACTCGAGTTTAGAAGAATGAGGGGTGATCTCATTGAAACATACAAAATTCTTACAGGGCTTGACAGAGTAGATGCAGGGAGGATGTTTCCACTGGCTGGGGAGTCTAGAATCAGGGATCACAGTCTCAGAATAAGGGGTAGGCCATTTAGGACCGAGATGAGGAGAAATTTCTTCACTCAGAGGGTGGTGAATCTTTGGAATTCTCTACCCCAGAGGGCTGTGGAGGCTCAGTCATTGAGTACATTCAAAACAGAGATCGATAGATTTCTAGATATTGAAGGCATCAAGGGACATGGGGACGGTGCAGGAAAATGGCGTCGAGGTAGAAAAATCAGCCATGATCTTGTTGAATGGCGGAGCAGGCTCAAGGGGGCACGTGGCCTACTCCTGCTCCTATTTCTTATGTTCTTATGTTCAATACAAATATCTCCAAGCACTGTTCTAAACTGAATTATTTTCATGGAACAGACTTCGAGAAGGTAGATCATTCAGGGTAAATTGACTACTTCAAAATTATCTATTGAGGAGCAAGAGGAGGAGGATTGAGGTTTTAGAGATATTAATAACGTTGCCTGTATTCCACCCTCACCCCCCGCTGCCAAGGAGACAAAAAGGACCGTCAAATCTTTTTAGTAAGAACCAACAAGTAGCAATAGGGAAAAAGTCCAGGATAGAACAAACATACATGAAATTTGGTTGCAGCAAATTTGATAGCCTAAAAGGCTTTTTCTTGCTCCACAGTTTATGTTCTTATTTTAAACTTGGGGAGGGAGCAAAGGTAAGATACCTGGAAACAATTTATAGTCCATTTTTGAAAGAAAAGCTAAAGTCACAGTGAGTTTTAAAAGCAATTTAAATAATCAATGCACATCTTATTTTTGCATAGGAAGCAACATAAAACAAATACAAATCTATTTTTTTTAAAAAAGAGTACAAGCTTTTCTCTCACCTCTCTGCCTTCCTTAAATGATTTGTTTGCCTCATGTGCTGCAGCAGCAGCCTGGGCGCTCTTCAGCTGACTCAACTTGCTGTCAGGGTTCCGTAACCTCGTGACCATCCTAGTTGGGAAAGATGAATCTTTACCAGCTCCAGAAGAATCACCATTTTCGCCATTTGTTTTATCACTGCCGAGTTCTGCTGATTCTATAGCAAATAATCATTGCAGAGGCATCAATGGTGGCGCATATCTCATAGAGCAATCCGAGATATATTGTTACACATCATTTCCCACTCATATGCATCAAGTTCAATGCCAGCCAACCAACAGTTTGTCCATTTTATGCGTTAAGAAAAAAATTTCCAATCTGAAGGAAAAAAATTCCAACCTAATCTTTCAGTATTTACTTCGTTTCTGGCCTCTCGCATGATTCAAGAGTACGGGGAATGTCACTCAATAGTAAAAAAGCAGCATCAATATCAGCCACTTATGTATAATTGCTTCCCTGAACTATTTTGGCCAGCATGTGTTGATTTTGGGGAGGAAGGTAGGAGTTTTTTATTGTTCCATTATCTTTGAAAATACAACTAAACACACATTTTAGACATAGCCTGCAAAGAAAACCTTTACAATATGTAGAAACCACTTTGGTTTACAGTATGGAGATATTACATATGCTTGTGATCTTTAACTGGGATTTCCTCTCTCTTTCGGGTCCCAATTGAACTTGGTACAGTCTAGTTTCCATTGGATGCAAGTCTGGAGCTAATCAAAAAACTTATTACAGTACTAATCTGTGAACCTCTCTTAGAAATACCAGGAGATAGTACAAGAAAATCAGTACAGATAGACGGGAGATTCAATAATCAGAGATGACACATACTGTTTCTTGAAGTTAGGAGGAAATGAGTTACATACAGAGGCTCCATATGGTCAAAAGGGTGGGGAAATCTCCAAAAGTAATCAAATCTCAGCTTTTTTTCCTGATGTATATCAGCTGTTCTTTTAAATGCAACATTAATCATATGGTCTATTTCTTTCCAGGAGTGGGATGGATAACCAGCTATTGTTCCACATTAGGAACATTCAGACGAACAATGGTGTACAGAGGCAAAAGCAGGTTTTAAAGATGGAGTTTTAACATTAAGTGACTCACTTTGAAGAAAATTAGAGAATTTGCAGAAAACCACCTCATGAACCCTTAGAGTGCGAGATTTTTAACACCTACTTGATTTTTTAAATAAGTTTTTGAAAATATTTGCAAACAGACCACAGTGAGGTGGCGAATGTTATCTGTATAACATTTACTACACTCCCCCTTTCACATCAGGTCAATACAAAAGAAAAATCACTCCGACATGGCTTTAATAATTGTATGGTTAACAATTAGATCAGGGAGTTCATTTGCTTGACAACAGTCCAGGTGCTTGTCTGCTATCTCGTCAAGCTTGATAGATTGTTAAAAATACCTCTGTCCTACTTAGGAGCACACGCCCAGGAAAAGTGCCGAGAGGGAGGGAATCAATTATGAAATCGGAAAATACTTTTAACAGCATTGTGTGTCAGTGCATCAAAGCACTGTGTCACATGGTGGTAAGATGTAGGGTCATGTCCACAATTCCCGATATATGAAGATCCTAATCAAGAAAGGACCAAAAAAAATAAACTGGGAGGGAAAAGAAGAGTGAAAAAAAGGCATATTTTTGGGGATGGGTTTCAGGAGAGGAGCTATACGATCCCTCTAATTTTCTCTCAACACAGCTCATCAAATCAGCATATTCTGCAATGTTTTGGGCAGGCAACTGAAACGCAAATTCCACTCATGCTACTTTTGAATTGGCTGCTAACAAGTGCAAAGAGCACCTCCCGCGAAGTTACCATCTCTGGCTGTGGGGAGATGCTTGCCCCAGATACAGCTGTAATCAGCAGTATGGCATCATGCACTGCGACCATGCCACCCACAAACTACTGATGCATTACACATGGAGAATTGACTCTTAACAGATGGCCCACCTTCCTCCACACCCTGTAACATGCAAAATTAAAACCACAATTTTCATCAACTGGACAGAAATCAGAAAAGGGTTCATATTATTCAATGTAAAATCAACCAGAACTTTCAAAAAGATAATTAAGGTTTTGTCCATACCAATTTTTAGGGCTGGAGTTGAATTAGCAAATATAATGTTGACTAACACCGGCCCTGACAAGATCTGTTTTCAAGATATGCCCGAACTCAAATTACTTATGTATTTGCAAGACAGCATTGTTGAAGGAAATAAGTAATGTTCACCTGTGTCGTCTTGACCATTCCCTGAAGATTGTGAGGACCCCTCCATATTCTCTAAATCCTCGGCTATCTTGAAACTGGCATCCTGAGTGGATGTCTCATTGGACAAATCCACGTTGCTGTTACTACTCTCATCAGCAGAGAGCGAGGGAGATGTGGTTTTCGTGGCAGTAGTAGTAGCATCAGTACAATTCTCAATATTATCTTCTAAGGAAGTAGAAAAAAAGCCACACATATTGGTACCTTAGACATCAAAAGCAATTTACACACTTCCCCTTCCTAACCAGCTCACAAGAATTGTCATCAAGCTCACTGGACAATAGGATCAACCATTCAAATGGGTCACCCACTGTGCCATTATGAACATGGTGTTGCATGCAGCTTAAAAATTGGTCAAACCAAGTTCAAGTTCTCATTATAATTTCCTAATTGAAGATAATATAGCTCCTAACGGCTTAAATTATGTGAGCCAAAAACAATTTTTGTTTATTCTTTACAATGCAAAAGTACTGTAAACAAGGACAACAGCAGTTCTCTCTCCAAACCCTTCCTGTTTAAACCACAAGGAAATAACAAACCAAGCTCAATATCAAATAAATCCCAACATAGTTCTAAATGCTGCTTCCCACGCCCCCCCTTCCAAATTTCACCCCTCTTTTACTGAAGTTTCAGATTCATGCTTGGATACAGTGCCATGGCCCTCTGGATCTCAACCAAATTGCCAGTCTTCACATGTAAACCTTCAGCCTGAACATCAAAGGGATATTTAACTCGAGCCTGATCTTGTCCTCACCTGTGCCCACACTTTCCAGCAGAAGTGACAAGAGAGCAATCAGGAGAGGACTACAGCTAATTTTCCCTTTCCTGGCCTGGGTACTGAGGTGAGTGAGAGCAGGCCCGCTGCCACCCCTGCAGAGACTCAATCAAATCTGGGACCTTTCTAGTCTATATAACAGTGTTTATCCACTGAGACAAGAGGAAAGAGAGTTAATTTATGATTCCCTTTAAATCTCTTCATATAAGTGAATTCTGAAATGCCGTGTATTAAAAAGTAAACAATGAAATGATTCAATCACAAGAAAAACATGAGAGGGAATATCGCTTTCTTTTTGTCTAAACAGGTGTCATGCAGCAAATTTTAAGAACATACAATTTTAGAAAGCAAGGTGCTTTAATGACAAGATCAGCGGTACAATATGCCAAGTGTTAAGGAGCAATTAAGTTTTATATTTTTGCAGCTTTGTAAACTTGTTTAAAGTGGGCATTATGAAGACGAACTCAGTGGGCTGTAAAATATCTTAAATTTTGTGATCTTGTAATAGAAAAGAAGTAAGAAAGGTCGTAAGAATATAAATAACTTCAATCAAGAAGTGTGAAATGGTGATGCATTAAGTTAGTGCTTCAACATGCCTCAGAATAGTTAGAGGTGGGTTGGTGCCCATGATTAACCACACACCACATTCTTGATCTAAACTGCTTGAGGGGACAGGTAACAAATAGAAGTTGCATAACTGGTCTTGTTCAAGAAATGGTGTATTATTTGGAGCACAACACATTTAAAAGCAGTTTTTAAAAAAAACAGAACTTAACAAAAGCCATCATAATTTAAAAACTTTATTAACTCCCCTCTTAGTTTTATCCAACAATTCCAATGGAAATAGTCCCAGTATCTCAAGTCTCCCCTTTAACTGTAGTTCCAACCTCTGGTGTCATCCTGCTGAATCTACACTAAGCTCACCAGGTACTTTGTCCTTTCTATAAAAAGAGTGCCCAAAACGACACACACTACTTAACTGATGACCTAGCCACTGTTTTGCATAAATGTGTGACTTAATTGGTCTTGCTTTTTATGCTCCTATTCATTTAAAAAAAAGCTTGCAGCAATGAGTTTTATAAACAGCTTTATCGTCCTGCTAACCTATGTACTCCAGTATTTTACAGTCCTTCTGAAATGCCGAACCTCCTAATTTTGTGTCATTGGCAACTTTTGAGCAAACTGTTCCCTATGCCTAAATAATCTTCCATTTACATTCGCTGCCTTTTGGGTGTTTCGGTCTTGAGAAAAATTAGGTTGGCCAATCTCAACCAAGCTCCCAATGGGTGTGAGCCCACTGTCAAATTATGGTCAATTTTATGCTAACTGCCTTCTTAACCAGATGAACCATAAGGATGGCTGGTGTGAGAAGTGGAAAAGTTTATACTGGTGGAGTAAGTAGTGCTCTTGAGATTGGGGCAGAGGCTTATTATTGGGCCAGAGAAAGGGTTCTTTGCTGTATGATACCTGGCCTAGGAGTGCTGGTGATGGGTGAGAAAATTTGAATACTAAACAAAGCATCCTACTTCCAAGTACCAACATCATTCACTTTGAATACACAATTTGGCAAAAAGAAACTTTGAAACATTCATGCATAAAATATACAGCAAATAAAATGGAAACAAATTTATAGAAAGTATGCCATAAAACTTATTTCACAGGTGCTAAAGACCAAGCAGCCAGTAGCAATACAAGCAAGGCACTTGCAATGCTCTTTGACACAAGTGAAAGAACCACTGTGAGACAGTCAATGGTGCAATGCTCTATTATATATGGATATCTTTCTAGAACAGGTTACAAAATACAATCACAATGAGCCGAATGGCTGCCTTCTTTGCTGTATCATTCTGTGAAAACAGCAGTTCGTAAACAATAATTACAGTTGGATATTTTAATTTTATCTTCAGTTGCTCATTGAATGCAATCCCATTCGTTTTCCCTTCTGGATTATTTAACGTGTTTGTAGTTACACCAGATAGGATTGGAATATTTACTTTAAAATATGAATACCACCAGATTAGAAAAGCAAAATATAAAATCTGATGAACTTGAAATGAATCTGGAGTCTAAGTTTAGTGGAGACAAAAATAGCATCTTCAAAAATACCAATATCCAGAAAAATATAGATACAACCCTATTATAAAAGGGACATTTCACCACTTTGTGTTTTACTTGTTGTTTAAGAAAATAAAGCAATAAAAGCTGCACACAACTTTCTGAAGCACTTTAGTGATTGTCAATTAACACCAAGTCAGTGTTTCAAGCAACATGGGTGTCAAAAAAATTAATGCATGAACAGGAAGGTTCAGATGCATTTCATTGGAAATGACACCTGCTTAATATATGATTACTGAAGATGAAAGATGCAAATTAAAATATTCTGTAACTGCTAGATATCAATTTAAGTTATTTAGGATTCATCTGGTCAGGTGTGAAAGCCATATACAAGATCTAATAGTTTTTCCTCCTCCAGGGACCATTGCTATACAGATCAATAAATTTAATTGATAATGATCATGAAGTAAAAAGTTCTAGAATCTGACAGTACATATTCAGACAGTAGTAATCATCTTCTATTATGCATCAAAGTAATCACGGGGAGAAAGTTTGGTGTGTAGTGTCAAGAGTGCAACACCAAAGGCTAACTGAAAAAAAAAATGCTCTCTCAATGACTCAATGTACTGCCTAGTATGGTACTCAGATATACAAACCAGCAAGATCTAGGTCCAATCCCTGGTCTGCACTAAGTTAGCAGGCTTCAGCCAGGATAACAATGCAAGCAGCAGTGTCCCTGAGACAGTCAGAGAAATAGTTAATCACTGTTCCTGCTTCTGCCTAATATCCAATTAGAAACTGTACATGTGCACACTGGGTGAGAACAGGAACAAACTTAGCAGGAATTTGGGCCTTAAGGGGAGAGAATGAAATCTAAACTTAAAATGAGGAAAAATATGAAGTAGCTACAATAAAAATGCAGTTAAATCACTTATGATAAATCTTATTTCACTGCATGAAAAGGTAAAGAAAACAAAGCTCGAAACTTCAAGCAGTGATTTTATCACAACCAAAAGATAGTTTATATTGTCATGTTCCAGTTTTTAAAAAAAGTTAGATGTTAATAAATACAACATTTGTACTACGAGCTTACTAATGAATAGGATTGCAAACAGCCAGAAAAGCAGCCTGTATTATGAACAAAGAACATAAACGGAGAAAAATAAAAATTGACTGTTGAATGATTCCAAAGGTGAAGGTAATTCGTTCACTTAGAATGTGATCTAGAAAATAACTGCTCCCCCCACTCAGAGGTATGATGGGTGACCTTCTGTACCTGTTCTATCCAGGGGGAGAGGTTCAGATTCGACTGCCAGTTTCTTCTCCTCTGTCAGCTTCTCAGATTCAGGGATTGCCAGCTCACCTTCTCCAGTGTCCTTCGATAGGGAAGGCTTAATTTCCTCTGTAGAAGGATTTTGGCAGCTGCCATCACTCTTCAATGTCTCTGAACTTTCAGAGCTACCGTTATCTCCACTAGGTGCGGGGTCTACAGCAAAACGTAGAACACAAGCACTACCTTTTGAATATGTCCCTGGCTCAATTGTAAGGAAATAGCTGAGAATTTTTGCATAACTGTCACATTTTGAGCAGAACATCACAATTATTTACAGCATTAATTTTCACATTTAAAAAACACTAAAACATGTACTGTAATATTTGTAAAAAATCACCAACTGCTGTCTAACTTGCAAGGACTTTTCAAAGGCTTTTTCCAAAGACCCTCACCATGTCATTTTTATTTCAGCAAAGCTAAAACTGCTACTCAAAGCAGATGAGGAGAGCATAGAAGTATTTTCCAAAAGATCAGCTTGTAATCTTTCCCAACACTGGTAATGTTTCACAAGTTCAGATCTGAACAGTTGTTTCCTTCAAACATACAACATGACAAGAATTGGTTTTGAATCTCACTTTCTATTCAAAGAGCATGCAATGTTGTCATTAGGCTTGTTTAGTCCATTGGTACCAATTTACTGCAGGTTAAAGTTGTACTTCCTATCTACTGCTCTCAATGCATCCTATTAAATTGCTCCCACCACTGTCACCACAACCACCAGTTAGACTTGTAATCACCAGTTCTTCATTCTACCATTTTAAAATGGTACACAAAATGCTCTCTCCCAACACAACCAAGGGTTGGAAGGGCAAAATCAACAATTGTACTGCTGTATGCTACCTTCTCCCTCTCCCAACAGATCAAGTGGATGTAGTACAAATATTTCACACATCCACTGTAATACTTCATCAAAATCCTCCTGACAATGCGGTTTCAATCTGGTTCCAACCGCAGCATGGTGAAACTGAGCTTCAATCAGGTTGGGTCTGACAGTTTTAACACATCACCATGTTCTCATTAAGCAACTGTTCGATAAGATAAACATAATTCAATGATACAGAAAAGTTTCTAGCCTCAGGGTCTACACAGCAAGTAAATTTTTAAAAAGTGCAACTTCAAGCCCAGTGCCTCTGCTGAGATTTCAATTTTAATCAATAAAAATGGCATGATGCACACATTTTCATTGCTTCAAATAATCTTCAATTTAAGACAGACTGGTGCAAACATGGTACAGATTGTTTAAAAAAAAGTATCTTTTGTTCCATCTGTGTATGTGTAATCCAGAACTAACTTCAGTACTATAGCTCTCAAGTCTGGCTTCAAATACTACCATTACAGACATCAAAATGAACATCACCCAGAAGATATTTGAACCCCAAATCTAGATTTAAGATTAATAGGAACAAAGTGTCTCAGTTGCATGCAATCAATTAAGAAAACTGCAGAGACACTGCATCGTAGCCGATGGTTAACTCAGCATGACTTCACAGTGGGTAAACACCATTTACCTTCTGTGCCTTTTTCCTGGAAATTTTCTTCAGTCTCTTTCCTATCCTTGTCCTTCTCTTCAGTTTGCTCTTCTGATGCTTCATTACTTCTTTCAATCTCCATCTGGCCATTATCCCCAGTCTCTCTCCTGGCCTTCTCTGCTTGTTCTGCTGTTTTTCGTTTAACTTCCTCCATCTCTGCTTCTTGTTTTGCTTTCTGCCGCTCCAAAATTTCCTCTGAGGAAAAGAGTGGAGATTTCTTTTAATACTGGAAAGACAGACTAGCTGTGCTATTTTATCTGGTATTAAAAAGCAAAAGTGCGTGTCCTTCAAAACATTAAAATCCCAACCAGACTGAATTGATGCAAGTTGAGCGTAGTTCAACATTGCTGATCTCAATATAAAAACTTGCCCTCCTCAAAAATACAGATAGCTCTTTGTTTGTATACAGCAAGGAGATAGGGGGATACTGTGCAATACCACTGCAGTTTATGTAAAGACATTACTTACTCAACTTTAGTATTCGTGCTTTTCAGGAAGCAAGAAATGTTCCTTTAAAGACGTCTCACAAATGTTTCAGTTTTGTGATTCAATTGAACATTTATTTGTTACTTAAAAAATGTTTTAATTAACTTGCCATAAAGACTATGGGAACAGTTACTGAATAATAATTACTGAATTGGAAACTTGCAACCAATCTTAACCTGTCAATTAGTTACAGATCAAATTATTTCAGAGAGTGAGCTACAGCAAACAGTGCAGCAATTGTAACTGCTAAGTCATGAACAAAGGCACAGGTTTAGAAATGTTGTGCCCTGTCAGGGCAATGCTGCGTCTTGTTGCGGGACTAGGTTTTGTGCCTTAAATGCAGGGTTTCCAACCTTATCCACATACTTCTCCACTTGGGTAGGGGAGGGAAGAGGAGATGTGAGGTGCAGTTGAGGGGGCAGCAATATAGAAAAAGAGAGTCATCCTGAGATACTCATACACTTATTACAAAGACTGAGTTCAGCACCGGAAGTAATCAGGGAACAGCCACTACTCGTGATAAATATTCAAAAAGGAAATTGTTGAAAGTAAATGCGACATGAAAGTAGAAAAAAAATCACTGGGCCCAGGTGCTGTGTGTCCCAGAATAGGGAGGAAAGTTGGAGGGGAAGTAGAGGCAGCACTAAAAAATTTGGAAACAGAAATTCGACATGCCAAAGGATTGGAAGGGCAAATATTCCACCCTTATTGACAAAAAGGGAAAAGAGTAAGTGAGGAAATTATGGGCCAGTTAGTTTAACCTCAGTTGTGGGTAAACTGCCACGGTTCATAATATGGGGTGAAATGATTGATTAATCAGAGACAGTCGGAATGGATCTGTAAAAACCAGGTGGTGCCTAAATTTTTTGATGAAACCAGATAAAGGGAATGCAATGGAGGATGTACATATGGATTAAGGCGCCATATCAGAGACATGTAAAAAATTAAGTTACATGTTATTCAAGTTAATGTAGCCACTCGGACAGAGTGATGGCTAAGGGACAGAAAGCAAAGAATAGGGATAAATGAATGTTTTTCAGGTTGGCAGGACTTGTATGCGATGTATGCCAGAGGTCTGCACAAGGACTTGTATTCCATTTGGTTGTGGGCATAAGTGGATTATTATAACTTGTTGACAATACCAAATTATGGGGTATGATCAAATGTGGGGAAGAATGAAGGAGACTGCACGACCAACAGGTTAGCAGAGTAGGCAATACGTGGCAGATACAGCTCAATGCAGAGAAATAGCACATCTTGGGGAAAAGTTCAGTGAAGGAAGTATACCTAAATGGGAGGACACTTCATAGAATACTGTTCATATTTGTCCTATAATCTACTGCAAATTGCCCTCTGGTAATATTGCTATTGCAATGTCCAAAAGGGTAAAATAAGTCAGTGTAGAGACTTGAATTCCAAAAGCTCTCCCACTTCTGTATTTAGATTTCCCCAGACTAGCAAATAGTTCGTCCATACAAATCAGGCAGTATACAAGGGGGCGGGGCTTTCTATACAACAGCTCTCCTGCAAGAGACTATTGAAAAAAAATCTCAGATGTACGACCCACTAGTGACAGCCTGAAAATCTGTCGAGACCCACCAGCATGAAAAGACCCATTTAACTCACCAGCTCAGTTTAAAAATTAGAGGCTGAATTAAATGCCAGTGAGCAGAGCACATGCTAACTGTAAGAGCAGCTGTGACACTAACAGTTACAAACTTCCTTCAATCTTAGGTGGACGAGAATGTCTGAATATCGGCACTTTAAGAGATGACTATTAAAATTCAAATGTTAGTGAAGGGAGAAACTAGCTGGAGCTGCATGAAAAGTGCCCTCCACAAATGTCTGCGACTTTAGCCATTTCCCCACCTATTGCTTACTAGTTCTGTTTCAGGGTTTAAAGGCTTTTAGCACTGTAAATCACTCTGCTCTGGATCATAAACTTAACAACTGGGCTTCGACGTCAGCCTTGGCTCAGTGGTAGCACTTTCGCCTATGTTCCTATAAGGAGTGAGAAGGTCGTTGGTTCAAATCTCACTCGAGACTTGAACACAATCCAGGCTAACATCAGCGCAGTACTGAGGGTGTACTGCACTGACGGAGGTGCCAAGACAACCAAGGCCACATCTACCCTCTCAAGTGGTTGTAAAAGATCCCATGACACTATTTTGAAGAAGAGCAGGGAAGTTCTCTCTCGCCCATATTTATCCTTCAACCAACATCACCAAAACAGATCTCACCTGGTCACCTTGCAAATTGGCTTTCCATGCATTACAACAGTAACTACACTTCAAAAGCATATCATTGGCTGTAAAACGCTTTGGGACATCATGAAAGGCGCAATATAAATACAAGTTCTTTTCTTGCTTTCAAGCAAAATAATGTCCCTTCGTATCTTGCCAATTAATATCAAAAAGTTAGTGTATGTTTCAGGGTTGTGAATCTGACCTACAACCTGGCTCTGTTAAGACTCCCGCTGGGCTTTGTCTTTGGTCCATTTCTTGTTGTGTACATAAGTAGCCTCACGAGTGCTTGTTCCATGGCTGAAGTCTGTATGTACGCAGACAAAAGTATCTTTTTAAATGTCCTATTTGCTCTCTTTACCCGTTATATGTCCTCTGTCTCTTTTTGGCATTCTCAACTTAATCAGAGGAGAAATTAAAAATATTATAGACCTACCATAAATACAGAGATCCACCATATAGTTTCTTACATCTATAGTGTTGTCCAATAGAAATTGCTGAGGTTACGGCAACACTGCTTTAGCCACAAGCACTAATTTTAGTAGAAAATACCACACACACACACACACAACCATTCAGCAACCAAGTAAAGCACTCGCAACAATCAAAAAACACTCACATACACTTCTTTGTCTTACCATTTTACCAACAAATGCACAAAAAGGTTCAAGTACACAATCATACATCGTGCAAGTTCGGGTATTAAGATCACATGCCCAACGATGGCGTCTATCACTTTTTTTTAAATTTACTATTCAAAAATGCAATTCCTATGTTCCAATTCACCACATGCAACTAGTGGCTAAAGTACTGGACAACACTGACCTAGATCACACTTAACTTAAAAAAAACCAAAATGTCAAGTCAAAACAAAAATTGCAGTCTTCAAGCTATTTGCATCTTATTACTCCAGTGTAGTACAGTGCTGTTGCAATAAGAACATTTCAGCAGCACAGTTAAAAATAACCATTCTGCTGCAATATTTCATTATAACTTCAGAGACCATTGCTGTACCTTAAATCAAAAGGTCTAACCAGCTCACACTATCAAAGAATTGGAAGTGTTACCTCAGGATTTGCACTTCCTCTCACAATCAATAAACTCATTCATCTAGATTTAGCTTTAGCCTAACTTGCTTGCTTCTTCCGATCACATATCCATGGTAAGACGAGTCCTGCATTTTCTCGAACATTTATACAGATGAGGGATATCCAACTTTTTGGAGCTAGGGGCCAGATACATATGTCAAAACCATAAATGGGCTACATGATTTCACAGAAATGCGAGCTCTGATACAGAAAATTCAAAAACCTCCATACACAAAAATTGCAATAGCCGACAAACAAAAAGCAGCACCAGAAACAAAAATTAAGGCCACCCACACACAAAATGAGCCAGATCCCAGATACAGAACCCTCATACACAAAAACTTCCATGCCCTCTCTCTCATCGTTATCGCCATCCTTCCCCGCCTGCAAACCATAAAAAGTGAGAAAAGTCGTTGCTATTCAAATTTCCCAGCTGGAGGACTTATTGGTGCAAAAAGGCTGCTCACCGATAGGTCCAAATCCACCAATAAGGAAGCAGCCCTTTCTAATCCTCCTGGCATGGGAGATTTAAAAGGGCTCCAGCTGATCCAATCAACCATTCCACATTTCTTCTCATATCATCAAGAGGACACGGCAGATTTCAACTAAAGTTACTTTCAGCACCCCATCAAGTTAACCACTGTTTAAACTAGATTTGGGCATTTGATACAAGAAGAAACATGGGCGCGATTTAGTCCGCAGGCTGCCTGTTCGATACTGCTGATATCAATCACAATCCGTTGGTGTCAACCAATGTTTGTCTTCAGTGGTGTCACACCATTCATATAGTTGCAATTAAAAAAGGGTAGTCACAGTGAGCAGATTAAAGGCTTGGTTTATTATTCCCATTTGCGCTTAGTTTATAATATTTACTTTAACTTATACGGTTGACAGTTATTCATTTCTAATCCTGTTCTAGTGAACACCAAGTTAGAATTTTTCAAGAGCAAACCACAAAAGATCAAGAAAAATGAGCCTTGTTCTGTCACAGAAGCAACCTGAGAATAAAGATAATTCAGTCTGGTGTAACAATTTTGCTCTCTTTAGGATGGGAGAGTTAAATCTAGCTGAAACAAGTTAATGTTTTTAGCACTGCTGTCCCCCAGGGACAGACCTGTTTTCTCAAAGAACTCTCACCCACATAAAATAATTACAGAATACTACCATCTGGCGTGGGGCGTTGATTCAGGAGATGTTACTTGTATGCTGTAATGGGACAGAGGAAAGATCAAGGATTTAAAATATTAAGACAGCATATAAACAGACTAAATCCATATATTTGTGTTTTGTGCTTGTAAAAATTAAGGAAAAACTTTAGTTAAGAAGGCATTCAAAACTTCACCTTCGTTTTTATTTTGGGTGCCTATTAGCATTTCTCTGCAACCTAAAGGGTGAGCGCATTCTTTTTGCCACGTCTGTACCAATGAGGTTTCATAACTGGCCATTAAGAGATGCATGAGGGCATCAGACAGCACCTTGCCTATTGATTTGTCTTTCTATCCCTGTAAAAACACTAGGCTTTTTTTCCCAGTAGCACTCCCTAGCTGCACTGATGATGCTGCAGGAAAAAGAAAGCAAAACTGCACCTATTAGCTGGCCATTTTCATTGTTAAACAACAGATTGTGTGCCCTCTTCACATTCTGATTAACCACAGCCAGCAGGCTAATAGAAATGAATGACAAGTTCTAAATTAATGATTTAATTACTTGGCATCAAAATGGGTCCAGTAAAAGTTCCACAAGAAAGTTTGTTATTTTAACAATGCATTAACTAGAACCACAAACACTTAATAATGCTCCTTATTTTTGCTTCAACATACACACATAATTGTACATTACTGTATTCAGCTGCATCTACTCTAACAAAGGAGGTCACTCCCACATATTTTCAGATGTAAACAATCTTACAACACCAAGTTATAGTCCAACAATTTTATTTGAAAATCACAAGCTTTCGGAGGCTTCCTCCTTTGTCAGGTGAATGTCAGGAAATCCTTGAACCTTTCGCATTTATATTCAGAGAACAATACCTGGTGATTACAGATAATCATTCCAACTGCCCGTTGTCAAGGCAGTCAAAGTGTTCAGCCAGAGAGGTGTTACCAACAGGACCACCGAATAGACAAACGGCCAGAACACAAAACAGAGAGAGAGGGAGAAACATCCGAAAGGAAGAGAAAGACAGAAAATGACCCGTTGAATTAAAAACAGATAACTTTTATTCGCTGGTGGGGTTACGAGTAGCGCGACATGAACCCAAGATCCCGGTTGAGGCCGTCCTCATGGGTGCGGAACTTGGCTATCAATTTCTGCTCGACGATTTTGCGTTGTCGTGTGTCTCGAAGGCTGCCTTGGAGTACGCTTACCCGAAGATCGGTGGCTGAATGTCCTTGACTGCTGAAGTGTTCCCCGACTGGCAGGGAACCCTCCTGTCTGGCAATTGTTGCGCGGTGTCCGTTCATCCGTTGTCGCAGTGTCTGCATGGTCTCGCCAATGTACCATGCTCCAGGGCATCCTTTCCTACAACGTATGAGGTAGACAACGTTGGCTGAGTCACAGGAGTATGAACCATGTACCTGGTGGGTGGTGTCCTCTCGTGTGATGGTGGTATCTGTGTCGATGATCTGGCATGTCTTGCAGAGGTTGCCGTGGCAGGGTTATGTGGTGTCGTGGACGCTGTTCTCCTGAAAGCTGGATAATTTGCTGCGAACGATAGTCTGTTTGAGGTTGGGTGGCTGTTTGAAGGCGAGTAGTGGAGGAGTGGGGATGGCCTTAGCGAGGTGTTCATCGATGACATGTTGAAGGCTGCGGAGAACATGGCGTAGTTTCTCCGCTCCGGGGAAGTACTGGACGACGAAGGGTACTCTGTTGGTCGCGTCCCGTGTTTGTCTTGAGGAGGTCTATGCGATTTTTCGCTGTGGCCCGTCGGAACTGTCGATCGACGAGTCGAGCGTCATATCCCGTTCTTACGAGGGCGCCTTTCAGCGTCTGTAGGTGTCCATCGCGTTCCTCCTCATCTGAGCAGACCCTGTGTATTCGCAGGGCCTGTAACATAGGGGATGGCCTCTTTGACGTGGTTAGGGTGGAAGCTGGAAAAGTGGAGCATCGTGAGGTTGTCCGTGGGCTTGCGGTAGAGTGAGGTGCTGAGGTGCCCGTCTTTGATGGAGATTCGTGTGTCCAAGAAAGAAACCGATTCTGAGGAGTAGTCCATGGTGAGCTTGATGGTGGGATGGAACTTGTTGATGTTATCGTATAGTCTCTTTAGTGATTCTTCACCGTGGGTCCATAGAAAGAAAATGTCGTCGATGTATCTGGTGTATAGCATTGGTTGGAGGTCCTGTGCAGTGAAGCAGTAGTCCTGCTCGAACTTGTGCATGAAAATGTTGGCGTATTGGGGTGCGAATTTGGTCCCCGTGGCTGTTCCGTGTGTTTGGGTAAAGAACTGGTTTTCGAAGGTGAAGACATTGTGATCCAGGATGAAGCGGATGAGTTGTGGGATGGCGTCTGGAGATTGGCTGTTGTTGGTGTTGAGTACTGATGCTGTTGCAGCGATGCCGTCATCGTGGGGGATACTGGTGTAGAGTGCCGAGATGTCCATCGTGGTGAGAAGTGTTCCTGGTTCAACTGGTCCGTGGGTACTGAGTTTTTGTAGGAAGTCTGTAGTGTCGCGACAGAAGCTGGGGGTTCCCTGTACGATGGGTTTCAGGATGCCCTCAACGTATCCAGAGAGGTTCTCACACAGGGTTCCGTTGCCTGATACGATAGGACGTCCGGGTGTGTCAGCTCAACAAACTGATCAAGACCTTCGATCCAGACCTTGAAAACATCCTACGTGCTCTCATCCCACGTCCTCCCCGCGTGGGAGACTTCTACTGCCTCCCAAAGATACACAAAGCCAACACACCCGGACGTCCTATCGTATCAGGCAACGGAACCCTGTGTGAGAACCTCTCTGGATACGTTGAGGGCATCCTGAAACCCATCGTACAGGGAACCCCCAGCTTCTGTTGCGACACTACAGACTTCCTACAAAAACTCAGCACCCACGGACCAGTTGAGCCAGGAACACTTCTCACCACGATGGACGTCTCGGCACTCTACACCAGTATCCCCCACGATGACGGCATCGCTGCGACAGCATCAGTACTCAACACCAACAACAGCCAATCTCCAGACGCCATCCTACAACTCATCCGCTTCATCCTGGATCACAATGTCTTCACCTTCGAAAACCAGTTCTTTACCCAAACACACGGAACAGCCATGGGGACCAAATTCGCACCCCAATACGCCAACATTTTCATGCACAAGTTCGAGCAGGACTACTGCTTCACTGCACAGGACCTCCAACCAACGCTATACACCAGATACATCGACGACATTTTCTTTCTATGGACCCACGGCGAAGAATCACTAAAGAGACTACACGATAACATCAACAAGTTCCATCCCACCATCAAGCTCACCATGGACTACTCCTCAGAACCGGTTTCTTTCTTGGACACACGAATCTCCATCAAAGACGGGCACCTCAGCACCTCACTCTACCACAAGCCCACGGACAACCTCACGATGCTCCACTTTTCCAGCTTCCACCCTAACCATGTCAAAGAGGCCATCCCCTACGGACAGGCCCTGCGAATACACAGGATCTGCTCAGACGAGGAGCAACACGATGGACACCTACAGACGCTGAAAGACGCCCTCGTAAGAACGGGATATGATGCTCGACTCGTCGATCGACAGTTCCGAAGGGCCACAGCGAAAAATCGCATAGACCTCCTCAGAAGACAAACACGGGACGCAACCAACAGAGTACCCTTCATTGTCCAGTACTTCCCCGGAGCGGAGAAACTACGCCATGTTCTCTGCAGCCTTCAACATGTCATCGATGTCGATGAACACCCCGCTAAGGCCATCCCCACGCCCCCACTACTCACCTTCAAACAGCCACCCAACCTCAAACAGACCATCGTTCGCAGCAAATTACCCAGCTTTCAGGAGAACAGTGTCCACGACACCACACAACCCTGCCACGGCAACCTCTGCAAGACATGCCAGATCATCGACACAGATACCGCCATCACACGAGAGGACACCACCCACCAGGTACATGGTTCATACTCCTGTGACTCGGCCAACGTTGTCTACCTCATACGTTGCAGGAAAGGATGCCCCGGAGCATGGTACATTGGCGAGACCATGCAGACACTGCGACAACGGATGAATGGACACCGCGCAACAATTGCCAGACAGGAGGGTTCCCTCCCAGCCGGGATAACTTCAGCAGTCAAGGACATTCAGCCACCGATCTTCGGGTAAGCGTTCTCCAAGGCGGCCTTCGAGACACACGACAACGCAAAATCGTCGAGCAGAAATTGATAGCCAAGTTCCGCACCCATGAGGACAGCCTCAACCGGGATCTTGGGTTCATGTCGCGCTACTCGTAACCCCACCAGCGAATAAAAGTTATCTGTTTTTAATTCAACGGGTCATTTTCTGTCTTTCTCTTCCTTTCGGATGTTTCTCCCTCTCTCTCTGTTTTGTGTTCTGGCCGTTTGTCTATTCGGTGGTCCTGTTGGTAACACCTCTCTGGCTGAACACTTTGACTGCCTTGACAACGGGCAGTTGGAATGATTATCTGTAATCACCAGGTATTGTTCTCTGAATATAAATGCGAAAGGTTCAAGGATTTCCTGACATTCACCTGACGAAGGAAGAAGCCTCCGAAAGCTTGTGATTTTCAAATAAAATTGTTGGACTATAACTTGGTGTTGTAAGATTGTTTACATTTGTCAACCCCAGTCCATCACCGGCATCTCCACATCACATATTTTCAGAACAGCACTGGAGGCAGCCTGGGTGTAAAACAGCAAACCTTCTCGACTTGCTAGTTCAAAGGGCTCGTCTAAAGAATATTAAGTAAAACTGGCTGCTTTAAAGGCCAAAAACTCACCCAGCTGCTTTAACTGAAAGGAGCGGGGAGGGAGAAGAGATTCAGGTGCATTTACAAAAAAGTTCAATTAAACTGTCTTAAGTTTATAGAATGTAACATCTAGATAGTTAAAGGCTGAGCTGATAAAGGAACTGGGAAGGAGGTGGTGATTTTTTCTGCTCTTACAATATCAATAGTTGGAAATAGAAGCAGGAAATGCAAAAAAAGGAAGAGGTATTCTGTATAAAAACTATTAGCATTTGACAAAAATAGTGCAGTGGTTGTTAAATATACAGATAATTATTTTTATAGTTACATTATGGAAAGGAGATTTTTTTTCTGCAATGTTCAATTAACGTGTACACTAAACTACACCCAAGTTTCAGATCTAAGTAGGCATGGAGTCAGAGTTCTGGTATTTAACCACCTGAAAAAAATACTTTGAGTTGGTTTTCTGTCAGAGGCCAACTTTCCTGTCTCCAGGTTCACAACCTGATGTTACCATACATACTATATGGTTTCTCTTATTCCTATCCCCCCCCCCAATAAGCCTGCTTGGGTTGGAAAGGTTACCCTCATGCCTTTTCACTCCATTGTTATGCATCTGACAGGAGCATTGACAAAGTACTTCATTAGATCATAAAAAATGTATTTTAATTATACATTCTAAAAGCTTAACTACATATTTCTGATCTCAAAGATCAATTAAGGTGTATTGTTTGTAACAACTCACTCTGGGGGGGGGGGGGAGGAATGACCAAGCAGATGTGATAGGTCAGAATACTGAACAGGCACATCATCACCAGTTACCTTTGTTTGCAATATGCAGACAGTGGGTAAGTTACCAGTTCCATGCTAAAAACCTTTTCTTCTCAACCCCTCCAATTTTCTTCACATTCTCTCTTGAAATCACTGACTCATGCTGGAGTATAGCCAGATAAACACCAGCATCTTTCATCTACCTTCCCCCAGTGGCCATTCTTCTTGGGAGAGCCTGGACAGTGAATATCAGTGGGGTTAATAAACTGTGGACATCACAGCAAGTCCTGCCCTCAGATAAGCCTCACATGGATTTATTTTCCAGGCGTGGTCACTGCATACTAGTCTGGAAAGGGAGCCCATCTTCTCTTAACTGGGGATTCGAAGGCCAAATTTAGCAGCCCAGATGAAATCACAAACCAGGAATTAAACTTGGGACCTTCCTGTTCTATATAACCCAAGTACGGATTCCATGGTACGCTTATCCACCGAGTCACTGGTGAACGTTATTTTGTTTTTTCATTTCCTCAACTACTTCCATAGTGTTTTCCAAGCATTAACACCTCACGTCAACACAAAGTTTAGATGAAATTCCTAAATTTCACTGGTCAACGGTCTTTATCCAACACATTGAGCCCAACACTGCCCAGTGATACCACACAGACTGATGCAAGTCTGTTGCCAAACTTGTGTAAACAGTTGTTCTCTTTCCCTCCAACCCCACCCACCCCCCATCAAAAAATAAACAAATGAGAAAAACATCAGCCACTCTTTGATGCCTCACCTTGGAAACTACTGCATTGATTCTATGGCAAATGTCCACTCCTACTGATTTATTTTTAAAATCATGCTGAAGTAGTTTACAAGTAACCCACTGCCCTGAAGATTAGTTTGTAGATTGTTGCCTACCGCCTTGTTGTGTACGAGCTTGTTTCAGAGTTCCCACAACCTGCAATCCTCCCCAGCCTGGCTCCGTGGAGTCCCCATTTCCTAAATGAACATGAAAGGGGAGAAAAAAAAAGATTGAAGGAAAAACCAAGCTGGAAACCAAAAAAGAACAAAACTATTCCGGGGCTGGGGGGGAGGGAGGGAAAAGTATGACGGAGAAAAAAAAAATTTAGAAAAAAAATTACAAAAAGTGAGATTAAGGAACAAACAAAATATGAAAAAAAGGAACAAAATGAATGAAAACATCAATAAACACAAATCTATGAACAAACGAGGTGTAAAAATGCCCTCAGTGCCCAGCTAACAGTAGTCCCCAGCAGCTGATCCCTTTACTAACCTATATCCAAGTTTCACTGGGTGAACTTTGGGTCAATCTGCAACATACTTTCATTAATCCTTCAAGACAATCCTCTTAAGGCCCTTTTTGTCTTCTACATTCTATCAACATTTTTCAGCTACATTATGGAGCAACTGTAACATTCCACCTTTGATTCCAACTCATGATGGCAAATAATTGGCTTCTTAAAAGATGATATAGTTGGAATATTCTGTTTCAATTCTGTCAGTAAACCTTCATTCAAATGAGTTTCTAAGCTAAACTACCAAAGAATTACCAGAAATTCTCCACTATTCATAAAAAGTGCTTGGCCATTCAAAACAAAATCTTTATCTCAGGATCAGACATTGACCGAATGCAATGTACTATTTGTATGCTGGACACTGCACTCTACTGAAGTTCATATCTTAAAAATTAATGCTTTTCACCTTAATGTTCTTGAATACTGTGGCACCCTTTGAATCACTCCAGATCTGCACTGTATTTGACAATTAAGTCAGAATTTGAAAAATGATAAAGCCATGAGAACATAAACTATGGATCTTAGCTAAACTCTAATAATTGCCGCACGCTTCTTCTGGTAAATTCCCCGACTCAAATCTCATTTGAAGCTGCATATGGTCTCACTGATTGAGCTAGTCTACCTGAAACCACAGGTGCAAATAAAAACCCAGAAATATCTGGGACTGGATAGCTCAGTAAATTACAAGATTATTGCTTCACTTGTGACGTAGTTTGAACCCAGCCCAGATTGGCAAGATAAAGCTCCCAGTTCCGAGTAATTTGGGTCACACCATAAGATTGTTCGCATGCTGCAGTTTTAAGTTACTCAGGGACTGCAAGGGTGGCCTGTTTACGAAACAAGTGCCTCCATGGAGCAGCAGGGGGAGCTCAATATTGGGCCCAAGCCATTTCTTGCAGCTGACTGGAGAGAGGTTTGCACTACACCTGCCCCATTCTATACCCAATTTGGGTGACTTTATGTTGACAGATATGCTAAAAGTAGTGAAGTGTCCCACTGCTTCACAATGACAGTCTTCATCTTAATGAGCACTTCTTGCTCCCCCACCACCACTCCACCTGAGTTAACTGTTGACATGCACAATACTGAAGCTACACCACATTTTTAGACAATTCACTGTTTTAGTACATTTCAGTCCCCTGTATTTTTTTAGTCAAGCATTTCTTAATAGCACAAGTACGAGATAAATTCAGGGCAGAAACACAAACTGCAGTGAGACAATGAACATCATAAAAAGCATGAAAATAAAAATTTAACCCAAAAATTACACAACAGCTTTTAATGCTGTTCTGACCCTCAGAGCTTATGGAATCTTATAAAAGTTATTTGAACCACGCTTTTAAAAAAAAAATTGCAGCTCAAGATAGCAAAAGTGGCACTGGTAACCCTGCCAGAATCATGCTGTGTAAGTGGAAATGATTGCAGGTCCATTTTTAAGGACATCGATTGGAGGGGGAGGGAAAGAGTGTATAAGGCCTTTGCTTAATACACTAATCTACCTCAAGTGCTGTTATGATGAACATAGCTTCCTATCTAATTGAGAAAACATGTTTTTTGCTAAAATGTGTATTTTGTTTGTTTCCCAAATACATAGGGGCCCTCAACGATAACTATAATAGACGGAAGATATCAGCAGAAAACGGTAATGAGCAAATAATTAAAAGTTGCATTGGCTGTTCTTGCTGATCCTGTACTCGGGCATCCTTTTCTTCCATCTACTGCCACCGCTCACCAATCTCTTTTGCACACCAACTGGGTAGTACGTTGGAAGAACACCTACGTATTGAAGTCCCAATGGCGCTGCATCTCCCCGGAGGCCATCATTTCACCTGTGCCACCACTAATCTGCATGCAGTAGCATTAGTGCCACGGCAGGCAAAACAAGTTTTAAAGATTGCTAATGATAAAGTCCAATCTGAATTGGGTTCAGATTGGACTCCCAAATGCTATGCTTCGCTCCAGGAGGTTGTCTTACACCATCTGCAGTTCACAACAAAATGTTGCATAAATCTATTCAAAGATCTGTACTTCTGTCAAAGTTCCAATGCTCTGGGGAAAGTTACAACTGGTATAACAACCAGCTGATGTTACATTAAACATTTGGACTGCTCATCAGCGTTCAAATGTGCTATGAAATGCTGGTGAGCAAAACATGCATTTAATGTATCAATTGATTATTGTAGCAGCTGGCAATATGCTCAGTGGGGAAGATTTTCTCCTTAGTCACTGTCTAGGGAAAACTGTAAACACCTTTATCAATGGGTTGCTGATTTAGTCACACACAATGCACAGAAAAAAATATTCCTCTGGCATCAGGACTCACAGCAATTTAGATCTTTCAATCTGTGCATGTCAGATTTTTTTTTTTAAAAAAGCAACCCATCAATAAAATCCTTTAGATAAATCCCTTTAGCAAATTATTTTGCTCATGCTTGTTCTAATCCAGGTGCAGCAATTGTCTTTGAAGGGCTTAAGAATCAAAACTAAGCAGGCAATACATCAATGACCATTCCCTTAAGCATCTGATGTTACACCAACTGAAAAATAATCTGAATTGCCCAAAGCTAACCAGTTAAGCAGTCAAAGATGTACCCAATGAAGTAGGCCACTGGTCTCCTAACTGTGAAATTTCTCTCATAAGTTCCAGCACTGTCTCCTCACATTACCAGCACTGATTTTTATATCTTCCCTTCTCCTCCTCCTGTACAAATCTGCATAATTTCTTGAGCTGCATATTCTAGATAAATAATTCCTTTGGCCAAGTTGCCAAAAAAAAACTTGAGCTGGCAGCACAGCTTGACGCACTAACGTACTGCACCATGAAAAAGGAAGACATGGGCTCTCCTCCCAACCTTCCTCACATGATGGTTCCCATGTAGGGTATCATGGTATTATTTTGGGGGGGGGGGGGGGGGGGGGGGGGGGAGGAGGAGGAAGGGGGGAAGGAAAGAGATAAGCGGTGACAGATTGGTGAAGTGTTTTGTGTGGGAGGAAGGGAAGAAAAGGGAAAAAAAATGGAAGGTTTTTCTTAAAACATCCAAGTCAACAGATCTTGGCCCGGTTAAAACTAACATTGGAGCAGGACACAAAAAAAAGCATACAAATAGGTGTAAGAAAAGATCAACCATAGCCAGGTACTTCAAACTACTGGATATTAGTCACAAAACCTTGCTGACTAAGCCAGAGTTGCAAAACACTAATACGCCAACTTACATTGATGCGCTGAAGCATATTAAGAGCTGAATTCAAGTTCAGACACTGATCAGGCTTGATGAGAGATGTAAAAGCGTAAGAGCACTTATATGTTTTAAACAATTAAACAGTGTATGCATCTGAAACAAAAATTCTAGAAATCTGGAATCCATCTGAGAGAAAAGGAGGGTTAACATTTTGAACAGCTCTGACGAAGGGTCTCTAGCTGAAACAAAGTTGCCAGGGTTCTCAGTCGATGGTTATCCAGCAACTCCTGCTTGAATTGTAAATTTGAGGTCATTGAACAGTTTGTCAACATTCAACGTAAATGCTCACACTTTTAACGATTGTCACTTAGGGTAGGTACCCGTGACCATCCAATACTGAAATGAAACTGCACCTGAGAAAGGAGTCAACAACTTCATGGGAGCAGGAGTGGGGGGGAAAAAAAATCATTTTTTCCACACTTAAACTTTAAGAAAACATTAACGTTCCATCATTTCTACACAGCAATATGAATTAGGGTTGTAAAACTGGTCGTAACAACTAAAAGCACAGATTAGATCTCTGCTGAAATCGGCCACAAAATCAACTCAATACAAGTAAAAAGAAAACAAGTCAAACAAAAACAGAAAATGCTGCAAAATACAGAGATCAGTCAGCATCTGCAAAGAGAAAAAAGACACGATAACGGTTCTGACTAAGGTTATATGTGAAAAGTTCATTTGTTTAGTTTACAAATGCTGACTGATGTAATCTTTATTTGCAGCATTTTCTGTTTTCATTTACTACTCTATTTTAGTCACTGCTCACATAATTTATTACACACAAACTTTATCAGTAAGCCATTGGTTCTCCCCAATGTACAACAAATCTGTATTCAACAGCTGAACAGAGTACCCTCTATTTATTCTGTAACAGATATGACAGAAGATCAACCTCCATTTTCAAATCTGAAGTATGCATAAGTAAGCAATCCTCTTCAGGTCAACTTCACTTACCATTAGCTGCACTTAGACAAGATTTATTATTGCCACGAACTTTATTGGTCAGGTCTTCTGTAATGTCCATATGCCGATGAATTTCATCCCGCATTTCTTCCAGTATTCTGCAGAGGTCATATTCCCAGTATTCTTTGTCCAGAGATTCAATAAGTTCAGCCAGCTGCATCTTTGAGCTGTAATACCACACTCTCTTATCCTTTTCATCATCTTTATCTTCCTCACTGAAAGAAAATAAATCAATTTATATAAACAAGAGCACTTTGGCATCCAGGCTGAAGTTACCAAACACAGCAAAAAGATGGTAAGATCACATTAGGGCAGGATGAGGCAGTGGCCTCAGGCTGTGATCCCATTAGTTTTGCTCCCCATATTGCACCAAGGTGGTCCAAAGTAAAATGGCCTGTTTACTTATATTACCAATATAACTGTCAAATTCCAAACTACAGCTGCATAATCTATGACAACACCATATTCTTACTTCGGTCATTCTTTTTCCTGCTTTCCAAAAGCATTTAAAAATAGACTGAGAAACTAATCTGGTTTCCCACCTCTGATGGCTATCAAGTGTGTGGACATTAGGAGAGAACACAATCAGGCTCAGCCATAACGCTCCACAGTTGAAATGCGTATGTCATAGGGCATGCTGCTTTAGTCTCCAGTCTAGCAACCTACGTAAACTCAAAGCTAGGGATTTTCACAGAAGCACAGGTCTCCAATAGACATTATTATTACAGGCATTTCAAACACAGAAGATACTATTGTACAGAAGTTTAATCATTTGCCTGCAACTCTTGTAATGTTTTACTATGTTAAGGCTACAATGAACAGCTTAGTGTAGAAACCAAGACGGTGGTCAAAAGGATTTTCAAAACAACTATTTGAAGTGATTTGATACTTGAAAAAAAAATTTGCAAATACACTGGCACGACAGTGTGGCAGAACAAAAAATCTAATAATGTATCTAGCATGCATTATCAGTGATATTAGCAGAACAGAAGGATACTAGACAGAACCTTATTGTACTCCCTTGTATCTCCCATAACCCTATTTTGTTCTTAGAAGAACTCCTGTATTAAACTGCAGCCAACGTCAGATCATATTGTGACGGCGAATGTATGACACCAGGGAGCCCAGCCCACCCAAGGAACAATGAAGTTATCCACATATCATTTGGGAGCAACTCAGTTTGTAAACAGACAACTGATTTTCCTGCACTCAGTGTGAGCTTACAATACAGACTGCAACTTCTAAATGTTACGCATAAATCAAAGAGTATGCCCAAATCCATAGTTCCCCAATAACACGTTCCCTGATGAGACCCTGCAGTAACGGCAGCAGTGTGCACCTCAGTTAAGATTAGTTTCATTCAATGCAACATCCTTCACAGCCAGGAAAATTGTTAATTTTTTTTTACTAAAACAGGTATGGAGGTATTGCAGTGTGGCCAACATGCAGGTCACAAGCTGCAAATGGTTCTTTTGTTGCTTAAATGCAGCTCTTTGATTTCAATATGAACGAATAGCATGGAAATACATCAGATGTATTTGCCATCAATTGGTCCACAGCAACATTGGAAACATAGAAAATAGGAGCAGGAGTAGGCCATTCGAGCCTGCTCCGCCATTCAATAAATATGATAATGGCTGATGCTCTATCTCAATACCATATTCCCGCTTTCTCCCCATACCCCTTGATGCTTTGTGTCTAGAAATCTATCCAGCTCCTTCTTAAATATATTCAGTGACTTGGCCTCCACAGCCTTCTGTGGTAGAGAATTCCACAGGTTCACCACCCTCTCAGGGAAGAAATTTCTCCTCATCTCAGTCCGAAATGTTCTACCCCATATCGTGAAACCGTGACCCCTCGTTCTGGACCCCCCAGCCAGGGGAAACATCATCCCTGCATCCAGTCTGTCGAGCCGTCAGAATTTTATAATGTTTCAATGAGCTCCCCTCTCATTCTTCTAAACTCAAGTGAATAGAGGCCGAGTCGACCCAATCGTCCTCATAAGACAGTCCTGCCATCCCAGGAATCAGTCTGGTGAACCTTCGCTGCACTCCCTCTGTGGCAAGTATATCCTTTCTTAGGTAAGGAGACCAAAACTGCACACAATACTCCAGGTGTGGTCTCACCAAGGCCCTGTATAACTGCAGTAAGACATCCTTGCTCCTGTACTCAAATCCTCTTGCAATGAAGGCCAATATACCATTTGCCTTCCTAACTACTCGCTGCACCTGCATGTTTGCTTTCAGTGATTGGTGTACAAGGACACCCAGGTCCCTTTGTACATCAACATTCCCCAATCGATCACCATTTAAATAATAGTCTGCCTTTCTGTTTTTCCTTCCGAAGTGGATAACTTCACATTTATCCACATTATACTGCACCTGCCATGTATTTGCCCACTCACAACTTATCTAAATCACCTTGAAGCCTCTTTGCATCCTCCTCACAACTCACGATCCCACCTAGTTTTGTGCAGTCAACAAACTTGGAAATATTACATTTGGTTCCCTCATCCAAATCATTGATATATATTGCGAATAGCTGGGGCCCAAGCACTGATCCCTGCGGTACCCCCCTAGTCACTGCCTGCCATCCCGAAAAAGACCCATTTATTCCTACTCTGTTTCCTGTCTGTTAATCAATTTTCAATCCATGCCAATATATTACCCCCAATCCCATGTGCTTTAATTTTGCACACTAACCTCTTATGAGACTTTATCACAGGCCTTCTGAAAATCCAAATAAACCACATCCACTGGTTCTCCCTTATCTATTCTACTAGTTACATCCTCAAAAAACTCCAGTCGGTTTGTCAAACATGATTTCCCTTTCATAAATCCATGTTGACTTAGACAATATCAACGGGATTAGACAGTGTCCTGGATGGCAGGACTGTTGTAGGAGGAGAGATTGGGTCGACTCAGCCTGTATTCACTCGAGTTTAGAAGAATGAGAGGGGATCTCATTGAAATATATAAAATTCTGACAGGGCTATTATCCTTTATAAACTCTAGCATTTTCCCAACTACTGATGTTAGGCTAACCAGTCTGTAGTTCCCTGATTTCTCTCTCCTTCCTTTTCTTAAAAAAAAAGTGGGGTTACATTTGCCACCCTCCAAATCAGCAGGAACTGTTCCATAATCTATAGAATTTTGGAAGATGACAACTAATGCACCCACCATTTCCACGGCTACCTCTTTCAGTACTCTGGGATGTAGATTATCAGACCCCGGTGATTTATCGGCTTTCAATCCCATTAATTTCTCCAGCACTATTTTTTTTTTACTAGTACTAATTTTTGTGTTTTTGCACCAGAAAGGAAGGTATAATTGTTGCAATTCATGCATTCCTTCCTTAAATGTTAGCCATTGCCGATCCACCATCATGCCTTTTAAATGAAGTTTCCCAATTTATCATAGCCAACTCACTCCTCATACCTTCGTGGTTTCCTTTGTTTAGATTTAGGACCAGAGTTTCGGATTGGGCTACTTTACTTTCCATCTTAATGAATAATTCTATCATGTTACGGTAACTTCCCTAAAGGACCCCACACAACAAGATTATTAATTAACCCCTTCTCATTGCACAATACCCAATCTAGGATAGCCTGTTCCCTGGTTGGCTCCTCAACGTACTGGTCTAAAAAACCATCTCGTACTCACTCCAGGAATTCATCCTCCACTGTATTATTGCTAATTTGGTTTGGCCAGTCTATACGTAGATTAAAGTCACCCATGATTACTGTAGTACCCTTGTTACATGCATCTCTAATTTCCTGTTTGACCCCCATCCCCTACATTACCACTACTGCTTGGAGGCCTACAGACAACTCCCAGTGTTTTCTGCCCCTTGGTGCTTCTCAACTCCACCCAGACTGATTCTACATCTCGATTTTCTGAGCCAATATCCTTTCTCACTATTGCTCTGATTTCATCCTTTACTAACAACGCCACCCCACCTCCTTTTCCTTTTTGCCGGTCCTTCCTAAATATTGAATACCCTTGGATATTCAGCTCCCAGCCGTTGTCACCCTGCAGCCATGTCTCCGTAATCGCAATTATATCATATCCGTTTACATCTATTTGCGCTGTTAATTCGTCTGCCTTATTATGACTGCTTCGTGCATTCAGATACAGTGCCTTTAGATTTGTCTTTCTAACATTTTTAGACTTTTTTTTTGTACTATGGCCCTATTTGTCTTACTACCATTTTTTCTTACTCAGACCCCATTTGTTGGTGCACTCGTTTGTATGCTCTGTCCCATCCTGACACAATCTGGTTATCCTTACCGCAAACAATTTCCTGCACTGCGTCCTTGTCTTTTCTCTTTAGCATTCTAGATTTCTCTCCACCAGGACCCCCACCCCCCTTAATTTAGTTTGAAGTCCTATTTACCTCCCTAGTTATTTGATTTGCGAGAACTCTAGTCCCAGCATAGTTCAGGTGGAGTCTGTCCCAACGGAAAAGCTTTTTCCCCAGTACTAGTGCCAGTGCCCTACGAATTGAAACCCACTTCTCCCACACCAATCTTTGAGCCACACATTCATCTCTCTGATCCTATTGACCCGATGCCAAATTGCTTGTGGCTCAGGTAATAATCCAGACATTACCTTTGTGGTCCTGCTTTTTAATTTAGTCCCAAGGCACTCCTGTGCATTCCTGATGTCCAGTGACGCTACGGGCAGCGAAGAAGTCACATCAATTTTAGAAGAGCTAGAAAGCCTATGTAATCAATTCCAGGATGATCAACACGCCAGGATTCGGTAATTGCAGAAAATCCAGAACTATGACTGGAATTTAGTCAAGTCTTCAACAAAAAAAGTGCCAATTGCACAAGAAAAAAAAAAAAAATCCATTGTAGAATATTTAAAGGCACTTTAACTGTAACGAGAGTGCCAGACACTGCAGACCACATGCACCAGGCATTTCCTCAAGTTTTTCCCAACTGGCCGCTGTAATTTTGGCGGAAACCCCGGGAGGTAATTCTCATTAACGGTTTTACGCTAAACGCTGTACGCCTGAATGCAAATAGCCTGGCCTTTGTAGAACAGACAGCAGCGGAGAAACTCTTTTGGTGTTACTCTCCCAAAACCCAAACTGCAATATAAACAGGTGTAACAACTGTAGTTCTTATGTCACAATAAAATCTTCAGTCAGCTCTTGAGCTTTGAAAAGTTAGCTACCCCTCATTTATAAACTGTCCACACATAGCACCACCTCACACCCCAGCTCACCCTTCCTCTTTCCAATTTGAAAAATGATGCATTCCACCTCCTCTGTCCATCAGTGGCAGAGCTTTCAGCTATTGTGCTCCGGTTCACAAATTCTCTCCAAAAAGGCCCTCCACCTTGCTACCTAATTTCCCCTACCGTCAAAAGCCTCCTCAAAATCTCCAACACTTGCCTACCTCGCCCAACTCTTCTCCAAATCCCCTCTGTGAAGCATCTTGGAACCCTCTGCTACATCAAAGACAAAAGTGTGTAGTTGTTGTTAGATTCAGAAGGTTCACAAAACTTCTACACTACTGGATATTTTATTTATTGCTTTTTAAATTTGTTTTAATAAAAAGGACAATGACTTTATTGTTAAAATTGCCAGTTCAGATCGATACCAATAACAGTCTCAAGGAATTCCAGCAAGTCTTCGAATCCTTTTTTGTTAATCATAAGCAAAACAAACATTTTGCAACTGCAAGGGAACAACAGTATTTCACACAACTGCAGTAAACACGACACCACAATACAATTTATTCATTGCAACAGCTTATATGGCCAACACTCCCAATTTTGGTAATGTTGTTTAGAAAATTATTTCACCATCAGAGCCCTAAAATCATTAAAAGCTGTTACTTCATCAGCAAACTTATAGGTCAATACTTGATGTGCTGGGTGCATAGCAATGTGTAAGGTACCTTCATCTGTAGAGTTTCAGGAACTGTCGCATCAATAAATGTTTGTTGCCTGATGTCATGCAGCAGACATCTTAATTACAAAACAATGTATAAGGTTTAAGTTTAAAATTGCCTCCCACTGACAAGGTTATTTTTTAAAATGAAGTAATTTCAATTAAAAGAACATGTTAACATGTTGCTAGCCTACCAAATACCTTCCACTTTTCAAACTTGCACTGTTCAAAGTATGTAGCTAGAGTGAATGAAACACATTCAACTATGTTGCCTCATTCACGTTAACCAGGTTATTCTTGTTACCTACAACGGATGCTCTTCTCTTCTCCGCAATTAGACCACCACTGTGCTTACACAAGTTCTATGGTATACGTACCTATGCGATTCAATGGCACTTGAGTTTGAGAAAACTGGAGCACCACCCAGTGTGTGCAGCAAGTATAACTTGGCTGCCTGCATATTTACCTACGGGAACTTTCTACTGGTTTGATGAGTCAGACTTCGTACTACTATAACAACTTGCATTTTTACAGTGCCTTTAATGTTGATAAACATCTCAGTGCTGCAGAGATGCAAGGAGAAAATGAACGCTGAACCAAAGGAGGAGGAGATATTAGGAGAGGTAACTGAAGATTGGTCAAAGAGGGGGTTTCAAGGAGGGTCTTACACTGCTAAATCAACACACAAATATTAGAAGGATTATAGAAATGGCAATGAGTAGCAACAAAAGGATTCACGGAAGCTTTGCTGGAAAGCCCTGACATTTATTTGGAACATCACACCTGTCAGGAAGGTCACAACACACTTTGCATATAATTAATGCTATTATGTAGATAAATACAGCAGTTATTTTGCACACAGCATGTTCCCACAAACAGTAATGAAGTGAATGATCAGTTAATCTAACTTTTGGTGGTGTTGACTGAGGGAGGACTGTTGGAAAGATACAAGAACTCCTTTCTCACCACGCCCCTCCCCCAAAGTATCATGGGATCCTTAAAGTGAGCCTGAACAGGCAGATAAGGCCTCAGTTTAATGTCTCATCCAAAGAATAGCACCTCACAATCCCACCAGCGTCAGTGTACTGGAATATCAACCAGTACTCAAGCCCAAGAATAGAGCTTGAAATCACAACTTTCCGACTCAGTGTACTACCAACTGGGCCAAGCTGATGCTGTGTAGGCAGTGGATTTACTGAAAGATAGATGGAACCTACAGGAATTTGGTACTCGTTTTGAGGCGAAAAAACAACTTCGTACCAACCCTCAAAAAGACAGCCAAGGACAAATTCCAAGTGCAGTCAAACTGGCTTGGGTATTACAACATACCCAGAGATCTATAAAACATGTGTTTTGAAGAAACTCAGGAATTGAATCTCCAGGGATCCTAAGCCAAATAAAAAAACATTCTAGAATCCTCAAGGAAATAATAGGGCTCAGGTTAAGATTTTGGGGACTCAGTAGATATAGGAACATATTTGAAGAGAAGAGCTGAATTCCAGAAGTAAGGTGAGAGTGACTGTCCTTGATATCAAGGCAGCATTTGACCGAGTGTGGCACCAAGGAGCCCTAGTAAAATTGAAGTTAATGGGAATCAGGGGGAAAACTCTTCAGTGGCTGGAGTCATACCTAGCACAAAGGAAGATGGTAGTGGTTGTTGGAGGCCAATCATCTCAGCCTCAGGACATTGCTGCAGGAGTTCCTCAGGGCAGTGTCCTAGGCCCAACCATCTTCAGCTGCTTCATCAATGACCTTCCTTCCATCATAAAGGTCAGAAATGGGGATGTTTGCTGATGATTGCACAGTGTTCAGTTCCATTCGCAACCCCTCAAATAACGAAGCAGTCCGTGCCCGCATGCAGCAAGACCTGGACAACATCCAGGCTTGGGCTGATAAGTGCCAGGCAATGACCATCTCCAACAAGAGAGAGTCTAACCACCTCCCCTTGACATTCAACGGCATTACCATCGCCGAATCCCCCATCAACATTCTGGGGGACACTATTGACCAGAAACGTAACTGGACCAGCCATATAAATACTGTGGCTACAAGAGCAGGTCAGAAGCTGGGTATTCTGCAGCAAGTGACTCACCTCCTGACTCCCCAAAGCCTTTCTACCATCTACAAGGCACAAATCAGGAGTGTGATGGAATACTCTCCACTAGCCTGGATAAATGCAGCTCCAACAACACTCGAAGCTCGACACCATCCAGGACAAAGCAGCCCACTTGATTGGCACCCCATCCACCACCCTAAACATTCACTCCCTTCACCACCGGCACACTGTGGCTGCAGTGTGTACCATTCCCAGGATGCACTGCAGCAACTCGCCGAGGCTTCTTTGACAGCACCTCCCAAACCCGTGACCTCTACCACCTAGAAAGACAAGGGCAGCAGGCACATGGGAACAACTCCTGCACATTCCCCCCCAAGTCACACATCATCCCGACTTGGAAATATATCGCCGTTCCTTCACAGTCGCTGGGTCAAAATCCTGGAACTCCCTTCCTAACAGCACTGTGGGAGAACCTTCACCACACGGAGTGCAGCGGTTCAAGGCGGCGGCTCACCACCACCTTCTCAAGGGCAATTAGGGAGGGGCAATAAATGCTGGCCTAGCCAGCGATGCCCACATCCCATGAACAAATAAAAAAAAGATAGCAACCATTATCCCAATATTCAAAAATACAAGTTTTAGACTAGAGGAGCAAATTGCAAGGCTCATGCAGTTAATGGCAAATTAGCTAGCTGGATTAAAATGAAAATCAGAGTTAAAAAGAACTCGCAACAGCTCTGGTATGAGGCATGGTGATAAGTGGAGTTCTGCAGGACCAATCATACACCTTTCCAAAATGTCCAGAAACAAGGGCCACCACAAAAATAAGTGTTGAAGTTTTTTCCAAACACCAACTAACTCTCCCAGTGGCCCAGCGGACAAAGGCATCGCCTGGTACAAGATGGAATACACAGAAAAGAAGGTTTCAGGTCTGAATTAATTAATTTCATCCAGGCGAGACTTGGGACCTTGACAATCAGATCCAAGTCTCACCTGGGAGAAATCTTGGGCTAGGAAGGGGGGGAAAAATGGTCAATCGGGGACTCCTGTATTAGTCAATCCTGATTCCTGTCCAGTGACTTTGCTGAGAAGTGCATGTTTCAGCCATGATGCTTCCTTTATCAAAAAGCATGCCAGTATTCACCATCTTGGCTCACACATGAAGAATGGTCACTTTTTAAAATGGAGGTCATGCAGTGGCTCACTCAGCTGTACCCCAGCAGAAAGACTTAAAATTGTCACACCAGCTGCCAAGTGAACTGCTCCACCTGGTCAGTAATTGTTTTTCCCTATTTACATAACAGCTAATTGAGTTTTGCAATCCACTAAGCAGCTGTTTCAAATTAATGGAAATCTAAGCCTTGAATTTAACCTTTTTCCCCCTCACTAGTCACAAACAAAATCACGACAACCAGATGAAGCTTGCTTACAGAGGTTAGATGATATACTGCAATTGCAAAACCAAGTAACAAGATAAAAAGATCCAGTAAGAGTTTGATAATTACCTACCACTGAATTTGAAATATAAAAAACAGGAAATGATGGCAACAGAAAGCAGGTACATCAAAATTTGAAAATAGAAAAAGGTTAATGTTTCAGATGTAAACTGTCAGTACCATTAAACGTGACCCTTGTTAAATCATGCATTAAGTGGGGAAATGGATTGAATGCTGAACCATGTAAGCGAGGAAGATAGTATGTGCTAAGTTATTTCCTTGATCTGTACTGAGATAACCAATCTCCACTTGAGCAGCATGGGAGTGGAGTGAAAGAAGGAAAAAGGATTGCCTGCTCACCATCCAGAAACCAATGGACAGGACCAGACTCAACTGCGATACCTTCCATGGTCTAATAGCCTCCCAGTACCCAACAATCAGGCTTAAACATGGAGAACAGCCACTTGCTCTAGGTACCAGAAGGCCTAAGATGGCTAGAAAAAGATAAGCAAGTCTTCAAGAGAGGAGGGGAAAAAAATTGGTTTTTTTTTTATTATAAAAGATACAAGATGTTTGTTCTTCATTTTTATACTGAACAGATGAATATAACCAGCTGGTGCAAATTTAAGACCAACAAAAAAGGTTTAAAGAAAGGCTTTAATATTTCCATTAAAAAGTTACATCTGTTTGGAAGGGTGGAAAAGGGAAAGGTAAAATTTTATTCCGTTCTCTCCCAAAGCCAAAGACTTTTCTTGGGATACAGTACCACAGATTCTGCAGCTTCCTAATACTTTACCCAAGAGGCCAGTACAGACATGGAGGCCCTGACCAACAGCACTAAGAGGCCACCGAGTGTGGCAAGCACCCAACATCCATGAATGCACTACGGATAACAAATCAAGAGCAGAAAACATTGATTTTCCCTTCCTTCATTGCCCGAGGACACCAGGATCAATTGTCGTGTCCCACCACGATTCTAGCCAAGACTCACTAGCCCATCACAGAAAAACTATACCTCAAAAATTGGAAAGAACTTTGAATTATGTCACTTCATGCACAGTTTATTACCAGTGTCACAGGCTCTTCACATGAAAATATACAGATCACAGGCCACCAGTTAACTAAATTCATCCAGCAGGGTAGCAATGACCATTTTTGGAGAAAAAGTAAAAAATACCCCATTATACAAAAACCCCAACAGAACCAGCCTTTTGTTCAATTTTTCAATTAAGACTTGTGACAACAGCTCCTCAAAAAAGTTACTATCTGGCATTGTGGCTCTTAACCAAGTCAGTGAGTATCCTTGCCCAACGCAATGAGCGTTGGCAGGCAGTTCAACTATTGGGAGAGGCAGAGGAGGGGGCATATCAGAGGAGTCCGATCCTGTCCTTACACAATAGCCGGTCAATTTCATGGGTCAGCGGTCAGAAATTGGGAGTAGGAACTTTGGACAATTTTTGCTCAAGCCTAGGGACGACGAAACTTAACAAATGCCCTCGCTGATAGTCCGTTATCTTACGCACTCAGCACTGACTAAAAATCGAACCAGGATTATCCTAGGCCTGCAGGGCACAGTACCACACATAAAAAAAAGTCCCTTTCCACGTATTAACTACCTACTTTTGCCCCAACTCCATATAAACAACAGATTTAGTAATCAGTTAGTAAACTGTCTAAGTGCATTAATGTGCATATTTTACAACTGCACATTTATAGGAATTATTAAATTTGACCCAAGGTCCATCTCTTTCACCCCCAGGCAAGACCCAACTATTTTGTTAGCAAGTAAACGAAAAGTCCAAAGGGAATAATTGTGTTAAAATTACATTTCCCTCTTTTAATTAAGAAGGATGGTAACATGCTCAGCTGTCTTCTCATCCGTGCACTACTCTCCTTCCACTAGGAGGGCAAGGCAGCCTTGGCTGTAGACTTCTTCACTGCTGCACTGTATTGTGTCCTACAGGCTTTAAAAAAGGGACAGGATGCCTCTCCCCTCAGACTATTTTGGCTGAAATCGATAACCCAGTGCATACTAAAATCATAAGAAATACATCCAACCATTCCATTGCTTGGTACATTAAAGCAACAATTTACCAAAACAAAAATATACTAATCTACAGTGGGACATGTCATCTGGTTAAAAAGGAAGGCACAACAATGTAAAAGACCGGAGCAGCGACATGTATTTTTTTTATTCATTCATGGGATGTGGGCGTCGCTGGCAAGGCCAGCATTTATTGCCCATCCCTAATTGCCCTTGAGAAGATGGTGATGAGCCGCCTTCTTGAACCGCTGCAGTCCATGTGGTGAAGGTTCTCCCACAGTGCTGTTAGGAAGGGAGTTCCAGGATTTTGACCCAGCGACGATGAAGGAACGGCGATATATTTCCAAGTCGGGATGGTGAGACTTGGAGGGGGAACGTGCAGGTGGTGTTGTTCCCATGTGCCTGCTGCCCTTGTCCTTCTAGGTGGTAGAGGTCATGGGTTGGGGAGGTGCTGTTGAAGAAGCCTTGGCGAGTTGCTGCAGTGCATCCTGGGGATGGTACACACTGCAGCCACTGTGCGCCGGTGGTGGAGGGAGTGAATGTTTAGGGTGGTGGATGGGGTGCCAATCAAGCAGGCTGCTTTGTCCTGGTTGGTGTCGAGCTTCTTGAGTGTTGTTGGAGCTGCACTCATCCAGGCAAGTGGAGAGTATTCAATCACACTCCTGACTTGTGCCTTGTTGTGCTTCCGATTGGTGCACCTAACCTTACACATTATCATCTGCCACCCACCAAGTTCCTTATCTCCTGAATACCATCATGAGGTGCTGCTGAGTGGAAATTAGGCACATTCTCAACAGGAGGCAAAGGGCATTATATAAATCAGAATAGCATTCAACCCTGGACTACTTCTAGCAATAGGCTGCTGGCTTACAGTGACAAAGGGAGCCTTGTAAAATTCCTGCCTGAAAAATAAGATCTAAATGAGGTGCAGTTTGAGGTTTTGGGTCATAAAATCAGTGGGCATGTTTCACAAATTCAGTTTCCAGCACTCTCAATGTGGATAGGAAAGTCAGAGGGGAGGAAACGATCAAGATCAGTGAAATGGGGACAAGTGCTTCTAATCCACCTGCAGTTTTAAACACACTAACAGAACTCCATCCATGACAGAAAGATGTCATGCCATGTTATTTAGGCTTCTTACAGGTATATAAATAGGACAAAGAGTTTTGTGTCCATTTTCAAAATGAATCCAGCAACAAAAGAAAAGGCACTTAAAAGTTTGGCTAAAATTCAGGCAGGCTTTTGTGTGCGTTTTTCTCCATTTCCAATTTTCTCCTCTTCTCTCTCTCGATATCAATGCCATCACTTGGGTATGGTCCCAAAATCTGTAGCCTCTCTCCAGTAGCTTGTTCAATTGGCTATTATTCGAGTGTGAGCTTCAATAGCAAGTGTCAGCCTACCATCCAACTCAGGAAGACATCTCAGAGGGAACCATGGCTGATTTTGCCCTTTCTAAGCTCGAGATGCTGCAACTAATGGTACTTTACTGCTGCCCCAACTAAGATCAGCTAATTTAGCACAAACTAGGTATCGAACCCAAGACATCCTAATTTGTAAGTCTCAGAAACTAAGACTTTACTACTTAGTCATTGGGATCGAAGAAAAATGTTTTTAAATTTGTTTAAAAAATGTTCAAAGAGATAGAACATAAATCCATCCACACTAAAATTTTAAATGGGTATTGCATAGCACTGAAGGATGAAGTTCAGACATAACACACGAACTGGCTTGGAGCTCAACAAATTGAGGATGCTAAATTATCACCTCATTGTCAGGTATTTCCTGGTTACAACCATGAAAACATGAGCTTATATTGTATTTATACACGTTCACAATTTCAAAAAAAAACTGAACTTTTGCACTTAATCCCCCTCAAAACGGTACGATTAACCTCAACTTTGATAGAGAAAAGGACAACTTCCTTTGATTGCCAAGACGTCCACTGGCGTCCATAGCTATCGCTTTTAACATTTTCTCTGAATTGTGAAGTGTACTGGGGAAGCTGCTTTATTCACAAGTTTCAAGAGTGCACATGGCAGAATAAACCTCCCAACCAAATTGCTTTTGTACTGTTGTGAAAAATATTGACAACGATGGATGTCTTTGAAATTGGCTACATCGATTCTGGAGGTAAAAGCAGCAGTCCACAAACTCTCAGACTAGGGCCCGTTATCGTCACTCAGTATTTGGCTAACGTGAACTAAAAAAGATGAATTCAACTTTGCAGACTACAGATTATTATATGCAAAATAATGTAGTATGTTACAAAGCAATAACAGAGACAGAGAATGCCATAACCAAGAGAGCAAAGCTCAAATAAGACAACACCATCTCAACAAAGATTAATACACTAGTGTTGAAGGTAGCATTTAGAATACATCCAAACGCAAGGATATATATTGTTTTTAAAAAGCCAGTGGTGTTGTGGCAGACAGCAATGTACAGCAGCCTCTCATGAGCAAATAATGTGATTTTATAAAAGGTAATGATTTAAAAGAATTCCAATGCTCTCCTGGCTGGCCTCCCATCTTTGACCCTCCATAAACTTCAGCACATCCAAAGCTCTGCTGCTTATATCCTGACTCGCACCAAGTCCTGTTCACACATCACCCATGCTCGCTGACCTACAGTGGCTCCAAGTAACTCCTCAATTTTAAAATTCTCACCCACGCGTTTAAATCCTTCCACGGCCTAGCTCCTCCTGATCTGCGAACTCCTCCAGCCCTACAAGCCTCTGAGAATGTTACGTTCCTCCAATTCTAGCCTCTTGTGCATCCCCTATTTCCTTCACCTCTCCATTGGCAGCTGTGTCTTCAGCTGTCTTGGCCCCAAGCTCTGGAATTCCCTCCTTAAACCCCTCTACTTCCGTCAAGAAGCTCCTTAAAACCTACCTTTTTCACCTGTCCTAATATCTCATGTGGCTTGTGTCAAATTTCATCCGATGACCCTCCAGCGAAGGGCCTTGGGCTGTTTTACTACATTAAAGGCGCTATATAAATGCAAGTTGTTGCTGAATGTGAAACATTTTTGCGCATAGTATATTTTGTATCATGAGGGGCCCCGGGAATTAAACAGCACAAATATTTTTAGAACTAGCACTAGGTATTTAAAGCACACAAAGGTAAAGCATTGCATAAATTACGGGTGAAGTGTCTCATGAACCAGCCAGCCAAAACCATAACATATTAACAGCTCATGAATCAGCCCAAGTATATTGACAGCTTTAAGTGGTACACAGGTTGACTTAATTAAGCAATTTCAGTACTTTCTGAAATTGTGTTTTTAAAAAAATTACCATTTGAAACCTAATTTTGGAGAGATCTGCAGGAGTGAATTACTACCAACAGGAAAAATGTTGTTCAATATGGCAAAAAAATCAAGTTTCTTCAAATTTTATTAAATTAACAAAATTTATTTTGCTAATGATAATACAGGTAAAGCCATCACCACAGCTTTCATATTTGGGGATATTATTTTGAAGGGATGCCTCGCTATGCCTCTGTTGCTTGCCTCACCAGCATCCAATTTAAAATTAATTCTACAAATTAAAAAAGATGGGATGAGCTGCTAAAACATGCATGCCAACAATTCTGTTAACATGAGCAACTCAATTAGAGTTTTTAAATATAAAAACATTTTTGCATCTTGAAATATTGATGTGCAATTGCCATTCTTCACTACAGTGGTCAGAAAAAAAAAATCACTGGTTAGTAATTGTAGTTGGACAAAACAGTCTATTAAAACATGTCAAAAACTAATTCAAGTGTAAGATCTTTATTTGAACTCCTCAAATAGCCTAGTAGGTAAACGCACTGCTTCACATAATATTAAGCCACGAGGAGGTCTAGATTGGCTTGATTCAGCTCTCAGCAACAATTTGGCACAATTGACCTTAGCACTCCTGGTCTACAGTTGCCCCTTCTAACCACAATCTAGTACGTCTTGCTAGAAACCATGCCTACACATTGGGAAAAGACAGAATCAAGCTTGGTTGCAGGGCCTTGGTATTCAAATTCACTATCTAGGCTCACACACAAAGAATAAACATGCAGGCATGGTTCGAGAAGGTTGTAACTGCTTATGAGAACAGCACCATTATGGAAGTCAGCGCCTCCTGGGAGCAGTGGGAGGGGAAAAACAACAAAAAGTGTCGCAAAAATAAATAAATCAAGTCCCTAACTGAATTACCTCAGTACTCAACCAAGTGAGAAATTCTGCAATCTGAAAGCACAAGACAATGAAGACAAGGACATTTTTCAGAGTTAAGAATTGCAACAATTAAAAGTATACTTTGATATACCTAATTCAAGCTCTACCAGTTGTATCAATCTATTGTACATTATATATACTTAATAGTGGTTTATCACGTCAAAATGTCTCCAATGGTTCACACAAAGAGTTACTTCTGAAATACAGTGACTTTTAGGCACTTACAGCTACTGTGCTGGCGACATCCCATTAAAAGCAATGAGATAAACATCCAGTTAATGTTTTTGACGGTAGTAGTTGAAGTGTTAGCCAAGACAACATGGCAATTTCCTGCTCTTCAAGTGTGCCAGCTCCACTTGAACATGCAGACAGGGCCTTAGTTTAATGACTCAACTCTAGATGCCCCATCAGAGTTGCAAGTTCAAATCGCAGCTTTGAAGGATATTAGAATTTGCTTGCCTTCAATGGAAAATGTTTGGAGTGAGCAAGACTACCAGTTTGGGCATCACATACTTACTGAGAACAGCAAACACGCCTTGGGTTCAATAACAACTAACAAACTGAAACCTTTAAGATTATGTGAATTATACTTCAAAAACTTTCAAGGAGGTTCAATTTAACTTTTGAATCAAAGTAGCCAGTTTTATTTTGGAATGTATGCTAAAAAGAAATCTATTTTTGTGCAAGTCATCTTGACACACAGTCTCTCCTAAATTACCACTATGCTGGAGCTTTTGAAGTTGGACCAAATGGATTTCTGCTTTTTGGAAAGCATACGCGGAGGGTTGTGAATCTTTGGAATTCTCTACCCCAGAGAGCTGTGGATGCTGAGTCATTGAATATATTCAAGGCGGAGATGGATAGATTTTTGGACTCTAGGGGAAATCAAGGGATATGGGGATCGGGCGGGAAAGTGGAGTTGAGGTCAAAGATCAGCCATGATCTTACTCAATGGCGGAGCAGGCTCGAGGGGCCGTATGGCCTACTCCTGCTCCTATTTCTTATGTTCTCATACACAAGAATCAATTTAGAACTGTATCAAAAGATTCTTTTTTGCAATCATTCTAACAGTGATAATTTCTTCCTGCTGCCTGAATTCGATACCACGTGCCCCTCCCTCCTCTTTATTTCATGAACAAAATATCACAGCACCTTAAAGTGAACAATACTAAACACACTACTTGATACCTAGATGTATCAAAAATGGCAACAGAAGCATGTTGTAACTACATATAAATGCTATTCTGCAGAAATGCAATTTGAACCAAGTGCAAAAGGATTTTGGCCACATTTTCAGTCGAAAATCAAAATTTTTAAAAAATGATTTGAAGACTGATGCCAAACTTGTTTAGAGGCCTATTTACACTGACCAAGACCACATATATTTCTCATCTGAATCAGCTCATGCTACAATGGTATAATAGATAGCGACAAATTGTACTTACATAACAATCCTTCTAGTCAGGAACCAATATTTTCGTCTGTGTCTGTCATATCCTATAGGCTCATGGCGAACATATGGTTTACTTTTCTGGATTTCAGGCACGCAATCACAAACACCAAGCACTTTGTGTGCCACACAGATCTCACACTGCCACTCGTCCTCTGGCACTTCTTCAAGTGGCGGTTTCACACATTCTAAATGGTATACAGCTGAGCAGGTTTCACAGCAAAGCAGATCACCGAGCTTGTGACAAACCCGACAGTGGTCATCATACTGAATCACACCCTCAGACATCAACTCCTCGCGGGCAATGTTCGTCGTCAGGAACTGATCCACTAAAAATTGAAGAACTTTGATTTTATTTTCTATTGGTCCGTAGGGGTATTCATCCTTTTCCTGATAGGGTAGTACATGATGGTATTCCCGGTCGCTTTCGCAATAGGCTCGTACCAGTTCTGGCCACGTCATCCCATCTATAAGGTACAATGTGGAATTGATGCTATCTTTTAAGTCAGCAGGACCAAAGGTGGTGTTTGATGAATCCTCTTCTCGTAAAATTGCTTTCAACAAAGCAATGTGCATTTCTGCAATTAACGTACACTGCTCCTGACCAACCAGTGCAGCACAAAAGTCTTCAAAGCGGAAAGGTGAAAGACGCAACACTGTTCCAAAATTATTCAACACCTCATAAATAGCTATAATGCTCAACAGCTCTTCACTGGGCACCAATAAGTCCTCTGAACATTTTGGAATATCAAGAGGAATAACGTCCGTCTCTTCAAACAGTGGCGACCGTGCCCGATGCACCCTTGTCTGTCTTCTCCTTCCTGTAAACACAGCAACAGAAAAAAAGTTAAAATTCACATAACTTCCCACACAAGCAACAAACTTAGTGACAGCACTATTACTTAAAGATGTACAAATAGATTCTTCCTGTTCCTCCATCGCTTTTCCAATTTTCTCCTCTGCTGGGGTACAGTTCCACATATGTTTTTAGCTCCGTGAGCCAACACTTGTGTGCTGCAGGCTATTTGACTGCAGGAACCCTGACTGCTTTTCCTCCCTCCCTAGCCCAAGACACTGATAACCCAGATGCAGTCTCAGCCAATATCAGCACAGTGGAGGCCAGAGATCAAGCTTTGGGTCTTTCCTGGGTCTGTATGACCACACCAGGACTTGCATTTATTCACTAAGCCAGCAAGAAATGTTACGTTTTACTTTTAATCCTATACTACCACATCAAACCGAAAAAGGGCTGCACCCAAACCATCAACTTTTCCGTTCCCTCCGTAAGATGCTGACTGACCAGCTGTATTTCCAGCATTTTCTGTTTTTGATTTCCAACATCTGCAGTATTTTGCATTTTACTGGAGGAGTTGCTCATTTGTTTTTGACCTGCTCCCCACTTTCTTCATTATTTATTATATCATTCCTACAATAAGTTATTTTTACCAGACACTTCCAGGATGAGGGCATCTGCTCCAAATGCTCCATTGTAGCCACTCCATAACTAGCTGAGAAAATAGGGGGAATTTTAACTCCTGAGCGGGAAGCTAGCTGGGAAAGCGGGCTTTTACGGGGAAGGGGGTGGAGAGCCCGACGCAGCAGAGACCCAGGCTTTCCTTGTGGGACCTGGCAGAGCACTCCTCCTACTCCTGGTCCCACAAAGGAAAGTTTAACACTTGTGTTACAGGGCCTCTTCTGCCTGCAGACCAGGTTTCATCGAGTGAAACGGCTTCCCCGCTCAGTCGGCAGTTAAAATACCATTGAGGTCCCATCTACGTCATAGGACCCTGATCCGCATAAACATGAGGTTCTTGCTTGCTTCGGGTTGGGGGGTGGGCGCCCCTCAGCCACATGAAGAAACAGTGTCATTGAAACTGCCGTCAGGTGGGAATGGAGCGGGAAATTGACCCGCGCCATTTAACTCCTGCTCTGCCTGGTTTCCGTCGGGTGGGGAAAGTTAAAATTCACTTTAAAATGCCTCTGATGTATGGTCCTTCATTTACCAGTTTCCTAAATGGCTCAACTGAAATCCAGAATTGGCCATGAGGGACTATTCCAATATTCTCTCGCGCTGGGATGTCCAAACTGCAGTCCGTGAACCATAGTACTCTCCATGGGCCCCATTAATTCAGCACTCAAACTCAGGCTTGAATTTTGTGGGCTCTTTGTAGATCTGTTACCTTATTGATGGATAAATCCTAGTATCAGCAGTGAGATATATGCAAATTAATTAGGAACACAAAGTTAAACTTGACATGTGGCCTTCTCCCAAGGCTCCAACTAATGATCCACAAAACCAATAAGCTTGGACTTCCCTGCTCTAACATAATGCAGCATAAATACACCAATGCATTAGAATACCATGACATTCATAAGAAATAAAATAAACATTGCTTGTGTCTTTCTCATTAACCAGCAATATGACCCTTTGTTACAAATGACTTAGGCTTTCACTGAACCAGAGAAAGCACTGCCATTCTTGTGTCAACATACCTTTTGTATTTTAAAGAATATTTTTTTGTTTCTCTTTTTTTAAAAAAAAACTACTTTTATTTTGCCCCCTTCAAGGTCTCTGGACAGCGCACATTCTGTACTCCCAAGACTATGGAAATGTTGCTGCAAATGGTTGCTAGGAGGTATATGAGAGCAGTCAGAAGCAGCTTGCCCTCAGATATTCCCTCCCTCCCTGCAGACAAACACATAGGCTCCACCTGCCACCAGGTACTGTTAGCATGACCAGGAAATCACTGGACGACAAATTCACAAGCACAAACCCACATCTCATCACACTGGGTGCAACACATTGAAACACAAAGAGGCTGTCTCATGACAAAATGTAACTTAATTTTCTTGTAGAAAGATAGGAATCATCTGCCAACTCCACAGTCGGATGGTAACAGTGAAAGCAGAGCTGTTAAAAACATACAATCTAAAATACTTAACATAACAGCAAATTATTTGTTGCTCCAAGGCAAATTTTATGTTTTGGGAACCTAAAAACCCCACATATAAATTCCATTCAAGCTATTTTATCACCTTTTCAGATTAAATCAACAACTACATGCACTTATATAGCACCTTTAACATAGTGCAGTGGTAACAGGTACTGCACCAACAATTCAGAGATCATGAGTTCAAATATCATGGTAATTTGTGAGAATGAATTCAATAAATCTGGGACAATAATTTTAAAAAATTTATTAAGAAAGCTGCCAGACTGCTGTTAAAACCCAACTTTGGCCAACACAAAACTCCAGTCCATACTTTGTGATTAACTCTTAATGTCAGTTATAAAAACAATTGCTACCAAGAAAGCAACTAGGGATGGACAATAAACGTGGCCTTTCCAGTGTCAATGTTCTGAGCACAATAAAAATAAACTATGAGACACATTGTGTGTAAAGTTACTTTGTGCAAATGCTGTAACCAGGCAGATTAAAGAAACCATACTGCACAAAAAGTGTAAAAAATGTACAATTTTGCATATTACAAAGTTCAGTACACCGACAAAGTAACATACTGAATCCTCTCACTTTCAATATGTTATTCCCCTTTAAATATGTCCAAATTTTGGATGGCTAATGTTCCTTTCACAAAGGAAAAAGCTTTACAGAAACACTCAAAGTTGGATGTTTGTATCAGTTTTATAAATTTTATTGAGTAAAATGCAAGGAACAAATTTTGGATATATATTCCAATAGCATTATGAAAAGACTTTTTCACACCACATGGAATTTAGTCTAGGGGAAACATAAGGATAGCATTGTATTAACTCTAGTTAAACACACAGCTAGCTGGCTGCTTCACCAACTGACAGCTTAGGATATGCAAGCACAAGAGCACAGGAAAAGTTTTGAGAGAGACAACTAATTACAGGATGCTTCTTTAGCCCAAAAAATTAGATGTAATGGGTGGGGGTTAGGAGAATGAGTGTAGCCTAGAAAAATGGACAAAAAAAAGCCGGCGCTGGCAGCATTCAGGAAAACCAGATCTATATGCAGCCTAAAGGGCGCTCCTTAAAAGGATGTCAAACGGGCCTCCCCCATCCCCACCCCTCCCCCCACCACCTTTAAAGGACTTACCCGAGGGCGGCTGTCGGTGACAGTGGGCCAATCTTCGAGGCCTCTTTTCCAACGAGCTGCCTAGGAATTGGGTGTCCGCAGCATGCCAATTCGCTGATAACAAGGCCCAAGGTTGTGTGCGTGTGCGTGAGATCGATCACATCACACAAAGCTTTTACTGTGTAGCTCTAGTATCTTGCCATACAAAGATAGGTTACACACTGTGAAACCAGGGTCATTATCTGTGGACACTTTTTGTAGCAAGATATTGCTTCTCTCTCAAATCAGTCTGTTTGGCTTATGTCACTAGTTCGGAATCAATCATAATTCTTGAACCTTCCTTCTATGGTATAAGGCAGATAAATTAATAACTGGCTTACGCAACAGGGCATTTCACAGATAGATTTTCTGGACGCAACCTGACATGTAGAGGCTTTCTTCTCTATCATTATTACTCTCCAATTGCTTTTTGTTATTCAATTCTTTTTGCCAAAGACCCTCCATGTTCTCATGCTTCTCATTAGTAAAACTATCATGTGGACTGTCCATTAACAAGATTAAGATTTTTGCATATATTTAAACAGTATGGTAAAACGCTGGTCTGTAATATCTGTTGAGAAATATTCATCTAGTTGCATTGAAAACAGCCCTAATCCAGTACAAACACAAGGCTGTTCTAATGCAAACGTAATGTGTAAACCAGCAGGGGTTGGTTATTTGCTCTCATCTCCTTACAAAAACATTTCTGGCACCATAAGAGTTATGATTATCTGGCCCAGTAACCCCTTTCTTGAAAAGGTACAGCATCTATAATTTGCTTAATTTATGGCATTTTTCTCAATTATTAGTGTGAACCCAACTACACATATTTCTGATTAATGGGTTAACAGTAGGGAGACCAGATCAGTAATGAAATATTCCAAAATTGCAAATTTAAGCTCAGAACAGTAATTTAAAACACTAAGGATACTCAACAGTTCAGCAGTTCCATATACTGAAATAGATGACAGATTACTATTAGCTATCAGTTTTGCAATGTTGTATATGTCTACATGAGTAAGAAACACTTGTCTTAACCAATTTAAAAACATTTTATTTTAAATTATATGGAAAAATGACTTTTTCCTTGAACAAATCCAATTGCAAATCAGTCACAATGGAGTGCAAACAATGCATTAAAATGAGTCCAATGTGAGTCCCCCCACCTCTCACAGCCCAGTGGTAATCGACAACATGGCATTTAGCCATACAAACCAGTACGATAAAAGGCTTGATATCTGGTTTCTATCTCCATTTGAATCCCATCTGCCATGTGTGGCACTATACCCCAACAGCTTAAGATTGGGGGGGGGGGGGGGGGGGGGTGGGAAAGAGAGGAAAGAAAATGGGAGGGTGAGGGGGAAGAATAACTATCCCAATTCAACTCTTTGAATGTGATGCAGATTTATTTTCAAACTATTCCACAAAATGTCAAAGCATGCAGTCAGGCTTGCCCAAAATACTTGTGGTTTCAACAGCATACCCAGTCAGAGGCATGTTTACCCAATCCAGAAGCTGCCAGGCTGAAGTTACAGACCCGCTGCAATTAATATATAACGGCCCGAGATACACAGTCAGTGATGTCACTGGAAGGACCTGGCAGTGAGGAGGCAGAATGTGGCAAATTTCTATTGGAGGTTAACAATTTTGATTATGTAACAGGCTGGGTAAATTGGGTACGAGCACTCCCCAGATTTCCCCTCCTCTACAAGGCTACATCATCCCACTGGAATTGCACAGTTTAACAGACCACTTCTGTCCCTACAGGTACGTATTTTCAGATCACAGAATATTAAAGGATATTCTGATCAGTCATTCCCTTCAGATGAATGAGTACTGCTGCATTTCTGGACTAAAGACAAAGATCAGTAACAACTATCACCAGTGTATGGCATCTGAAATAGACAGTTTTTGAATTTTGCCAAAAAGACACAAACAGTAGATTACAGCTGCTAATCTCAAATGTATCCAAGCCTGGTGTCTTCATGGGTTGCATAGAAAAGTATCTTTTTCTGATTACATTAAACTACACTGTTCTTGTATCATTGCCAACACCTCATTACTTCTCTTGTCGATCCACTTCATTTTCTCCATACATCTCCAAAACCACATCTCAAAGTGCTCTAGAAGCCTGACCACCTCTCTCCTCAGCATTTATATTTCAGCACCACACTCCATATCAAAATCTTAACTAATCTTTTCTTCAGTTCTCTGTTCAGTTGGCCAATCAATATCCTATTCATTCTATTAAATGCAGCTTTTCCCATTAAATGTAAAAACCAAACATAGGAAAAAAAGTGTTGAAATATAAATATTTTCACAACTGTATTAGAACATAAATTGTGCAAGTGTTCAGGTAACACAGGCCAGTGTTTCAGATCTAGAAAAAGATATTTCTTTTTTTTAACAGGTTTACCTTTACTTTACAGAAGCTAAAATGTGGACGTGTTGATCTCGTCATTTCATGTAGATCTTTGTTTACAAGCTAGCTACAAAATTCAAGTTTGAACTGAAGTAAATAACACAAACCGAACGCCCAGCTATCCACAGAGCCGCATTAAGAATTCCTGGGGCCCTGGACACAGAACTTTTGGGGGGGGGGGCCCCCCACCACACAACGGTCCCCGATGCTGTCTTCATTAGCTGTCATTTTTCCACACGTGAATTGAGAGCTGTGGAGACACTGTGGTCACCTACCCTGCTCAGTGGCTCCGACCGGGACTTCCCGCCTTTGGGAGCATAAGCAAGCTGCGTTGGCGTGACCACTCTCCTTAGAACCAGGGTCTGGGAATCCATTCATGCAACTGAAAAGCCAGCAGGCAGCGCCATTCCAAAAAAACAGCTGGCTACATCATTTAAACTGGATTGGTGTTCACAGGCCCCTGGCGGGGGCCCATTTGGCTGGAGACCTTAGTGTGGGCCCTGTAGGCCCTTGTGTTAATGCGCCCCTGGCTATACGACAGAATGTACAATACCACAGAAACAATGGACAAGTGGTAGGCCTTCCCATGAGTTGCTCTGCTCATGAATGCAGCACCCTCTAATTTTAAATTATTTTTCTTCTTTCCCCCACAAGCAGTCTCCCAACTCAAAAGGGAGTGGCAAACTGCTTCCAGATCTACACCAAGCCCAGTATGAAACTGGCTGCTGGGAAGTGCACAAAAGCATGCAAAATTATGACTCTCCACATGATGCCTCCCAGCAAAAACATGACTACGAACACAAAAGGATCACAAATGGTTCAGAAGGATCTCTTTCAAAAAGGTGTTGATTGATGATCAGTGTTCCATTTTGAATTTCAACACAGATTCTCCAAAGAGGAGTCCTCCCATTCTTATCACAATATTTTTTTTTAAAATGTCCTTGCTAAAGAATGATTGATGAAGATTTTTTTTGTATTTTTAAAATGTATTTAAACAGCAAGCCCAACCAACAGCAATTGAGGAAGTTAGCTCGAGTTACTGAACCTGACTCTGAATTTGCTCAATTATCATTTATCAACCTGAGGCACTTCTGCAAATCTGTCATTTTAACTGTGCACATAAATTCTGCTACCTCACTCCATCAGGCTCCCAGCCAGTCCTTCCAAGAGTTAACAGTGCTGTTTAAACAAAATTATGTCCAAAATATTTTTAAGTACATGTTTAGTTATAACTTTTTAAAAATGTTTTACACTTCAAAATTGTTTGCATTGCTGGGATTGTCCCTTCAAATACGAAGATGTTTCAAGTATTTGGACTTCTTCCGTCTACCCGAAAATATATTTTCTCATTTCATTCAATTAATATGTATCGGGGAAGAGGTAACGATCACTAATCAGTTTTGGAAATTCTATTAAGAAATAATTATGAAGTATATTTCCACTTGAAAACAATGGGAATTTTAATGTCCCTTAGCCCTTAAGATGCAGTAGAAAGTCATTTTTGTACAGCTACCAACTATTCATCTATAGTAAAAACAGAAACTGCTGGGAATATTCAGCAAGTCAAGCAGCATTTGTGGAGAAATAAACAGAATTAACATTTCAGGTCAATGATTTTTCATCAGATGTAATGTTTCATCTATAATGGTTCTTTCAAATTCTCCCTCAAAAAAAAAGCTCCTGAATGCTTAAATGCACTGCGTGGTACGATACTGACCCATACAAACCAGAAAGATTACATTTTCAAACTCCAGTCCAGAGCTAGCTTATCTAAGCATCCAGTGCAAATACTACAACTGACCTCAGCACACGTAACTTAGAGGGTGGTGGAGAAGAAAAGCAGGTTTTCTGCTCCCAAAGCTAGATGTTGAAAACTGTTTGTGGGGCGGGGGGGGGGGGCGCTGAGCAGGAACAGGATTGGGCACAATGCAATACCACCAAGGTCGAACAGCTATGGCAGTTCATACATAAAGAATGGCCGCTTGCTCAAGTTATCAGAAGGCTACCAGTGCTGCAGAATTGTACTCAAGTATAAGTCACTGCCTTCAATAGGGCAAGGGAAGAGAAAAATGATTAACTGCTGTGATTCCCCATACTGATTTGTACCAAAGCTCCAAAGAAGTCATGAATTCATTTCAAAATGTTCGGAGACCAGAATTCCTGTGAAATAGTTGTAGCATTTTGGACCTTTCACAGATACCATTGTTACAATTTCCCCACTACTGTACTGCAAGATATAAATAGAAATATTGGGGGCTATGTGATACAGTGGATTAGCACAATGCTTCTTCACCTCGCAATCACAGGTCAAATCCAGCACCAACCATTAGGATGAAGGCTTCCTCTCCCTGCCAACTATGTGAAATGAGATGCTGCAAACTCAACCAAGTTCCTACTGACAAGTCTACAGTACAAATCCACTCATTATTTGTGCAAGTGAATTAGGAATCCTTCAGGAAAGATGTCAAGGCCTTAGAGAGGGTGCAGAAGATATTTACCAGAACGGTACCAGGAATGAGACTTTAGTTATGTGGAGAGACTGGAGAAGCGGGGGTTGTTTTCCTTAGAGCAGAAAAGGTTAAGAGGAGATTTGATAGAAGTGTTCAAAGTAATCAATTCTGACAGAATAAATAAGGAGAAACTGTTTCCAATGGCAGAAGGGTCAGTAATCAGAGAACACAGATTTAAGATGATTAGCAAAAGAACCAGAAGCGAGAAGGAAACTTTTTTTTAAAACGCAGAGTTATGATGATCTGGAATCCACTGCCTGAAAGTGTGGTGGATGCAGATTCAATAATAACTTTCAAAAGGAAATTGGGTAAATGGTTGAAGGGAATAAATTTTTAGGACTATGGGGAAAGAGCAGGGGAGTGGGGCTAATTGGATAGCTCTTTCAAAGAGCCGGCAGAGGCACGATGGGCCAAATGGCCTCCTCCTGTGCTGTAACATACTATGATATCATGAATCATCAAACTCTCACAGAATGCAAAACGTCAGAAGGGAAAGCATTTACACTGGTGTAGTACTAAATGCTTTCTTTTTGGAGGTTGAAGGTCATTATTGTTTAAGGTACCTAAACACTGTGGCTTGATGCAGTCTGTATCCTGGGTGAGTGAAGCTGAAACAAATTGTCTGCGCCAATCTCCTGTTTTTACATTTGAATCTGCCAGCAAATTTCTGCAGACCAATACGATCCAAGGAGGTAGTTCTGGTGACAGATTCGGCAATCCGCTAAAAAGTGGGTCTGCACTGCCGCTGGAACAAGGTAGGGCATGTGATTTTCACTGGCGAGTACCATCATCTGCATGAGACCTGCAGTTTGAAAGTTGATGGCACCAGTAATAGAGAAGTACCTTTACCCCCCATCTGACTACTATACCTAGTTATAGTCCAGCAATTTTATTTTAAATTCACAAGCTTTCGGACCACTTACTGGTCACAAAGTAGAAATATATTGTCATTATTAATTAGATCCTGGTTTTTAAAATCAAAAATCACACTTTAAATGCAAGTACATACTTATTTTACAATAATTTGTATCTGCTTAATATATACACTAAAGTATCTTTCCAACTAGGCTATAACTTATATTAAATCCTGTGGTACCCTTCCGTTTAAGTCCCTATCGAGTTATGCATCACTTCACAAACAAACAGCATGACCAACTCCTTGGCATCAATACCACTCTGGAACCAGCTACGATATACACAGCAGCAAAGCTGCATTAACAACTCCCTCTCAAAATTCTCTGCCACTATGGGAAGTCGCCTTTGCTCCAAAACTGTGCCTTCCCAGTTGATAGAAAGAACTCACCATGCACCAAGAAAAAAATGCCAAAAAGGAAACTATTTCCAACCACATAATGCAGCACTTTAATATGCCAATGTTCTCTGCCCTCAAGCAAGGTATGGTATCCAAATACATCTATATGCTTCCAGTTTTTCTACTAACATTTTTATACTGAAATGTGTTACCAACAAGTCACACCCCTTTCATTAAATTTTACACCATGAAGATAACTTACTGAAGTAGTCCTAACATGTTCCACACACAGCGAGCCCCTGATCTCACCTGGCCCCTTGCACATCCCCGATTTTCATCACTCCACCATTGGTGGCCTTACCTTCAATTGCCTAGGCCCTTAACTCTTGAATTCCCTCCCTAAACCTCTCTGCTTCTCTCTCCTCCTTTAAGACACTCCTTAAAACCTACCTCTTTGACCAAGCTTTTGGTTACCTGTCCTAATATCTCCATGTGACGTGATGTCAAATCGCTCCTGTGAAGCACCTTGGGACATTTTAATATATTAAAAGGCGCTATATAAATGCAAGTTGCTGTTGTTGTCAAGACTAATTCTTGAGGATAATACATTCTTCCCTTACAGTGAAGGCAAAACAAAAGATCAAAAGTTATTCCAGACTGCTATAGTGTCTAATTGCAGTGGCTACAGCATGGTGAAGGGACCATCCTTTTAGCCTTGCCTCTCTGACAGTGAGTATATTAAATAGGGGGGACAAAAGAAGTAAACAGCACATTATCCATCTCCTTTCCCCAAGTGAGCCTTGAGCCAGCAAAGTGCATCCAGTACATGCTTAACCAAGATTAATCACAGAAATATAACTAGCATAATATTCTGGATAGAAACCATGACACATGAAGGTAACTTTTTAAACTCCTGATTGATCACCTTAGATCAGGAAGATGGGGTACATTTGCATCAAAGATTTCCAGTTTGTAAACAATTGACAGATTTTACCTGCACAGGTTTTCAGGCTTAAATTATTAAATTCAACAATTCCGTATATTTTTAAAAATTAACCACACAATTTGTCAGTAGCAAAATAAGGAAGTGAATACTATGCCTTGCTTCGCCATCTGTAATTCTCACCTACTCTTTAGGAGCATTAAGAAAGCATAACTTCTGACAAGCAGGTACCAGTCATGGCTCCGTGGTAGCACTCCCACCTGAGTCAGAACATTGTGGGTTCAAGACCCACTCCAGACACTTGAACACATAATTTAGACTAACACTTCAATGTAGTACTGCCGAAGTGTTGCCTTCTGGATGAGTTGTTAAACAGAGGCCTCGTCTGCCCTCTCGAGTGGATGCAAAAGATCCCATCCCTATTCGAAGAGGAGCAGGGGAATTCTCCTAGTGTCCTGGCCAATACTTCTCCCTCAACCAACATCATTAAAATAGATTATCTGGTCGTTTATCTCATTAAAGTTTGCGGGACCTTGTGAGCAAATTAGCTGTTGCATGTCCCTACACTGCAACAGTAACTACACTTCAAAAGTGCTTCATTGACTGTAAACCGCTTTAGGACATTTTGAGGTCATGAAAAGGTGCTATATAGCATTTAGCATCCACTCATCAGTACTGTTCTTTCCTGGTGCCAATAAGCTGGATGAAAAAGCACAATGCGGCAATAATACAAAAATGGTCTGTTAAACAAGTAATGTGTGTTGGATGTGTTCAAGATTTTAAATTTGCTACTGTAATCCAGTTATTATTTTATTTACGTTATGAACCACTCTTTTTTTTCCTCCTCCTCCTCCTCCTCCCCTCCCCTCCCAAAGCTAAGGGAACAAACAGAGTTTGTTCTTGTACAAGTACAACTGACTGGTTTCCAATAATTACAAGCAGAAGCCTGAGAGCGGGCCACCTGCCTATCCAGCTCCAAATGGTGCAAAAACTGCGTTTTAAAAAGTCACACCCTCAACCAAATAATCAGGACAGCAAATCCTCAATCCATTGTTGCTCTGGCATCCATGCTACCTTCTGGTTTGGTATAGTGACATGGGCATAATTGCACTGCCTTCATATTGCTTGGAAATAGATTCAGACAGGTTAGTTCCCTTGCTTTGTTCACACTGAAAATGGCAGCACTCAAAGGGCAGGTAGATGTCTTCTCCACTTTTGGGTAACTGGCAAAAATGTCACATACACAGTTAGCCTGGCAGTATACAGATGGCATAATTCAGCTGCTTAAAAACTCATCTCTATATATTGCTCTCAAAAGCAGGAGCATCAAATTGTGCTGGAGTAAAAGAACACCCATGAGCCTCCACAAACAACTTGGTGGCCCTTTAACCTCAATCAGAAGGTCATGGGTTCAAGTCCCATTCTAGGACTCGAGCACATAATTTGGACAGACCCTTCAGTGCAGTACTGAGGAAGCCCTCCATTGTCAGAGGTACCATCTTTCAGATCTCAAGCTCCATCTGTTCAGGCTTGTGTAAAAAATCGTATGGCACTATTCAAAGAGTAGGGAGTTCTCCTGGTGCCCTTGCCAACATTTATTCCTTAACTAGCATTACCACAACAGAATAACTGGTCGTTTATCTTGTTTGCTCTGTGCAAACTGGCTGCCGGATATGCCCACACAGCAAATATTCAGATTTAGCCCTGGTACAGGTTGTCAAGCTAAGTACAGTGCTTGGCACAGTGGGATCAAGGAAAAAAAAACTTGCATTTATATATCACCTTTCATGACCGTAGTTATGTCCCAAAGCACTTTTCAGCCAGTGAAGTGCTTTTTGAAGTGGAGTCACTGTTGTAATGTAGGGAAACGGAAATACGAGAAAAAACAAAAATACACCATTACATTGGATGCAGAGGAGTCAGTGACAAGGCAGCACACCAGTCTCAGGGTTCAGATAACAAATTATGGCATCACCTGAACTCTTCGTTTGGATTACTTACCTGTATTCCACTCCCTCCCCAGTGTTGAAAAAAAAACAGATCTACAGAGCATAATCAAAAGTGAAATTTCTAAAATAATAACCCAAAAATCAACTCCGATCAGTGAGCACAACATTAAATATTACAGGCCACTTGCAGACTCATATCAGTGATACAAGGTTCACATAAAGGCATGAGGTATTAGTACAAGGTACAGCTGCTGAACGGAAATGTCATTGATGGAGCTTACATACACCACCTAGAACTATTCCTGCCCATATCTGTAAACATTTACTCAATGAACAGTGTCAAAATTTCCTTTGTTTTTGAAGTCATATATAACTAGTGTATGCTTATAGCGGACCTGTGCTAATTCCAAGTCTATTAGCAATATGGGGTAATGGTCCAAGATCCTGCTTCTGTACATAAGAAGTCAAAATTTCCACTTAGGATTGCCATAGCAAAGCTGGCAGATCAGTTGCCAGTTTAAATCTAGTTTAAAAGAAATATGAAGCAAAAAAAGGAACTGGGGCAAAATACTAAGATGGTGATCTGGATTGTTACATCGAAACTACAGCACAGCAACAGGCCATTGGGCCCAACTGGTCTTCACTGGCATTCATGCTCCCACAAGCCTCCTCACTTCCTACTTGATCAAACCCCATCAGCATACCCTTCTATTCCTTTTTCTCCTCATGTGCTTATCTAGTTTCCCCTTAAATGCATCTATGCTATTTGCCTCAACTACTCCTGATGGTAGCACATGCCACATTCTTACCAATCTCTGGGTAAAGAAGTTTCTCCTGAATTTCCTATTGGATTTATTACCAACTATTTTATATTTATGACCTCTAGTTTTGGACTCCCCCGTAAGTGGAAACATTTTCTCTACATCTACCCTATCAAATCCTTTGGTTATCTTCAAGATCTCAAATCAAGTCACCCCTCAGCCTTCTCTTTTCTAGATAAAAGAACCCCAATCTGTTCAGTCTTTCCCGATAAGTATATCTTCTCAATTCTGGTATCATCCTTGTGAATCTTTGTTGGCACCCTCTCCAATGCATCTATAATCCTTTCTATAATATGGAGACCATGATTGGCAAAATAAAAAGCCATACTTTCCCTGCAATTATACTGCCTGATTAGTGAATTTGAAAATCAGGACTTCACAGTTAGCTGCGTATTCTGGTCCGAGAACAAGAATCCTGGAGAACGAAAATTTGAATTCTGCAAAATTAAAACTAGTTGCTTTAAAAACTTGTCTCTGGCTATTGTAAAAACACTGATCAATCCACAAATTTGTTCCTTATCTAGCAGAGAAAAATGAATTTAGGTAACCTAATCTTAGCAGCACTGCCATGGATTTTGTTACAATAACCAAGATGAAGTTGACTTACGACATAAAAATGATGATTGGCAAGTTATGGGTGCAGTTTCCTTATTCCCCTCCACCCCATTTTCACATTTTTCTAAAGTCTTGTAATTCTAATCCCCCACCCATCAAATCACCATTCCACAAAGAAGTCAATGTCAAACAATTGTCCCCAGCAATGAGGTGCACAAGAGCACAATCTTGTGCCCTCCAATTCTCTTCCCACTTCATCCACCCTCACTTTTTCAGCTACAAGCAGAAGTTACTGTGTTGGGAAATACTGGTTGAGAACTCACATTTTGTCATTTTTAACTATGCCACAATCCAACTTTTTTTTTAAAAAGTCAGGTACACACCCCCTTGCAAGACCAAAGTAACTGAGCAGTTGACTTGTGAGCATGTTGCTTAGCTATGCCACAATAAAGATTTTTTAAAAATAACAACTATACTTGATATTAATAAACTCTTGTCAATTCATAAACACACCAGAAGTGTAACAAGTCTGTTAAACAAGCCAACAGTTTGCAATCACTTGTTACTTAAGTCACTGCACGAATAGCATTAATGGCCGGTAACAGTCTAGACTAACAGTTATTAACCTAAACATTTTCCAAAAAGTCATTTAAACTCTTCTGCCACCTCCATAGGTGGGCAGAAAATAAGAGAAATAACTGATCAGTAGTTGCTTCCAGGCACAAATAACCAACAATCTAATTAGAAGTAATAAGATGAATGTCATTTTAAAGAAATTTGAAATCATAACTATACTAGAGACTGCATTTTTATTGCAAACCTCCCTTTGAAAAATTCAGTGCTTTACAAGAGGACGATGATGTCACTGAACAGGAGGTGAAGAGGAAAGACAGCAGGACGGAAGTACAGATGGAGATAGGCTTTTGAAGGAAGGGAGAAAGGGAGCAAGGTTTCTGAGAGAGTTCCAAAGGGTAGGGATATCATGACTAAAGAACAGCTAGTGACGGTGGATCAGAAGGAGTACGGAAATGAAATGTCGAAGGAATATAAGTTAAAACTGGGACATATAGCAGGAGAAAATTATTTTAGGTGGAGAGCCCGTGGTGGGATTTGAAGTCAATGTGACAGTGTAAGCAATGGTGATGGGTATGCACAATTCTGTACAAGAGAAGTCTCGGGCTGAGTTCTGAATTAACTGAAGTTTGTGAAGCAGGGCATGCCAAGGAGGATAGCATTAAAGAAGCTATTCTTGAGGCGATGATAGCATAGATTTGGGTTTCAGCAGCATGGAGAGGGCACTGTGGGCAGTCAGGCAATGCTCTGGGAGGTGGAATCCAGTGTCTTGGTAACTGACCTGATGTGGGGGAGGAATGTTAACACAGGGTCAAATATAGTACCAAGGTTGTACACCATCTGGTTTGGCCTGAAGAGGCATATGGAACATGGCAAAAAAAAGTCAACACAGCTGAAGCCAGAGGCACCTAGGTGTTGGCAAGAACCAGAATCACAAAGTGGTATTTATATGCAGGAAGATAGTAAAACTACCCAAGCCAAAAAAAAAGTAACAAAATTAGAATATTACCAAGAGGATTTGATCTCCATAATCAAAATATCTTTGCTGTACTAAAAACTGTAGGGAGTGCCAAAATTAACCTTTCAACCAACCATTACGTCCATAAGTTATTGCAGTTCATGAGAAAAGTGAAAACATACTGTGACCTAAAATTATGGCTGGAGTCAATGTGACTCTCAAAAGAAGTTGGCCCTACTCACCTTCCACATTATTGAGAATACAAGGTTGCTTCATAAATCATAAGTTTGTACTCTGAAAAGTTGCAGTCTACCATTTGCAAGTTTCACTATACTAAAGGTAACTTCAAATTCTTAGAAAATGTACCTTAACTTTCACTTTAAGAATCAGAATTAATTTACTATCTTTTCCAAAAAATGTGTATAAACTCTGCAGGATTAACATATGTGATGCAAGATATTTGAAAATAAAATTGCCTTTGGAATTAAATTTACAGATAATCTGAACATCTAATCCTGACAATTAAATGCAATAGAAAAATCTTGTACAAAGTCAATTCTTTTTCCAAGTGCATGACTATCCAAACCTCTGAACAATTTAATAAATCACACTTTTTTAAATTATGAAATGTTGTAAAGCATGAAATGGTATTAGAATCCAAATATTGCCCCCTGTATTTTATATGAAAAGAGAAAACACAGGTTCACGTTTCAACTGGAGAATCATATAAATTTACAGCACAGAAGGAGGCCATTTGGCCCATGGTGTCTGCCAGCCTAATCCCACTTTCCAGCTCTTGGTCCCTAGCCTTGTAGGTTATGGCACTTCAAGTGCATTTCTGAAGGACTCTTTAAATGCGATGAGGCATTCTGCCTATACCACCCTTTCAGGCAGTGAGTTCAAGACCCACACCATCCTCTGGGTGAAAAAAAATTCTCAACTCCCCTCGAATCCTCCTACCAATTACTTTAAATTATTCCCCATTGTTATTGACCTCTCTGCTAAGGGAAATAGGTCCTTCCAATCTACTCTATCTAGGCGCCTCATAATTTTATACACCTCAATTAAATCTCCTGTCAGCCTCCTCGGTTCCAAAGAAAACAACCCCAGCCTATCCAATTTTCCTCAGTTAAAATTCTCCAGACCTGACAACATCCTCATAAATCTCCTATGTACCCTCTCTCGTGCAATCACATCGTTCCTGTAATAAGAACATAAAGAAATAGGAGCAGGAGTAGCCATATGGCTCCTCGATCCTGCTCCGCCATTCAATAAGATCATGGCTGATCTTCAACCTCAACTCCACTTTCCTGCCTGATCCCCATATCCCTTGATTCCCCTAAGAGTCCAAAAAAAAAATCTATCGATCGCAGCCATGAATATATTCAACGACTCAGCATCCACGGCCCTCTGGGGTAGAGAATTCTAAAAATTCACAACCTTCTGAGTGAAGACATCCCTCCTCATCTCAATCTTAAAATGGCCAACCCCTTATCCTGCGACTATGCCATCTCGTTCTAGACTCTCCAGCCAGGGGAAACAACCTCTCAGCATCTACCCTGTCAAACCCCCTCAGGATCTTAAATGTTTCAATGAGATCACCTCTCATTCTTCTAAACTCCAGAGAATATAGGCCCATTCTACTCAACCCCTCCTCATTAGGACAACCCTCTCATCCCAGGAATCAATCTAGTGAACCTTCATTGCACCACCTCTAAGGAGAGTATATCCTTCCTTAGATAAGGAGACCAAAACTGTACACAGTAATCCAGGTGAGGTCTCACCAAAGCTCTGTAATATGGTGACCAGAACTGTACACAGTACTCTAGCTGTGGCCTAACTAGTGTTTTATACAGTTCCAGCATAACCTCCCTGCTCTTATATTCTATGCCTCGGCTAATAAAGGAATGTATCCCATATGTCTTCTTTACCACCTTATCCACCTGTCCTACTACCTTCAGGGATCTGTGGACATGCACGCCAAGGTCCCTCTGTACCTCGACACTTCTCTGTAGCCTACCATTCATTGTGCATTTCCTTGCCTTGTTTGACTTCCCTAAATGCATTACCAAACACCTCTCTGGATTGAATTCCATTTGCCACTTTTCTGCCAACCTGACCAGTCCAATGATATCTTTCTGCAGTCCACAGCTTTCTGCCTTACTATCAACTACGAGGTCAACTTTTGTATCATCTGCAAACTTCTTAATCATGCCCCCTACATTTAAGTCAAAATCATTGATATATACCACAACAAGCAAGGGTCCTAGTATCGAGCCCTGCAGACCACCACTGGAAACAGCCTTCCAGTCACAAAAACACCCTTCGCTTCCTGCCACTTTCCCTTGGATCCCATGGGCTTTTACTTTTCTGACCAGTCTGCCATGTGGGACCTTATCAAAAACCTCGCTAAAATCCACATACACTACATCAAACGCGCTGCCGTCATCGGCCCTCCTTGTCACCGCCTCAAAAAATTCAATCAAATGAGTAATACACGACCTTCCCTTATCAAATCCATGCTGGCTCTCCTTGATTAATCCGTGCCTTCCTAAATGAAGAATATTATCCCTCAATTGTTTCCAATAATTTGCCCACCACCGAGGTTAGGCTAACTACCCTGTTATTAGTATCCTTTTCTCCCTTTTTAAACAACAGTACAACATTTGCAGTCCTCCAGCACCACACCTGTAGCAAGGGAGGATTGGAAAATGATGGTCAAAGCCTCTACTATTTCCTCCCTTGCTTCTCTTAACAGCCTGGGATAAATTGCCAGGCCCGGATGAAATGTATCTACTTTCAAAGATGCTAATCCCTTAATAGTTCCTCTCTCACTATGTTTATCCCATCCAATATTTCACACTCCTCTTCAACTTTAATGTCTACATCGTCCCTCTCTTTTGTGACGACAGATGCAAAGTATTCTTTAAAGAACCATACCCACATCTTCCAATTCCACACATAGAGACCAAAAAGGTAACCTAATGGGCCCTACTCTTTCCTTGGTTATCCTCTTGCTCTTTATGTATTTATAAAAAATCTCCATCAAAACTGTTCTGACAAAACATTAATTTGTTTCTTTCCAGATAAAATTAAATGGCTATCACCAAGCTCCTGAGCTGTTATGAATTTTCAGGGTTTATTTCAAATTTCCAGCAGTCAGTTTTTTCTTTATTCCTTTAATTTTAACAAATGAAACAACTGTGACCAAACAAACATGAGCTTCATTTAAAAATAAAATCTGTCAATGTGAAAAAATACATATCCTATTATCAGGTTAAAAAGTTAATTCCCAGATGTCAAAAACAATTTGCACCTGGACTGTCAAGATTGTCACTGAGATTCTTTTCCTCCACTCCCCCCAACTTATGCAGCAGGTGAACTTTGGGCACATCCCAGCCATTCAACAGTACTACCACAAACTACTCTCCATGATCAAACTAATGCAACTTCAGATCATCGTGACAGTTTAGGTCGATTCAATTTTCCAACAAAAACTTAAGCCACACTTTTTTTTAAAACGTCACTTAATGGCAACTGTTGCATGCATGGTTACAAAGGAGTTTGATGAGCTTTGCATGTGCAATTACCTGACAAGTGTTACTTCCAAACAATACAACCAAATATGGCCTGCAGCTTTTAATCAAATAATTTTAAAAATGGAAAAAAAAAATCTGCCATTTTTAAATGCACTGTCTTGTGAATGATATTACCTGGAGTACTGTTGTAAGTGCTGTGACTCCTGAAGCTGCTCTCTGTGCAATAACTAGCATCGTCCTCCTCTTCCTCCTCCTCGGTGGCCTGGTGATAATCCGAATCCTGCTCGTTCTCCTCCTCCCGCTCGTCCTCTTCGTCGTCGTCCTCGTCCTCGTCTTCGTCCGACACCAGGCTTTCGTCTTCCTCCTCGCTCTCGTGGTCGTCATAGATCACTTTGTTGACGGCCAGCCTGCGGGACCTGCCGCCCCCGACGCCGTGCTGCTGCTGCTGCTGTTGTTGTTGCTGATGCGCCGCCGTGGCTCGGGCCCTGCCCCGGGTGCCTGGTTTACCACCTCTCGGGTGCCTGCTCCCTCTACCGCCCGCTTCGACGTGATTCACTCGCCTGTCCGCTCCTCTGCCTCTCCCGGCCCGGTACCTCAGACTCCCTGCCGGTCCCCCACTACCACCTCCTCCCGCCGCCGGCGAAGCATCGAGCGTCTTGGGCGGCCTACCTCTCCTCCCTCTCATGTTTTTTTTTCCCCCCTCTTTTTCTACTTTAATCCGCAAACCCCTCCCCCCCCCCCCGGTCCGCCTCACTTCCACCCCCCCCCTCCCTCCTCCTTCTTCTTTTCTTCCCTCCCTCCCTCCTTTTCTTCCTTTAATTCCCCCCCTCCCTCCTCAACGTGAACCCTCCCCCCCCCCCAACTCTCACCCCTCCGAAAAAAATTTTGGGGGGGGATTTTACAAAAAGACTCCCCCTCCTCCCTCCGCAGCCGCCGGGAGTGAGGCGCCGAGCTTCGCGCACTCTTATTATTATTATTATTTTTCCTTCCCCCCCCCTTTCGCCTCCTGGTTCACTCCAATCTTCCGGCATCCATGTTGTATTCGGGGATCGCCGCCATTTTTGTCAACCAGTCAACTGGTCACGTGACCACCCCCCTCCCTCCGCGCGCCGGCTCCCAGAACCCGCACGAGCAACGATGCAGACAAATCCCACTCACACAGGGCAAACATCCTATAACATAATAAAATATTACCGATATATATATATATATATTACTAGATCTAATAAAATGCAAGAAAAAATGAAGCATGCAATATTTTATTGCGCACTTTATGAAATAAAATGCATCGCTGCAACTTGCAAAAAAAATTTTAAAATGCAACGATTTTATTTTGTGATCGTTTACAATTCAATCTTGGTGCAGTCTGAATTATTAGCAGCACTTTTTTTTAAAAAAAACTTTGTATTAAAACTGAACGTCCAAAAGAAACGGAAACTTGTCTTCTTGCAACAAACGCGAGAGGCTGTTGTGTTTTTATATTGGTTACTTTTTGTTTCCAACCGGAGGCGACCATTGGACGGGGCAGAAAGTAGAATATGTCCATCGATCGCCTTCGAAATTTGAGCCCCCACACAAAAAAATAATAAATATTATCAAAGAGAGATTTGGGCCACTTCATTCCCCAGTGTTTTATTAGTTTGGGAGGGGGGGGGGGGAGGTTGGAGATTGGCGGCAGCAGCCCAGAGCCAATCAGCGGGCTCGTAACATCGCACCCACGGCAACGCCGAATGAAAAGGGCTCTTCCAGAAAAAAAAATAAAGCAACAAATTCCGCAAAGGAAAGCCTTTAAATACAAAGTTCCGCACATGTTAATTCTTTTTTTCCCAATGGATGCAGTGTGCTCCAAGCAGGAAGTGGGAGTCTGACTTGTGGAAAGGTTTCTTTCCGAATTTTCCCCCCACGGAAATGCGTGCACCTATATATATATAATATAAATACTATATATATAATGTGTGTGTGTCTGTCCTGGGTGAAAAGTTCACTGGCCTTTCGGATTAAAAAAAAATGCAACCCGCCGCAAGCGCGTTTTCAAATTGTTAAGTGTGCGGCCAACTTGATAGCGGAAGTCCCGCCTCCACCTGAAACCCCCTTATTGTTTTACAGGATTTGCAGGAAACTTCCTAATGGAACCGCCGCAAATGTCAATCAGGAGAACATTGTTTTTACTTCTTCCTGCAACACATCTGGTTTCCAATCCCTGAGCGTGACCCAAGAGCGCTAAAGTTCAGACATCTGCCTCGGGAGTGCCTCCTGGGATGAGCTCTCTCCCACTGTCTGTTGGTTAACAGCTTCTTGTTTATCGCAGATCAGTAATGTTGGGTTTCTTTCAAAAGTGTGAAAGGGCAAAGAATAAACCATGGGTCATAAACTCAGAAGAGTAGATAGTCAGTGCTGCATAACAACAACTTGCATTTATATAAGCGCCTTTCATGTAGTAAAACAACCCAAGGTGCTTCAATGGGAGCATTATCAGACAAAATTTGACATTGAGCCACATGAGATATTACAAATAAAAACAGAAAGTGCTGGAAAAGCTCAGCAAGTGAGGCAGCATCTGTGGAGAAAGAAACAGAGTTAACATTTCAGGTCGAAGACCTTTCTTTAGAAGATATTAGGCCAGGCAAAGAAGTAGGTTTTAAGGAGTGTCTTAAAGGAGGAGAGAGAGGCGGTGAGGTTTAGGGAGGGGATTCCAGAGCTTAGGGCCTCGACAGATGAAGGCACGGCGGCCAATGATGATTCAAAGGAAATCGGGGATGCACAGGAGGCCTACAATGTAATATCCAAACCTGTATTATAGATTGATTTTACCCGAAGTAAAAATAGGGTTGCCACATTTTCTATGTCTCAATGGCATGGCAGAGTCTCACTTCAACCAGGTTGAAAGGAACAGTGTAAAATACCAAACCCGTGACAGATGTGTGGCAGCTAATAGCAGGTCGCACCAGCACAGGATGTAGGGAGATTGGCAGCAGCTCCTTTATCTCATGGAGCGTGGTGTGATGCCAAGTGGGAAGCAGCACCACAGAAGCTACGACTCACATAAGTGAGAAAGATTTACTTTAAAAAAAATTGATTTTTGATGTTCAGGTTACATTTTAGAAATTCCCCAGACAGCTTGCTCAGAAAGCTGGTCTATCAAGTCCGAAAACTTAAGGGTGCCAAATCAAAGTAAAAGTTTTTGATAAAATGCAAACCATGACTCTTCTATTTAAAAGGTACTGTAGTGTAATGGTTATGTTATTGGGCTAGTAATCCAGTGTCCTGGACTATTCATCTCGAGCATGTAAATTCAGATACTCACCATGGCAATGTAAGAATTTGAATTCAGCTGTATTAAAAAAAAAGGCTGAAAAAGTAACTCTTTTGGATTGTTGTAAAAATCCAACTGGTTCACTAATGTCCTTTAGAGAAGGAAACCTGCTGTCCTTACCTGGTCTGGCCTATATGTGACTTCAGTCCCACTCCAATGTGGTTGACTCTTAACTGCACTCTTAAAAAACACCCAGTTGTATCAAAACTGTTCACCACATGGCCTACAGTGGTTCAAGAAGGCCGGCTCACCACCACCTTCTCAGGGCAACTGGGGATGGGCAATAAATGCTGGCCTTGCCAGCAATGCCCACATCCTGAGAATGAATTTTTAAAAAGTGCGTTATTATGATTCAGTGGGTAAATGTAAAATGTGGTGATGTCTTGTGCTGAAAAGAGGAATCCACGATTGATCCTGTCATACACTAGCCGATTTCAGCCCTGGCAGTGAAGTGATACAATCAATCTCATTATCCACTGAATCACTCCCACAATAGCAGAAAGGCCATGTTCTGCATTTTACTTCGATATGTCACACTTACATTTTTTCACTTTATGGACCAGTCTTTGATTGGATTTTCTGGGAATTCTAAAATGTAAACCAGACCAGCCCAAAGTCTTTTTTTAAAAAAGATATTTAGGAGTCACCACTATCCCTGGAATTGTACCTACCAAGAGCCATTATCTTTAGAGGAGGAGAGATAAGGCAGAAAAGAAAGAATTGTATGTTTATTACCAATTTCTGTTAAAAGAGGACAGCTAATGAGTAGCAGGAACCCTTGCTTCTCCCCCATTTCCACCACTCCCCAACCACCCCATCTATCTTAAGGACTGTCGCTGCTGTCCCAGCTGATATTAGAAATCAGACCTGGGGATCTGCCAGTTCTCTATGGCTCAGCATCACTCCACGTGGTGCACTGAACACGACATGGCGCAAAAATGGAGAACCAGCATTGAAATCTGGGTTACTTGAAGATTCCATAGGATGTAATAAATACAAACCTTTAATCAGCTTAATTTTCCACCAAGCTCACATTTTTCAGTTTACTTCATGTACCTTCAAACTTTGGAGAATGTAATCAGAGTTGTTCCTAAAACTTGCTTCTATTAGTGGACTACAGATCCAATTGTGTTCAGCAGACTCATCAGTGGAGGCCACCACTGATGTTGCAGTACAGAACTGTTACAATTTTGAGTTGTTATATCCCTGTTTTTTTTCTTAATGGTTTCACAGTGGATCCTGTAAGTGAACCTAAGATCTGGAAGCTGTATCTTTTTTGATGAACTGCTTTTGTAGAGCTCCATTACCCAAGGATTCACAACTGCCCTATTTGTAGTAATATGTTACCAGATTAAATGTAGCCTCACTCTGCGCTACCACACTCATACGAACACCTAAAAATGACAAACAGGAAAAGACTAGCTGGTCCATCAAGCCTGCCCCACACTCATGATGGCTGGAGCATCATGACTAGATATATCCTATCCCCCACTGCAGCCATGTAATCTCCTGAGAGAGGCAAAAAACCCAGGGCCAATAAGGAAAAAAATTTTGGAAAATTCCTCTCATTTCCGATTGATGGATATTAAACACAGATCAGGTTTTATAGGCTAAAACAATAAATATATTTATTTACAAAACTAAACGAAGCATAAAACATTCAGTAAAATACTAAGGAGTATAAGAAAGGAGTGTAAGTACAATTAGAAAAGTCCGTAAATGGTCGATTGTTCTCAATAAGAAACCTCTTTCGATATAAACAGAAAATCTTTGAATGGCAAATAAAGCATGTCTTGTCTTCTTGTAATATTTTATGTAACAGTGAATCTTTTTGTGCCTTATTTTTCAAGTAGGAAACTGAATATGAGTTCTCTCAGTCACAAGAATTTTGGAAGAGGCTCTGAGCTGAGCCACTCTCTAGTTTTTAATCTAACATGTGTCAACACCCTTCATCCTGGGAAATCTCAATTGCTGACTTTGTGAGACCAAATTGAGGAATGACTCATGCTTTCCAATTAGTGTAGGAGGTGGCTGGAAGATGGTTTCTCAAACAGACGAGCAATAAAGAAAGAAAGAACTTGCATTTTTATAGCGCCCTTCATGACCTCAGGACGTCCCAAGCACCTTACAGCCAATGAAGGGTAGTCACTGTTGTAATGTCGGGAAATGCAGCAGTCAAATTGTGCACAGCAAGATCCCATAATGAATAATGAAGATAAATTAAAATCAATTGATCATGTTATCTATAGTATCCGAATAAAGTATATTAAAGGACTGCAAAGCTCAACAAGAATCCAATGGTCCAATCTACATGAAACTACATTAGAGACTGCTAAGATCCACACCCTGTAACAAGTTTTTGGACAAATGAGTTAGCTGGTTAAAGTGTAACTGACTTTGATAATACACCAAAATTAACTTGTATTTTAAATTGTTCCAACCATTAGCAATTTAATTCAGCCAAACAAATTTAGGTTCAAAATACACGGTCTGCTTTTTAACGTAAAAAAAGACAAACCAGCAAATAATTTAAATTTCTAACTACTCCCTCTTGGTTCCATTCCTGTCTACTGCAACACAGTTACTACACCTCTCTGAACACTTTTTCCCCGGGGCTTCATCTTTGGTGCCCTCTTATTTATCATCTGCTTACTAACCCTCAGTGACATAAATTGCAAACATGGGTCATCTCAGCACTGTGAACTCTAAGGACATTGATCCTTCCTCCAACTACCTGTCTGATATTAAGTCATGTTGAAATTTATCTTCAGCTCAATGTGGGCAAAAGTGAAGCCACTGTCCTTGATTCCTGCCAGAGCCTACATGTTCTTGGCACCAACTTATCAACCTCCCCAACTGCTGCCACATATTGAACCTAATGATGCACAACCTCAGAGTTCTGCTTGACCCTGAGCTGACCGTTTAATCCTGCACCTGGTCAGTTACTCAGACTGTAGTCTTCCACTTTTGGAACTTTGCCCGTTAGTTCCCTACCTCTCTTCCGCTGCTGCTGAAACCCTAAGCCACCCCTTCATCACCTCAATATTTGATTTCTCTAATGCGATTCTCACCAAACTCACCATCTCCACTCTACATAAACTTCAGTTAATCCAGAATTCCATGGCCTGTATCCTCTCTTACACAAAGTCGCCTCCTTCCTTGACATACTCCACCTGTTCCTTGTCTCCCATGATATTGACTTCAAGGTGCTCATCCTCATTTTCAAATCCCTCCATGGTCTCCCTTATTTGAGAAATCTTCTCCAGACGTACATCCAAGCCACAAAACCCTGTTACTGTCTACAGATAATTACTTGTCCCCTCCTCTTTACCATAGAAGGCCAATTCTTCAGTTACTGTGCTTCTACTCTTTGGAACTCATTCTCAAAGCCACTTTTCTTTTCTACCTTCTCCTTCCCTGTAAAAACTAACTATCATTCCATGCTTTGGATCGCTCCTTAATTCTAGTCTTCTGTTGGTTCTGTGTGGGAGGCAGGATGGGGGCACAATTCTCGATCTGCATTGCTGATGTATCTCTTCCTATGTTTTAGGTGTGTCCTGGAATGAGCCTTCTGTGAGATGTTTGAATGAAGGATCCTGAATGGAAGTGAGATCCCATTTGTGTTTCTTCCTGTTCGTGTTAGACCCCTTAGACCTTCACAGTCTGGTACCACCCTATTGTCTTTCATCAAATGACCTGAACAATCTTCTTCAGTTCTTCAGCCATGATAATAGCTTTTTCATCTGGGGATTCAGCTGTCAATTGGATGTTGGTGAAACATCTGTGAATATATGAACATATGAATTACGATTGCCCTGTGTGGTACCTTAAGAGAATCTTCCAAGGAATGCATATATAGGAGAATAACAAACCTGATACCATATACTATATAAAATGATACTGCAAATCATAACAAGTTGGTATATATTACATGTGGCTAGTATTTACATGCAGTGAATGATGTTATATATTAACAAAATAACTTACCAAAATTCGAGCAGTCCATGGAGATAGTGAGCACCTCTCATGATGTTAGAGATTACTGCCCCTCTCTTTCAGCAGCAGTCACTTTCTCCTGGTTGGCAGATATCCAACCTGAGCTTCTTTGTTGGACCTTTATTATGCCACCTTTAACAGTGCCATCTTCTTCAGGTCATTCAGTATTCCTGGTAACAGGGCACTCTCTGTTTATCTGGCAGTCCAATTTCTCCAGACACTGTGACGCTCAGGAAGGTTTCTTTTTACATTTCCACAATTCTTCTGCCGGTAAGCATTCTGATTTTGTCTGTGTTAGAAAAATTCCTGCAAGTAAGCTTCCCCAGTGTTGTAGCGGGTTGATGCTGTACTCATCATGGTTCAGCAGTGCATTTACCCAGCAACATCTGTATGACTCATACAGAGAGGAAAGATCGCAGGTTCCAGCCCTGAGATTCTGTGCCGAGTTGGCAGATCTCAGCCAGGGCTGCAATGGTGATGCTACAATTGCCCTAAGCATCTATGGCCTAGGAAGTCAATAATCAGCCAAGTTTCCTGTTCCTGATCATGATTCACTGACCCTGTTGGAGGATGGGTGTACATGGATGTCAGGCAGACAAGATCAAGTCTGGCTGTGATAAGCCCCATGGTTGAATAGTTTACCAACATTCACGGTCTAGGCTCACACATGAAGAATGGCCTTCGGGTTCTGCACCCAAGGCACTATATGGCATCGGAAGCTAACGTCTTCAGGAGTGGAGGAAGGAGAAAGCTGGCAAATAATTTAAAAATAGTTTCAAGGCAGAAATATGTCTTAGTGTTCAGGTGGTGTTGGTGAGCCGTTCACACTCTTAATGTGCAGCCAAAGCTAGAAATCAATAATATACACAAGACATCTTAATAATCAAACTGCTAAATGTAACGGTGTAACACAGTGATATCTTCTGCTGGAATATCACAGGGTAGTAACAGTCCCGTTCTTGTTTAAATATACTTTTCACTCTCTTAAACCAGTATCATTTTGTTTGTACAAGCTAGTGACTGAGCGGGTGACAGCCAGCTTCCATTCTATATAGGTGTAGCCTGTTCATGACCAGCTACCTAATTTATTATTTAAGCTCTTTAAATAAAAGAGGAATCCAAAGTGAAACTACATTATTTTTATTTACATTGTAAAATGATTTTATGTGGAGGTAGCTCTCCTCTTCAAGGGGTACTGTTATATTTCCTGTGAAAATGCTGACAATTATGGTGGTGTATCTAACTCACCTAGACTCCTCCTCTTCTCAAACCCTGTACATGCCACCGCTCCCATTCTATCACGATCAAGCTTCCACAGGCTCTTGCTGCCTCTGAAGTCAGTTCTTGTTCCTCTCTGGGCAGCTCCCTGCCTCGATTCTCTGCCACAACAGCCTCAATACGCTGAAAAAAAAGGCGAAGTGCATAAATAAATCTTTATGTATATGTAAAATATAAAAGCACGTAAGAATGTGTTTTAACATCCTTGGGGGGGGGGGGGTCACATGATATTTATAATACTTACATCATCTAAATCTCTCAGTTGTTGTACTCTCCAATCAAATATACTCAAGTATTATTCCATATATAATATAAAAGATTGTTATTGTAATATAGCATCTGCTCTTGTTGATCAAAATGGAAGATATTCCCACTCCCCAAACAAGTGTTTCTCTCAGAACATAATTGACATTCAACCATAACTGAATGGTTTTATTAAATTACACGCATCCATTCAGTATTAATGATAAATCTAGTGAGTACTTCCTACCTAACAACAGTCACTGCCCTTCAAAGTAATTAATTATATGTGAACCGCTTTGAGATATTTCTGAGACACAATAATGTGTTATATAAATGTAAGTCATCCTTTTATTGCAGTGCAACTTTAAAAAATCATGTTTTTATTTTGCCATCTTCATTAACTTTTTTCCCCCTAATTTTCTCTTCTTTCTGATGCAGCATCTTACAGTTTTACAGACGCTTGCAGCCTATTCATACCCCAACCAAGTAGCTACTAATTATTTGTGAAACCAGGCAGCGAGTGTCAGCAGACTATTCGACTGTGAGTGGCGGGGGTCTGTTGCCAATTGTGCCCCTCCATTGTCCCTAATGAAATGAGCTAAGTCAGCTCAGGCCAGGGGCTGAATCAGGGATCTTCCTGATTTGCATGACTCAGTACCACACTGGGAAATGCATTTACTCACCGAACCTTCAGGGAAACTCTTTTATCATCTTTTTAATTGAACTTTGTTTTCATGGTATTAAACTTAAAAAGACCTTTAAACCCGCAGCATAATTTGACAAAATATGGAAAGTTATTTTCGGATTCATTTGTTTGCAGTTTAATTATAATTAATTTTAATTCTAACCATTTATCATAAAAATGTTTTTTGTTATCGACAGGAAAAAAAGATAACAGAAATGAACTGGGTGCAACATCACGAAGCATTTCTTGGCTTTTGTATTGGTTTCGTGGGATGTTGTTATGATCATTTATGACGAGGGCGAATAATGAAAGATCGTTGAGTCAGTGAAATGATAAAAGACAGGTTGTGATCAAAATGGAACTATTAAATAGTGAAACATCAATTTACAAGTGTCTCCCCTGTACCTGTATTTGCCAACCCTCGGTCACTGGATGGCGTAACCTGTGCGGACAGCAAACTGATGTCCGGGGACGCGGCTCATTTTATTTATTTATTTGATAAGATTTTTTTTTGGCTAGTTCACAATCACACAAAAAAAAAACACCAAAAAAAAGTCTTCGATAAATGCGACAAACTGAATCAGGTGACAAGGCATGACCGAATTGGGGGTGGGGAAGAAAACAATCAAACGAAATACTCGAGCAAAAAGCAAAAACGTTGGAGATACTATTTTGGCACGAACTGATTCCTCGGACGGCAGGTCCGCGGGCGAGATGAATGAGAGGGAGCGGGTCCTTGTAACCTGGCATGACCCCCTCGCACCGATTGTAACACTCGCGCTCGCGTGCCGGAATCCGAACGCAGCCCCTTCGAACGTTCCAATTACTGCGCCACCAACGTTCTGCTACTACAGTAAATGGCAACGAAGTATCATTGTTGTCGGTAGTCGTGGCCGAGTGGTTAAGGCGATGGACTAGAAATCCATTGGGGTCTCCCCGCGCAGGTTCGAATCCTGCCGACTACGAGCCAGTTTTTTTTATTTCAGAAACTGATTTTTAAAATTTCTGCGGCATTCTCCCCCCACCCCCGCACGCTTTTACACAAATAACAACAACAACAAAAAAAAAATCACCAGATCACAATTATTCCGTGGTTGAAAATCGAAACAAGCGCAGAATCCATATCGTGATTATTTTAGTTTCTTTCAAAACACCCACTTTATCAAAACGAGTCCAAGGTTCTCTCATTTATCAACTTTCTTCTTCGTATTGACCTTTTGCAGCATCTGCTGAGAGAACCCCTTCATTTTAAATTTGTGCATATATACCGTGCTTTAAAGTATCCAGCGTAATTTGAAAGCAATAATGGTAATTGGTTTAAAGTTGCTACATTTCTGGGGAACTGAGATTCTTCAGAACCTTTGGCAGCAGGCGTACATTGTGAGTGCTGCCCCCTACCGAGGTCATAATATATAGCCATGATGTGGAGATGCCGGTGATGGACTGGGGTTGACAATTGTAAACAATTTTACAACACCAAGTTATAGTCCAGCAATTTTATTTTAAATTCACAAGCTTTCGGAGATTTTCTCCTTCCTCAGGCAAATGTTTCAAGATCTCCTTGAAGCCTACGCATTTATACATATTGAACAATAATAAATGGTGTTTACAGACTGCCTCTGCAACTGCCCGTTGCCAAGGCAATCACCGTGTTCAGACAGAGAGGTGTTACCTGCAGAACCTCCGAATACACATTCAATAAAAAAACAAACAGGGAAAAAAAAACAGAGAAAAAAAAAACACAGAGAGAGGCAGAAACATCCGGAAGGCAGAGAGAGCCAGCAAATGACCCATTATATTAAAAACAGATAACATTTGTTCGCTGGTGGGGTAACGTGTAGCGTGACATGAACCCAAGATCCCGGTTGAGGCCGTCCTCATGGGTGCGGAACTTGGCTATCAATTTCTGCTCGACGATTTTGCGTTGTCGTGTGTCTCGAAGGCCGCCTTGGAGTACGCTTACCCGAAGGTCGGTGGATGAATGTCCATGACTGCTGAAGTGTTCCCCGACTGGGAGGGAACCCTCCTGTTTGGCGATTGTTGCGCGGTGTCCGTTCATCCGTTGTCGCAGCGTCTGCATTGGCGAGACCATGCAGACGCTGCGACAACGGATGAACGGACACCGCGCAACAATCGCCAAACAGGAGGGTTCCCTCCCAGTCGGGGAACACTTCAGCAGTCATGGACATTCATCCACCGACCTTCGGGTAAGCGTACTCCAAGGCGGCCTTCGAGACACACGACAACGCAAAATCGTCGAGCAGAAATTGATAGCCAAGTTCCGCACCCATGAGGACGGCCTCAACCGGGATCTTGGGTTCATGTCACGCTACACGTTACCCCACCAGCGAACAAATGTTATCTGTTTTTAATATAATGGGTCATTTGCTGGCTCTCTCTGCCTTCCGGATGTTTCTGCCTCTCTCTGTGTTTTTTTTTCTCTGTTTTTTTTTCCCTGTTTGTTTTTTTATTGAATGTGTATTCGGAGGTTCTGCAGGTAACACCTCTCTGTCTGAACACGGTGATTGCCTTGGCAACGGGCAGTTGCAGAGGCAGTCTGTAAACACCATTTATTATTGTTCAATATGTATAAATGCGTAGGCTTCAAGGAGATCTTGAAACATTTGCCTGAGGAAGGAGAAAATCTCCGAAAGCTTGTGAATTTAAAATAAAATTGCTGGACTATAACTTGGTGTTGTAAAATTGTTTACAATAATATATAGCAACATAATTCATTGCAAGTGCTGTATTGTGCATTAGGAGACGATCCGACTTATTCAAGGGAATTTCTATAAGCCCACGTGGTAAAACCAAAGCAATTGATTGTGTTCCAGATTTTGTCCCAGTGGCCGGTTTTATTGGCCTAAATTTATGTTGTAAAAACAATTGTAGCACTTCAAAATACCAAAGCAGAAGTACAATGACATCCTCCCAGCCCAAGAAAAATTATAAGTAGGGAAGCTTTACTATGGTGCATGATGGATTTGTAAAAATCAATTATTTTCTCTCAATTGAAGGCATCATGAGGTGGTAAGACACAGGTTCAACAGCAACAATTTATACAACGCCTTTTACATAGCAAAACATCTCAGGATGCTTCACTGCCAGGGGGTCAGACCTGAACAAGACTAGGAGGGAAATTAGCGGAGGTGTCTGAGCTGTGGCTGAAAAGAAAGCTGTGGTGGGCAGGAGATCGTCTTCCACCTCCCGATGGGCTGCCCCTTTGCGCAGAGGGTGTGGAGAGAGAAGCGTTGGTATCTGTCCTGGTTCATCCCAAACCGTTCGGTAACACAGGACTCTGTGCTCTACGGACTGTTCCACCAGACGCACACCTAGACAGATATCACCTGTGGCTGGAAGACCATCAACTGGGTGAAAGAGGCCTTTTGGTCCGCCTAAAACATGCTGGTCTTCCAGTTGAAGGAGCTGTCCACGACCGAGTGTTGCCGACTGGCACACTCCAAGGTCCAGGAATTCGTGCTGTAGGATGCACTGAAGCGAGGTGTGACCTACGCAAAGGCTTTATGGGGAAAGGCCACCATTTAAAGCCCTCCCGCCATTGTATACTGAGGGGCTGGAATCAGGGAAACCCCCCTCTGGCAGAATGTAAAATGATCAATGAATGTAACAAAATGTACTGTATCTGTAACTGGTAACGACTGTACTGAAATGAGGCACCCTAGGGTGCCATGAACTGTATCTACAATATATGGTGTGTAATTATTGATTGTACCGGCACTGTTGATTTGTACTGTATGTATCTTTGCAAATTGTATGACCTGCATTGCATTGTTTGAAGCGTGTCTTGAATTGCATTGTATGTACCTTTACAAATTTTATGAATAAAGTTTATTTTGAAATATATAAAAAAGACGTAGCAAGGCAGATGTTTTAAGGAAGAATTTGAGCATGTGGGGCAAGATAGCTGAAGGCTCTGCTACCAACGGTAGAGCAAAGGGAGGGGAACACATAATAAGACAAGGTTGCAAGAATGGAGGATGGGAGCAGGGATAATTGAAAGAAAGAAAGCATTTATACAAGGTACAATGTGGGTGGCATAGTTCCGGATAAGTTGCAATCTATGAAAGGTGAAGCTTAGGAGGCTGTAGATGAAGGCATTGGATTAATCAAGTCTTGAGATGATAGAGTCATGCATAAGGGTCTCAGCAATGTAGACATTCAATTGAGGCAGAGGTACGTGATATATCAGAAGCTAAAATAGGATTGGCAATGGACTGGATGTGGGGTTTGAAGCTCTTCTCAGGTCAAGCAAGATATCAAAGTTGCACACCATTAGGTTGAGCTAGAGGGGGCACCCAGGATGGGGGATGGCATCAGGGGCTAGCATTGAAGGCAAAGCACCTCTGTCTTGCTTCAGTTTGTGCTTGCAAATCCCAACACATTGAGTTCCCGATCTCAACCATTGTGGTGGGGCACCGAGCAAGGGTCAAGTACATCCTCTTTGGAGGGAAGGAAAACCAAAAAGCCATTCTTTCCATGTTGCTGTCACATATTTTGTGATGGTTGGCCAGAGAAGGGGTTAGGTTTAATCCTTCTCCTTTCTGAAGTCATTGATTTCAGCCTGGGTGTTTTAACTGACCTCAGCACACCTGGGTTAGAGAATAGAAAACTGGACAGAGTTTCAACTCCTGATTGCTATCCAGTGGCTCTTGCTTGAATTGCTGGTATAATGACCACTTGGATCATGTATCATGGTAAAATCAACAACAATGGAACCAGACTCCAGCAAGGAAATCAACACCTTTAGGATAGGGGAGGGAAGAAAAATGGCAAAATGCATCATGCGCTGCAACTGTAATTATAAAATTTAGACTGTGGATGGTCTGGCAGTGTGGCACCGTTGGGTAAGATACAGCTATGTACTGTGTTCATTACACAACCTTTCCTTGGTCCATTTTTGAATTCCTTTGTAAATCTCTTTATCCATTTTCTTTCTCATTGTTTAATTCTTTTTCCTCCTGTTTCAAATCAACCGAACAGAAATTCTTAGCATTATTGTAGTGATGCCTTTCAAATTAACATTAGCGATCTCTCCAATGCTATCACAGACTGACTGACTAGCACCTGCTGGGAGAAAGATGAATTGGAATAGAAGGTCAACTGAAATTCAAGCAGGACACTTAGGTTGCATACCACTTGGTTCAACCCGAGGGGGCAGCAGGGAGGTTGATGGAGCTGGAGTCAGAGGCGTGTAGGTATGGTGCTAGAATGAACAGAAAAGGATGGCTTTAGTTTTGCTGATTTTGAATTTGAAAATTTCAGCTTCTCTAAGATTTGGTATTGGATAATATGCCATGGCTGCAAACAAGTAGAATTGGGAATGGTTAGCATACATGTGACAACTGGCCCTATGCTTGGGAATATCGCTGAGGCGTAGCATTTGGATGATAAATAAGAGTTAACCAAAGATAGAACCCTGGGGTATCTTGCAGGTGACTATTCAAGAAAATATAGAGGCAGGAACAGAACCAGGAAAAGATTGGTGCTGTGAAGCACTGGGGGCGTGCCCTGTCACAGTATTGTTGATGAATTTGACAAAGGCTGCCTTTATGCTGTAGGCAGGTCAGAAAGCCAAGACCGGGCTAGGAGCAGGCAGGTGATGCGGACGGTTTTATGCACCGTCGGAAAGGGTAGTTTGGATATTAGCAGCTGTTTGAGTAGAGGGGGATCTAGATTGAGATTTTTTTTAAGGCAGATGCCTCCGCCACAGTTCATTGATCTCCAAAAATCAAATGCGATAAATCAACAATATTCACCAAGGTTATAGCTGCAAATCTAAATTCTGATCAACCTCATGATGCAGAGCAGGAAACCCATGGAATCTCTGTCAGCTATATGTTATGTAGAAGTTTTAAATCCTTCATTTTAATCACTGTGGTGTTCACACAAAGATAGGAACTTGACCTGATCACACACAGGTGAGAAATTATGTCTCAGCTAAATGAATTTTTTGTGGAAATTTGGAAGCTTCGGTTTGTGAATCAAGTCCTATCCAGGAATTGAGCACATAATCTAGGCTGACACTCCAGTCCAGCTGAGGGAGTGCTGCATTTTTGGTGATGTATCCTTCAGACAAGACATTAAATTAAGATCCTGTATTTCTGTTCAGACAGATAGCAAAGGACCCAAAGCACTATTCTGTAGAACAGCAGAGAGGTCTCCTGGACAACACTCCTCCCTCAGAAACCGCCACAAAATACAGATTAACAGCCCATATTGCGATATTTCTAAGGGATGTGATAAGGCACTGTATAAATGCAAATCTTTTAACAGATTTAAAAGATCCTTTGCCTGATTTTCTGTTGACCAAAATGAGCCATTCCACGGTGCAGCTGTCTTGAAGCAAAGCCTTCCCTTCAACAGGGAGAGGAGCAGGGCAAAAGTCCCAATACCTGCTACCCGACCAGATGGTCACGATCATACACTCCTAGTGCCAAAGCTTCTGGCAGTTTAAGTTTAGTCTGGCAGTATGGGCAGATTAAGTTTAGTCAGGTCTTTTCTAGATTGCTACAGGATAGTTAGGCATTTAAGCTTTGTTTTGGGGAGGGATAGGGCTGCAGGCAAACGAAGAACAGATACAGGAGTACAAGAAAAGTAGAATTTCAATTCAGAATAAAATACAACACTTACAAATATTTATTGAAAATTAACACTTTCACACTATAAATATAACTCAAAGCAGGCAAATGAAAAAGTATGAAATAAATTTCTTTATTAACAAATTTGTACAAAGCTAAAAAAGTTCTATCACTTCAATAGAATACAGCCCATCACTCTTCTGCGGTTTCAGTTGGTGTAGTTTCTGCAGACTTCCCTCAATCTTGCTGAGCTCAGAGTAAAATTTAACCTGCCAGAGACAGAGGTAAAAAATGTTAGAAAAAAGAGCAACTGCCAGTGATTCTGAATCTGCTCAAGATCACATTACACGATTAGTACTTGTCCACTGTGTAGTACGTACAGCCACTTTTACATTGGTGCTTTTATAGTTTGGATTTCGAGTGACTGGTGTAATTGAGCTGGCTCCTGCCATTTATGATCATTGTTCCCTTATCCCAGCAGCAGACTCATGGACCCATGAAAAATTGGGTCTTCAGGTCTGTCTTTCCTCAATTTGCAAGACAAAGCAGGTCTGAAACTGTTCAGACTGTACATTTGGGGAGATCACAGCAGTGGTGATCCATATTAAACACTTAAATTTAAGATCTTCTCACTTGTTGAATAGATCAATACAATTCCAAATCTATCTGTCTGGCCTCATCTTTTCTCTCCTTCATTGATATTTGGAGAATCATGAGTTAATTAAGCCCATCAGCAAATATTTGTAAAACACATCATATTTGATCAACCGTGCAGAATTTTTGGAAGAAATAACAAGAGGATTGATAAGGGAAATATGGCGGATGTAGTTTTATGTGGATTTTCAAAAAAGCATATGATAATGATCGCAAAGAGATTTGTGGCAAAGATAATGATACATGGAATTAAACAGAATGTGGCTACAAAGATAGAGCTGGTTGGGGGGCAGAAAGCACATGGTGGAGTAAAAGTAAGTTTCTCAGGCTAAAAGACAAGGTGAGTGGTGTTCAAGCAGTGGTCTGTGTTGGGGCTTCTGTTACACGCATAAATAATCTAGATTTAGAAACTGAGGGAACAATATCAAACATACAGGCGACATCAAAATGGAGGGTGTGGCAAATTGTGACGAGGGTTGCAAGACTGCAGGAGAACAGCAGATGAGCAGAATGGGCAGGTTAGTGTCAGAAGCAATTCAATGTAGAAAAATGTGCAGTACTATATTTTGGAAGTAACAGGGAAAGGAAATACATTTTAGAATGGTAAGATTTTAAATGGAGTAGAGGTTGAAATAAATAGATTAAAGGTGGCAGTGCAAGTAGGTACGGTCACAAAGGCAGCAAACCGAATCTTTGGTTTTGTACCTAGACACAGACAGAATAAAAAAAACCAAGGTGACAATGTTGAACTTGTACAAGATCTTATAAGTGTTGTGTACAGTTTTGGACACCCCATTGTAGGATATAAAAGCAATGGTAAAGGTGTAAGTTCATTAGGACGATACCAGGGATGAGGACTTAAGAAGTTTTTTATCCCCCCCACTAGAGCTAAGAAGCAACCTGAGAGGTCTTCAAGATTCTGAAGAGTTATGTTAAGGCGAATAGTGATAGATTGTGTCCATTGGGCAGCGAGACAGTAATGAGAGGACACAAACACAATAAAAATTAAGGAACAAGGTTGGATTTAAATTTTTTTTTTTCCCCAAGAGGGTGGTTAGAATGTGGAATTCCCGATTACAAGCTGCGGTTGAAGCAGAGTCCATATATTCTTTAAAAAGGGAATTAGATAGTTGCTTGAAAATGAGGAATATTAAATAGTATGGGGAATGAGTAGAAGAGTGAGATTAGATTAGGCGGTTGAAATGGAGAAAAATACCTGTCCAGACCTGAAGGGAGGGAGGCATGTTTCTGGGGAAGAGATGTGTAGAGGGATTTGGAGAAATGATAGGGTTAAAACAAACCAAAAAAGGCACCGTGGGACCAAATGGCCTTTTCCTGTTCCCGGGATTTAAATTTAATATTCTAGTTATTAAACACCAAGCCAAAAAAAGGAATTTTTTTTAGTGATGACAAAAAGGAAAAAGTTCCAAGAGAACAGGTTAACATGGCAACAAAAAGGATTAATCATATTACAGCAAACCTCTCAATGAGAGTGAACCCAATATCAAATAGCAGCTAGTACCAGAGAACATAGAATGTACTTTCAGCACATTTGTATGTGGTTTACCTGGGATCTGATAAACTTGTGAAGATGGGTAAGTAAACCACGTGCCTCTGTTGACATTACCAGCACCGTAAAGTGAGCGTCCAGCAACAGAGATATCCAGTCCAAGACCTGAAATGATTGCCAGCAGTCAGCAACTGTTCACGACTTCAAAACACTTCTACAGTAACCAATCACTCTACTCAGCATTATTGGGCCATTTTTCCCCAAACACACTCAGCTCCTGAAACAGCCAGTGGGAATAAGTGCACTACAAACATTCAAACCATTTTTCTTTCCAATGCATTTATGTATTTGTTCAGGACAAACAATGAGATGATTCAGTTACATAATGGCACTAAGTTATTTAACTGCAATATATATTTTTTTCTCAGGACACAAGTGACATTGGCAAGGTGCATTTATTGCCCATCCCAAGTTACCCTGAGTAGGTGGTGGGTCTTCTCCCCTTGTATTGCTGCAGTCCTTGTGGAAGTGATTGTTTGTATATCAGACTGACTTGCTAGACCATTTCAGAAGGCATTAAGAATCAAATATGTAATAATGATAGGGCAGGGGGTAGCGGGAAGGACATCACTGAACCAGTCACATTTTTACAACAAAACAACAGCTTTCATGGTTTTCTTTTCTGATGTTAGCCCATAAATTGCCAGGTTTGTTGAATGCTATTTTATAACTTGCTATAGTGGAATTATGAACTCGTGACTTCTGGATTGGTAGTCCAATCCCATAACCACTGTGCAAAGTTCACTCAGCACAGTGCAGGGTCAAGCCAGAGATCTTTCTGATCTATATAACTATTATCAGGTGGTGCATTTGATGACACCTTGGGATGTTTCACTCCGTTATAGTCGCTATATAAATGCAAGGAGCTATTGTTACATTTATCCACTGAAGTATTATAGGTTTGCATTTTTGTGCTTTTAGACAGTGCATCACAAATGGAAAGATGTAAATTCTTTCACAATTTCCCAAACTCAGCCAAGTGTTAAAGAAATCACTGATAAAAACAAAAGACAACAATATCTTGAGCCACACAAAACCAGCTATATCAGCATTAGCAGATTGAGTTTGCAGCAGAAAATGTAGTGCATAGAAAATGAAGCCTTTTATATACCTGATTGACTGTGGGATTCCTTTCCCCTGGAAGCTCAGTATTGACAGTTTCACAATACTTCACATAAAGATACTGCATATACTGGAGAAACAACTGAAAAAAAAAAATCACCATTAAAAAAACATTAATCCCGTGATCGAGTATCTACGTCCAATAAATGAGCAAAGACCAGCAGGACCCGACGTTCAGGAGGCGAGCAGTCCATCGCTTTACCTATCAGTAATCCAGTGAAAAAGCTGCCCATCTTTCTAACCCAATTGGTTAGATATGCTACCGCGTGAATAGAGTTTCTAGACTTCGGTGTTTGCATCGTAGCAATTTTTCATTTGCATCAAATCAAGTTCGTTATCAGTGCTCTCAGCTTTCCGAAGACAAAAAAGTAAAAACGGGAGCAAAAAAATTATGAAAACCAGAAACCCCAAGAATCGGCCTAAAGCTGTAAAGCCAAGGAGAGCAAGACTTAGATCAATACATTTTTTCCCCCAATGTTAACAAATAAAGGCCAAGTTAAAATGTTTCCAAATTAGAGCGGGGGTGGGGGGCAAGAGTGGCAGTGCAATCTTCAATTTAATTCGCACCTGAAATAATTGTGCCCTAAATAATTTCCATAATGAGAACTTCAGCTATTTTAAAGAAAGATGATGGTGAAGGAAGTGCCACTGAGGTGACCCCAGATCATTGAAGCCAAGCGTTTCCTCCCCAATTGTTTAGTGCTTAAGAAGAAACTTTACTATGGCCCACAGTAAGGGTGTTGGGCTGCCAATCTCTTCGCTTCAGTGCCCTGGATTATGTAGTTAGTGTATAAAAGTGTAGATTGCACTGCACTGAGTTCTCCATATCAGTCCTACTGCTGTGGGAGACACCAAGGATAGGTCAAAGCAAAAAGGCAACAAGCTTGCAATTAATCTTCCTGGGCTTACACAATCACTGGTCCACTCAGTTGAAGAATTCAATGGCTCATGACTACATTTATACACCATTGCATTTCTGCAGTACTGTACTCACCACCACTTGAGGAACAGAAAGATCTTTGAGGTGAGGCAAAAGGAAGGCTTCACTGTATGAGGACAGCAGAATTTCATTTCTGTGCATTGCAGTTAAGGAAAGGTTTGTACAAACATCTAGGGTGCACACCAGGACTTGAAATCTTAAAACTAATGGTCAGTGTGAAAGAAAGTCTCATACATGATATATTACACATTATTAAAAACAAGTTTTTGAAACAATCACCTTCTATCCATCTGATTGGCTCATGTGGACCCGTGATGATGCCATGTCTGATTACATCAATTTAATTGGTCGGGAGGAAGTGTGTGAGCCTTTCTTCCAATTAGCTGCTGGCAATGGTCACAAGATATGTTACTTTCAACAACTTGCATTTATATAGTACCTTTAACCTAGTAAATCCTCCCAAGGTGCATCACAGGAGCGATTATCAAACAAAATTTCACACTGAGCCACATCAGGAGGTATTGGGACAGATGTTCAAAAGATTGGTCAAAGTGTTAGGTTTCCAGCAATCCGACTTGCCTTTGTGTTACTCTTGCACTATTTGGCCACACAAGCTGCAGCTGCAGAGACTCCTGGGACTTTCACAGAGAGCTGGGCAGGAGTGTCAATCAGAGATGACAATGAGAAAAAGCTGTGAGGTAAGAGAATGGAAAATAGGCAGAAAGACAGAGGATGGGGGTAGAAAGACTTTGCACGCCATACACGCGAGAAGATCAAGTGCGGTACATTATTCCCGCAGTCTCCGCTCTTTTCTGCTGAAGGTGCCAATCCTTATTGGGGCAGTTTCATAGAAGCCAGCAGCCCTTCGGTACCTCATTCAAGTGGCCATTCTTCATGAGAGAATTGAGCCAGTAAGTGTCTATTGACTATTTGACTGTGGAGGAGTATCACAGATGAGCCTATATCTGCTCGCAGCCAACTTCATACGCAGACGTTTCAGCAGGAATCACTGTATAGTGATCAGGAGTTCAGAACCCTGATTTTTGTGCTTCCTAGCCCAGGAATGCTAACATCAATTGTAATACCCCAACTGCTACCCTTGTTGAGATCAACTAAGTCAGTAAAACTTATAGTCATAGAGTCATACAGCACGGATAGAGGCCCTTCGGCCCATCGTGTCCACGCCGGCCATCAAGCCCAGTCTAATCTAATCCCATATTCCAGCATTTGGTCCGTAGCCTTGTATGCTATGGCATTTCAAGTGCTCATCCAAATGCTTCTTGAATGTTGAGGGTTCCTGCCTCCAAAACCCTCTCAGGCAGTGAGTTCCAGACTCCAACCACCCTCTGGGTGAAAAAGTTCTTTCTCAAATCCCCTCTAAACCTCCCGCCTTTTACCTTGAATCTATGTCCCCTTGTTATAGAACCCTCAACGAAGGGAAAAAGCTCCTTAGTATCCATCCTATCTGTGCCCCTCATAATTTTGTACACCTCAATCATGTCCCCCCCTCAGCCTCCTCTGCTCCAAGGAAAACAAACCCAATCTTCCCAGTCTCTCTTCATAGCTGAAGCGCTCCAGCCCTGGCAACATCCTGGTGAATCTCCTCTGCACCCTCTCCAAAGCGATCACATCCTTCCTGTAGTGCGGCGACCAGAACTGCACACAGTACTCCAGCTGTGGCCTAACCAGTGTTTTATACAGCTCCATCATAACCTCCTTGCTCTTATATTCTATGCCTCGGCTAATAAAGGCAAGTATCCCATATGCCTTCTTTACCACCTTATCTACCTGTTCCGCCGCCTTCAGGGATCTGTGAACTTGCACACCAAGATCCCTCTGACCCTCTGTCTTGCCTAGGGTCTTCCCATTCATTGTATATTCCCTTGCCTTGTTAGTCCCTCCAAAGTGCATCACCTTGCACTTTTCCGGGTTAAATTCCATTTGCCACTGTTCCGCCCATCTGACCAACCCATCTATATCGTCCTGCAGACTGAGGCTATCCTCCTCACTATTTACCACCCTACCAATTTTTGTATCATCAGCGAACTTACTGATCATACCTTTTACATTCATATCCAAGTCGTTAATGTAGACCACTTGGATTTGAACCTAGGGTTTTCTGATCTTTATGGCTGGGTACAAAGTATAATGTCTTTATGCACTAAGCCATCAGGGAAGCAGAGCAAATACTCATTTTAAATGGTAGTCATCAATCACATTTTATCACAGATACGAGGTACATACCAAAATTATAGGAAACATGTTGAGTTTTGATTGTGTTTGGCTGAAAAATAAACTGACTACCTAAACACAATCTAATTCCTGCTGTACTGTGCTAAATACTTTAACCTAGTAATTTTATACATATTATCTTTGGTTGCTAAACAGTCGATGTTGTATACTCAAAACAAAGATTTAGATCCACCCTTTTTGTTTTTTTGACAGCATGTAAATTTAAATGATACATTTGAGGAAGTAGAGGAGACTCCAAAGTCCTTGCACCATACAGTGCCCCACGCCCAACAGCAATATGATGGGATAGAACAGCATTTCATCATCACTGAACTAACAACCAGCAATTCATTTTATGCCTTATCTCTTTTCTAAAGCTTTTTTTGCAAGGAGGTTTGAATTCTACTGTGTTCTCTCCTAGGTCCTGGGCCACGCACCATCTGTGGCGAAAAGGTTTGGAGGACAGCCTGTTTCCAGGCTTCTGCACTGCTGCCAAGGTCAGATGGTAAGAGGAGGCGATGAAGAAGACATCCTCAGATTCCACACTTCAGCCCAACAGCACTCCATGTGGAAATGCAAAGATAAAACTAGTGTGGCATATTGTAATATGGGGACTGGCTCTCCTCATGATTCCTTACACTGCATCGCTAATCCTTGCTGAGACAACTTGGATAAGACAGCAAGAGGAAGCCAGGTCCTTGCCTGGAGGCAGCCAAGTCATCCAAAGTTGCTTTGACACACCTCCCAGCAGCTAATGATGAGTCATTGGCAGAGGCCTGGAGTAATTTGCTTGCCCTCTTAGCTAGGGATAATGTGAGAAGAAAATTAGGGAGTTACAAATAAATAAGTCACAAAGATGTGTCACTTCTTGTTGACAAGTAATGCCATGGCCAAATCCCTGTTTTGCTTTGGTGTTAGGTCAAAAAATAGTAATCTGAAGAATTTCATAGGTACTGAGCGAAAGACTACTGGGTATATTAAACTTTTCAGATGTGGAAAAAGGATACAGCAAAGCTGCCTTTTTAAGGCCGACTGGACACGTGAGTTTTACATCAGACTCCGAAGGATTGTGGGTTTGTTTTCCCGCTGGAACATCACAGCTGTCCTCTTCCAACAAAACTGGACTGAAGCCATTCTCAACAATTTGCATCTTCTCTTCTGCTTTTGAAGGACTCTGATCTAATTCAATATACGAGGCCACATTGCCTAAATCCACAATTACCTTTTCCAGATCTGAATCACTGACACTGAGAAAGAATTAAAAACAAATTAATTCAGTCACCTTTAATTATAATTTACATTTTCAGTATAATTGCAAGAAATAACATGAGTAACAAGTAAACTATTTTTAGGAAGCTGATAAAATACATTTTGTGGGCAAAGAACAGAGTCCACTTTATAAGCAGCTGCCTGAGCACCAGTAAGTGACATTCTCCCTCCCAATGCAGAAGTACTTGAGGTAAAGGATTGGTCATGTAGGGAACTATGGTGCAAAACTGTCTCCTTGCACTCTGCAAACACTGTAGCATCAGCCTCAAAGGCTATTTTTTTAATCTGTAACAGAGGCCAAAAAAAAGACCACACAGGCCCATTCTTTGCCTGCAGTTGGTAATACAAGTTTTTTTCTGATCTCAAGAGGATATTCATTATACATATGCACACAGACACAGACCTCATTAAATGCCATTTAACGTATCCTGGATGTATTGGAGCTGATAGCCAGCTCAGAGGTATAATTGGATTGATAGACTATGTGCATGGGTAAAGGAACAGCTGTGTAAATAAAACAATCTTAAGAGCCATAGTGTTCTTGCTATCTAGAGCATAGTACCCACACAGTTTAAAAAATAGCATTAACTGCTTTCATGGGATTTATTAAGCTTTACACTTGCAACAAAACGGAACTACCGATCTGTAAGCTGCCCAAATGGAGTTCACTGAAGTTAGTCCAATATAATCAATTTTGTGAATGTGTCAATTTTAATGAAACAGTGCTTCAACAACACCTGTGTAAAATTTGTGTCATGCACTTTCATGTAGCAATATACTACAGCTTAATATTTACCTGAGGAAAACCTTCAAACAGGCACAAGTAACAGCCTCGGGGATATCTGGGAACTGCTGAAGACTGAGCTGCAACAGGAAATAGTCTGCTTTATCCAAGGCAACAGCTACCAAATCTGGACATAAGCTGAAAAACAATTTATAGTTTTATAGGACTGCAACTGTTTGTCTTATTTTCCAACAACTGAAGAAATCCCCTACTCCCATCAAAACTGAACGCAAATAGGCATGGGGCTGCCCCCGTCTCCCCCAGTCTAACCTGGACGGTCTGTGCCAATAAATAAGTACCAAAAAATTTAGAGTTGGTGTTAAAAAACACTGTGTCTTAGTACTTGCTTCACAGGGAAGCAATCAGCTAGGCATTATCAGTAAGTTGAGAGTTAAGAATGGTTTTGCATGATAACTTCGCTTTCCAAAGTAGAAAAAGTGTGAATTGAGTATTTTTGACACACCTAATGGCTGCACTACTGGATGTATCTTTCTTTTTTCACAATGTGGAGCTGCCAGGAGCTGAAATGTTATCAGGTCCATCCCCCCTTTCAGTTACTATCTTTTGGATGCCCAGAGTTACTGCAAATCACTCAACTTAGTCAAAAGGGAAATAAGCTCTATGTTGCTACCAGCTAGAATACCCTAATCCTGCTCTTAGCAAATCTGTCCGGTAGAAATGGTGTGGTCTAAGGACTCTAAGAGACGTCAAGTAAATTGGAAGTTGGACTGGTGTCAAGCAGATTGTGCCCCATTCAAAAAGTGGCTTAATCACACCCAACCCACCCACTAGTTGTGGCACATTGATCTGGCTACCGCTCCTAAAAGTTAGGAATTCCTGGGTCCAAGTGACAGAATGGAGCAGCCCCTCCCCTATCTGTTCTGGTATCTAGCTATAAGCATTATAATGTTATCTTTAATTCTTATCTGTTACATGAATTAGTTTCACCAAAGGTGTCAGGGACAGGTAGACTCCATCTGATTTCTGGCTCTTTGAAAGCAGCAATTTTCCTTTTCAGAATGTGTTCTGTTTGAATTTGAGGAAGTTGATTATGTTTTATACAGGTTTCAGCATAACTCCTGCTCCCCCTCTCATAAAATCCACTTAATGAGCCACACATCTTCGGCTTAGGCCCCTCACCAGTAGAATTGCCAGTTGTCACATTATTTTATTGGTGCTGTGAATGACATGATGGTATTTGTGCAGTAGTAAAAGAGTCACACATCACTACCCATTAATTATACTCTACCTAGTTGGGAGTAAATTGAAAAAAATTAAGTCTGTATCAGGCAGTGCAAAAGCGATTTGAAGCAGTGCCAACAGAATAATAAACCACATGGAATGTAGAAATATGTCAAACAGTTTGTATCACAAAAATGAAAAATTCAACATAGTTCTCATTTTTTCTTTTAAAGTGGTATTTTAACACACAGTATGGCGAAGTGATAAGACACAAGTTCAAAACTGAATCCTCATGCCCAGCCATGTGAGAAAGTTAACAAGTGGAGGGCCAGGTGGTTCCCTCAGGTACGCTGTCCTCTACAGCAGTTTTCAGATTGGTATTGGCAGAAGCTCGGAATCAGGACACCTGTATTCTTGGCCATGGTGCAGTGAGGCCCAATCCGGAGAAAAAGCAGAAGATAAATGAGTTAAACCCCAACTCCCATAAACCCAAATAAGGAAACCGACTTATTGCTGAGATGCATTGTAAACATTAAGTGGCCTGCACTTTTGGTTTCACGGAGGGAAAAAAGAATTAAAAAAAAAATTTAACAGAGAATCCTCACCTGTAAGAAAGCATCCGTGTCTGTAAAAGCTGCACGAGTACTTTCTGGGGATAGAACTTCACCTGCGTCTTACACCTGCTTACCAGGTTCGTAGCAATCTGTGCAACAATTAGCTGAGCATTGTGTTTCTGCAGGTTACTCAAGAGCTGCTGCAGTTGTTCATCTATTTTCTCGTTTGTACCAGTCTGTGAAAGAATACAACATAATGCATTAGTATGGCCAGTGACAACTAAATGTCAACACACAACTTACTTGAGTAACACTAACCCATTCTCAGCCGGGAACTGATGTATGATACTTTGTCGCATCAGTATCAGTGCAGGAAAAAGGGCTTCACAATATACAACCGCTTGGATGCTCCCACCAATATTCCCCGAGACCCAAAATACGGACTGAACTGAAATGAGTGGTTTCGAAATCAGGATGGTGTGAAACGTAGGGACTAATGGAAGCTGAGGCAATTAGCCCAGCCCTTACAGCTGAACAAAATATGAATTGTTAGGTAACTCAATTGTTCAATAAATAACTTCCCTCAACAGCGGCTGAAGCTGTGCTATTTAATATTCTACAGTATTAATTTAGTATTCAGGGTGTAAGATTTAATTTTATTCTAAATGGATTTGAATAAAATGACGAACACGAAGATTTTCAATTTAAAGTGACTACCATTTTTCATAATTATATATACAAAGGAACTGTTAAGAGAAACAAAAAAAAATTAGCAACTCTATCTGATTAATGGATGTACTAATTCCATTCTTTTCATACCAAAGACCTTTAACTACAATTTTGTTTTCCAGAATACTTAGACCAGTCCAAATATAATAGATTTTAAAAATCAGCAACCTGTCAGACTGAGTTTAATTACTATCACAAGAAAACAAATTTGAAGTATTTCAGGTTCATGGAAAAGTTGTCGATTGCTGTCATGATTGAATAATGTAATTAGCAGGTAGTGAAAGAGGGACTGCTGCAGCAGCAACAGTGAGGAGTGTCACTAAAGCATCCATACCGCTTGTAGCTTCACAATGGAATAGTGTTCATTGGAAGAAATGTCCTTAGAATGCTGTCTCAGAGCAGCTGCTGCTGCCTTGAAAATAATTTTTCAAAATACACATCACATGCGCCAATAATGCTGGGGTGGGGAGAGGGAGAGAGAGAGACAGAACACAGCTTTGTGCTGAAACAAGGTTTCTCTTTAGATCTTTGGTGTACCTCAATTTCAGTCAGAAACTGATCCAGTGAGACGGGTTGTGACTGGGTTCTCACAACTTGACTTTTTCTGCTCCTCAGCTGCAACAGGAAATTTAAGATTAAAGAAATGTCTGTACAATAGTTTCTTTTTCACATCTGAAACCCCAAATTTTCTGTTACTGAGCCTTTTCACCAGTAGACAACCCACCTGGAAATATATCTTAAAAATGGACTCTAAGACTTTAGTGTACTAATGCAATTAACCAGCACATTTACAAATAAGGGATCTAAATTCAGTTATCTCTTGTTCTCAAAGAATATTTCCATTGTGTTTATAATTATGTAGACCTCAACATAGACATTTTGCATATTACACAGAATATATCACAGTAAGTGTAAAATGGGACTGGCAGTTCAATACAGCATCTTTTACCCCTTCCCTTGCTCCGATATATACCATTCCCCAGCTGAGAACAAATGTAACTTGCTCTTTAACTTCAAGGCACAACTTGGTCAATTTCACCTCCTAGTAGCGCTGAGCCCCTGCTCTGAAATCAGTCAAGAACAGGAAGCAGAGTGAAGCCACATCCTGCGCCAACTACCCGCAACTAATGCACCACCCCTAAGCAGCACACTGTCAACAGATGGATCAAAAAAGCAAAACACTCGCAGTCACATGCAGTGCAAGAAGTAGCAACAACTTAGCTAAGCAACAAACAGGGAAGATTTATGATTTAATTTATAAAATGTTGACAGATCAGTAAATATGGCTACTTCCGCATACAAGAGTGCAGTCATGATGATTGATGGTCAAGAATTTTGTTTGCATGCCAACTTCATGGGATTACACCATCACCCCTGTACATTTCCCACAGCTATGAATGCTCGGTCCCCTTGAATTTAAAAGGCTTTCATCTGCACACTTCAAGGTTTCCCATAGGAACATAATACAACACTCCCAACATTTTAACTAGCCCCGAGCAGCAATCCCACATACACCAGTCCTCCCTACCAACCCTTTACATTACAATCTATATTAAGAATTTTGTGGTTGCAATACTGTACTTCATAGACTATAGAGTCCCTCCACTGTTAGAGACTGATCCAGTGTTATGTGGTTAGTCTGGACTAAACAGGTCACCACAATCAGTTCCATAAGTACACAAAACCACCAATTAATTTTTATCTCTATGTCCACACTTAACCTTTTTCTCCACTTTATTCCCATAACTATTTACTTCATTTATATTTTTGTTCCAATTTTTAATTTTTTTTAGCATTCCCTACTATTTTTAAATTGTTTGTATTCTGTGCCAATGCCACACCGGCTCAGCTTATCTGCTTTTCCCGACCCAAACTTCCCCACTGGGAATTACCACACCACACAGCCTTTCTGCTCTCAATGACCTGAATCTCCCCTTCCCTCTGAGCTTGCCGAACGTTGAAGACCCAGCCCATTAGGCCTTTTTCTCTCACCACTGTATAGACCAATGCTGTCCAATTTATTAGCTACTAGCCACGTGTGGCTGATTGGGAATCTAGATATGGAAAATTGCATTTCTGATTAGTAAATAAAAAAAAGTAATAGACACTGTCATTGGGCATTTGATCTCAACACTCATTTGCTTGCCGGATGCAAGTGTATTTTAACCTTTTTGTGCATTTGGTGGTAGAACTGTATGATGAAAAAAGCAGAGCGTGCCAGTGTTTTTGATGGCTGTGTGTTCTTTACCTCCTTAGTTACTGAATGGTGGTAGATGTTTGTTCAGTAAATACACACATGAAGTACATTTACCTATATTGTGTGTGCACGTGTTAGGCGTTTTCTTCTAAAATTAGTGCATGTGGCTAAAATAGTGTTGTCGTAGCCACACTTGTGGCTATTCAGCAATTTTAATTAGACAACACTGGTATAGAGAGGTCACTGCCCACTCAGGCTTTCTGCACCATCAGATCCAAATTACAAAGTGAGTCTAAGGAGGAATGAAACAGAAAGAAAACAAATTCAAAAGGTAAAAAGAAATACAATGAGAGAGATGAATGAAGTGTCATAACAGGTACACAGACAAATGTTAAATGAAGAGCATACACAAAGAGAGCAGAAGCAAAGTAAAAGACTTCTAGAAAGAACGAGGTAGAGAGAGTAAGGCAAAATGTGCAAATGGCTTGCTAGACACAAAGAGAGGGGGGGAAGGAAGCAAGCAAGCAAAGAAAGAAAGAAAGAAAGAAAGAAAGAAAGAAAGAAAGAAAGAAAGAAAGAAAGAAAGAAAGAAAGAAAGAAAGAAAGAAAGAAAGAAAGAAAGAAAGAAAGAAAGAAAGAAAGAAAGAAAGAAAGAAAGAAAGAAAGAAAGAAAGAAAGAAGAGAGAGACAGACAATTGGAGATAAGCAGAAAGATAGTTATATAAAGGGAGAGAGATACATTTGATTTTTCTTTCTAGTTATAGACGATCAACTGGTCAACTGTTCATTCACAGCAAAGCACACCAAGATGAAATTGAAAGCACATGGTTACATTTCTCTTGGGTTCCGATTTATCAGGGGTGTGCGTTACAGTTTCTTGCAGTTCAGGGGACTGTTCGTCATGAAGCATCGCTCTCCAGCTCACAACTGTGGAAACAGTTTTCACTTCTGTGGAGGAAAAGAAGACAAGATGCAAGCTGCTCCCATCAATTGTCAAAAGAATTTAAACTAAAATTAGCAGGCTCAGTGTTCACGACAAGTATGTATTTGAACAGGAAAAGGGGGGAACCTTCTCTCCAGTACCTGTGATTCAGTGGTTGTGGAGCACACTGGAACAGCCTGGTTGTGTGAAAGGTGCTATAAATATACAAGTTTTGTTTTACCGTGACCAATTGGCTATTCTTCATTTGTAGGTCAAGACAGTGTGTGGAGACAACCTATTTTGACACAGGAGGTGCCACATTCAAGCCTGATAATATCGTCACAAACACACTCTCAACATTACAGGGACTGTCCAATTTTCCTCCTCCACAATCCAGGATCAAGGAGACAAGTTTAGTGCCTCCACTGTTGCCCTTGCTCAAAAATCAGCCACCTGGAACAGGCCATCCAAAAACAAATACAAAGAAAATGTTCTTACATCCACAAATACAATAAAAAAAATATAAATGCTAAAAGTTGAAGACAAGGTGAAAAATAACATTTCTGCACACTTTAAACAGTGGTGACCTACCTGCAGCATTTGGTGGTTTTAGTTTGCCGAGGACAGCTGCCAGAGAAGAGGTTTCACACGTAAATGGGATCACAGTCAGCACCTTTCCATGAGGCACAAACAGTTTCCCACTGTAACACCACAACTGAAGAATAAAAGATTTAACTTTCAAAAATGTCAAGGCAACAAAAATAAATCTGCAATTCTGGCACAAAACCTTTCACCACCAGTGTTGTTTTGAACAACTTCCATTACAAATTCTAGCCGCCGCCCCCCCCTACACCAAGTTAGAAGGATGGAATGGTCCACCTTGAGACCACACTACTTGTTGGTTAACTTATCAAGGGCACAAAGCGCAGGAATCAATCCCACTCCCATTTCTCCACCATGCCCAAAGGACCTGGGCAAGAATGGTAAGCATAAAACCAACCACCTTCAATAGATGTAGGTGGCGGCACATGGAATACATCAATTAGCAATTACAGGAAGACAATTTATTGAACCATACAGGGATTTGGGGGAAAGGGGATAAAGGAAGGCGCTCCGCTTTAAGAAACCATAAAGTGAGCTCTGAAAGGTGAAACTGAAGTTAAGATCTCAAATGCCCCATCCACTGAAGCCAAATATGGCAGCGCCAGCATATTACATAGAACGTACAGCACAGAAACAGGCCAGTGTTTATGCTCCACATGAGCTTCCTCCCACCCCTCTTCATCTAAACCTATCAGCATAACCTTCGATTCCTTTCTCCCTCATGTGCCTGTCCAGCTTCTCCTTAAACACATGTGGAGACTGGTTATCCCAGGAGTAGACCCTGCAGCAAGACTGGAAATAAGGTGTTCTCCTCACTTAGGTCACCACAGAGGTAGTTCTACACAAAACATTTTCTATTTGCATGCTTCCAGTTAGTGGTTTTAAAGCGTAACACACTAAGTAAGACGGAAAGACATTATTGGTGTATGGTTATCTCTCAACATTCAGTATTTAGAGGAATAAAGTCCCCTTAAACTAAAGGCAACATAGAAAGAAAGGTACCTGTCCACAGCTTCCCTCTGGGAACTCCTTCCATGCCTGGAGTGTTTGGAACCTTGTATTCCAGATACTCAGAGAATCTGAAAGATACAAATACACCACTTTACACAATCAGAGTGCTCGAGAGCAGCCATGCATCACTGCTAACGTACTTGTCTCAGTCACTACCTTTCAAGATGAGAGAACAACTCTCTTGAATTCTGCTGAAATGAAGAAATTATCTGACAATGTTAAAGGTGAGAGCCTGGTGAACTGAAGTGCTGCAGTTTAAAACGAAGCTCACAGCACAAAACTACCCAAAACAGCACATGGGTAAGTTTCTTTTTATTCATTCATGGAATGTGGGCGTCGTGGCAAGGCCAGCATTTATTGCCTATCTAATTGCCCTTGAGAAGGTGGTGGTGAGCCGCCTTCTTGAACCGCTGCAGTCCGTGTGGTGGAGGTTCTCCCACAGTGCTGTTAGGAAGGGAGTTCCAGGATTTTGACTCAGCAACGATGAAGGAATGGCGATATGTTTCCAAGTCGGGATGGTGTGTGACATGGAGGGGAATATGCAGGTGGTGTTGTTCCCATGTGCCTACTGCCCTTGTCCTTGTAGGTGGTAGAGGTCGCGGGTTTGGGAGGTGCTGTCGAAGAAGCCTTGGCGAGTTGCTGCAGTGCATCTTGTAGATGGTACACACTGCAGCCAAAGTATGCCAGCAGTGAAGGGAGTGAGTGTTTAGGGTAGTGGATAGGGTGCCAATCAAGCGGGCTGCTTTGTCCTGGATGGTGTCGAGCTTCGAGTGTTGTTGGAGCTGCACTCATCCAGGCAAGTGGACAGTATTCCATCACACTCCTGACTTGTGCCTTGGAGATAGTGGAAAGGTTTTGGGGAGTCAGGAGGTGAGTCACTCGCCGCAGAATACCCAGCCTCTGACCTGCTCTTGTAGCCATAGTATTTATGTGGTTGGTCCAGTTAAGTGTCTGGTCAATGGTGACCCCCCCAGGATGTTGATGGTGGGGGATTCGGCAATGGTAATGCCGTTGAATATCAAGGGGAGGTGGTTAGACTCTCTCTTGTTGGGGATGGTCATTGTCTGGCACAAATGTTACTTGCCACTTATCAGCCCAAACCTGGATGTTGCCCAGGTCTTGCTGCATTATCTGAGGGGTTGCAAATGGAACTGAACACTGTGCAATCATCAGCAATTATCCCCATTTCTGACGTTATGATGGAGGGAAGGTCACTGATGAAGCAGCTGAAGATGGTTGGGCCTAGGACACTGCCCTGAGGAACTCCTGCAGCAATGTCCTAGGGCTGAGATGATTGGCCTCCAAAAACCACTACTATCTTCCTTTGTGCTGGGTATGACTCCAGCCACCGGAGAGTTTTCCCCAATTCCCACTGACTTCAATTTTTACTAGGGCTCCTTGGTGCCACACTCTGTCAAATGCTGCCTTGATGTCAAGGGCAGTCACTCTCACCTCACCTCTGGAATTCTGCTCTTTTGTCCATGTTTGGACATAGGCTGCAATGAGGTATGGAGCCGAATGGTCCTGGCGGAAACCAAACTGAGCATCGGTGAGCGGATTATTGGTAAGTGCCGCTTGATAGCGCTGTCGACGACACCTTCCATCACTTTGCTGATGATTGAGAGTAGATTGATGGGGCGGTAATTGGCCGGATTGGATTTGTCCTGCTTTTTGTGGACGGGACATACCTGGGCAATTTTCCACATTGTCGGGTTGATGCCAGTGTTGTAGCTGTACTGGAACAGTTTGGCTAGAGGCGCAGCTAGTTCTGGAGCACAAGTCTTCAGCACTACAGCCGGGATGTTGTCGGGGCCCATAGCCTTTGCTGTATCCGGTGCACTCAGCCGTTTCTTGATATCACATGGAGTGAATTGAATTGGCTGAAGACTGGCTTCTGTGATGGTGGGGATATCGGGAGAAGGCAGAGATGGATCATCCACTCGGCACTTCTGGTTGAAGATGGTTGCAAACGCTTCAGCCTTGTATTTTGCACTCACGTGCTGAACTCTACCATCATTGTGGATGGGGATGTTTACAGAGCCTCCTCCTCCCGTTAGTTGTTTAATTGTCCACCACCATTCACGACTGGATGTGGCAGGACTGCAGAGCTTTGATCTGATCCGTTGGTTGTGGAATCGCTTAGCTCTGTCTATAGCATGTTACTTCCGCTGTATAGCATGCATGTCGACCTGAGTTGTAGCTTCACCAGGTTGGCACCTCATTTTTAGGTACGCCTGGTGCTGCTCCTGGCATGCTCTTCTACACTCCTCATTGAACCAGGGTTGATCCCCTGGCTTGTTGGTAATGGTCTCAGTGACGAGGGATCAAGGACTATGTACGAGAACTTGGGCAGAAAATAAATCTGCAGCTTAACTTCGAGAAATACATTTCTAATTTCCAACTACCAACCACAAAGATTCATTGATACATCAGGAATTTACTTGGGGTTCAACCCTACTGTAAATATCACGAACTAACACCTGGAGGAAAAAAGTTTTTAAAAATGTGAACGGTGACATTTCTCAGCATCAACTTGCTGCTCATTATATGCAAACAGGTCTATCAGTTCTCAAGCTGAAGGATGCAATTTTCCACTAGTTTTTTTTTAAAAAAACTGCACGTACAGCAGTTAACAGAAGGTACAAGACATTTGTACCTTCTTGAGAATATATCGGTTGTGGTGTCAGTTAAACTCCATCTTACTAAGTTATGTTTCTCCTTTGCCCCAAATGGATCTGCTACATTGCAACTGTCCAAGGCATCAGCCTGGTCTCAGGATCTATCAATGATATCCTGAAACCAGCTACCGAGGGCAGACCAGGCTCATTGTCCGTCGATTTTTCCTTGTTCTGTTCTTCACTTTCCCCAGAGACATATTGAAATTGATACCATGACAAAAAGAATTCTGGCACAGACCTGCACCCCACAATCTTCTGACGCTGCACATTTACACTCGCACACCTTGAAAATAACCTTTTCTTCCGTGGTCTGTAAATGTATTAGTATCCGTGGTGTAGCAGGTACCTTTGACAGTGCACTGAAGGGAATGCGGAGCTCCTAATACAGCGATATGAGTGCCATCCAGGACCAGGACAGCAGCGTGGTCTAGAGAATCCGCACAACTTGGCAGCTTTAACAGCAACGACTGTGGTAGGACCTGCTCTTTCTCGGCTGAATTCCTGTTTAATGACAACTGCATCTTGTAGATACAGCCACTGGAATCTGAGGCAAAAGAGGAAAAAAAAAGTTTGTTACGAGTATATCCACTGCACATAATTTGTTTTTAATACACACAATAGCACGAGTTACTCATCTACTGAAAAAGACCATACCGAGTGGATATCTGATTAACCTCAATACTGAAATAATTCCATTTCCACACAGGGGACACAGATTTGGGGCCAGCAAAATAAACTGAGTGACATCAACTGTTGTAACTCATTTGTGCCAGATGAACGTGTGGGATGAATGGTTTAATTTGGATAAAGCAATGGTCCCACAAGTGTCTTGTTTCTGCAGCAGATAAGTGGCACTGATAAATCTTTGAGAAGCAATTTACATTCATCTTTGCCATTTCAATTTTTGTTATTTGATGAGGAGCACACAGTTTGGGACATTCTGGAATCCCACAAGATTGCACAAAGTATCTGCAGCGGAACTGAAATGGCATCTTGAGCATCAGACAGAAAGTGGTCAATAAATATATAACAATGTCAAAAAAGCCCCATTATCAGTTTTAAAAATTGGCAACGATGAAATACAAAAGAAGCTGCAAATAAAACAGCTACATGTGCAGTATGAGAGATCGAAAAGGTAAACAATCTTAAGCTATATCCCAATATATTCCGACTACGGATAGATGAAAAAAATTGTTCTTCGCTTTCTCTTTCCCCAATCATCCGTGTCATCAGTATCTGAAAACAGTTTCAACTGGTTGAATGATCTCCATTCTAACTCTATTGAGGACAGTGGATTTTAATGATGGCCTCTCAACAGACCAGCAAGTTACTTTGGCAACGACAATGAAGAATTCTCAACTGCTATTGAGACCTTGTGGCCCAATTTTTGAAAGCTGGAGCAACAGTAACACTGAACTATATTATCCCCTTGGAATTAATACCATTTTACACTATAAATCTTATTTTGGACTTATTCTGATAACAGCATTAATATGACAATATTTTAAGCATAAAGTCAGTAGCCCTTGTTGCACTTCCCTTCAGACCCTCCAAGGATACGGCTCAAGTACATACTCATTCAATTTGCACTGGTTCCAGCATAATACTACATCAACTCCAGGCAACCTAGTATCGGAACGAGCCCAACACCACCTCCCAACCAGTGGACATGTACTGATAACTATCTGGAATGTATCCATAATGAAGTGTTCCAATTTCACCCAAAGTGTGAAGTGTTTCTGCCATGCTCAGGTCCATTGCTGCTCCAAATTTCAGAGGGCACTGTAGATATTAGATAGCAGGTGTGTCTTTCACACATGCGGTACCAATGTGAAACTTTTTTTGCAGAATAACAGCACAAGAATATTTCAAGGAGCCTACAGCATCTTATCTCAAATGCCTGCTACATACAGTGATTGACCATCAAAGATAGTACACACACGTCCACTGTAACTATCCTAGCATGGCAGTGCGAAAAATAATTACATTACACGGTTTATTATAAAACCATACACTAGCATTTTCTAAAATAAGTTGCATGTAATGAATTGGAAAGAACACAACTTACATAAACACATCAGGGTGGTACCCTCTTGTTCAAGGGATAGCACAAAGCTCAAAGGACAGCCGATCGCTTCTCCTGAACACAATTTAAACTTGTGCTGTACATTGGGGTTTAGCTTCTGTGCATATAGATGGAATGTCCCATCCTATAAATAAAAATAATCTCTGAACCATTAAAGTATTAAGAACTCCACCTCTGAAAACAATAAACCCATATCAATTCAGCACTTCCACATCCCAAATGAGGTCAAATAATTGCAGTGTGGAGAATGGCAGAAACTAGTATTGAACCAGTTAATCGCATAACTATCCAAATTGAGAGATTTGACAATTTATTTGAGTTATTTTCTCCCATTTCGCCAATAGGTCTCCATAGATCTTGCACTATTCATACTGAGAAAGTCGACAGACAGCATACTCCAAGTCCTTGGGCAACACTCCCCTGAAATTGGTTGAGAGAAAGTGTGCAAGAGTGATCTAGGATGACCTTCTGTCTCCTGGGAATTGCCAGGCCTCAACTCAGAACTTCACCACGGTGACTTGGCTCAGATTAGGGACCCAGCGCTCTCATTTCAGTATTATGCGCTGCTTTTCAAACAATTATTATTTTTTTAAAAAATCTTAAATAATTCACTGATACTACTAATGTTATGTCACTTGTCATATCTCACTTTCACACTACACAGCTACAACTAACTGGGAACTGGGGTTGCAGTTGACAAATTAAGTGTTCAACAACTAATAAATTAAAATTAGCAAAATAACAGCCACATTAATTAGTACACAGCTGTACTTGACAGAAATGTCAACTTTTAGCCATTTTTTGCCCCACAGTTCAGGCAGGATACCACTAAGGCTGAGAACAGTAGAAAAGACAAAATAAATTCAGCAAGTAGTGATTAGGCAACACCAAACTTGGGTTTTAAAAACTCGCAGGTTGTAAGGAGGTGGGAAAAAATGAGTTCAAGTTGGGATGGCGTGATGAGTCTTCATTTCAATAATGTGAAGAATGCTCATGTACTGGAGCGGGGCTTGAGCCCACAATCATCTGACTGAGGTACGAACGCTATAGCAATCTGACACGAAAGGAATATCAGGAAGATTGATAGGAGCACTCATCACAGAAATACGATAAAATAAAGAGAGATGGTGGTTCCCAGCATCTTATAAGGAGTTTGTCATCAATGAATGGACCATTTTCTTGATGAACGTGACATACTCCAAAACTTAATATATATATTCGTGAGATGAGGGCATCGCTGACAAAGCCAGCAGTTATTGCTCATCCTCAGTTGCCCTGTGAAGGTAGCGGTGAGCTGCCTTGTTGAACTGTTGCAGTCCACGTGGCGAAGGTACTCCCAACAATGCTGTTAGGTAGGGAGTTCCACAATTTTGACCCCAACAATGGTGAAGGAATAGCGATATATGTCCAAGTCAGGATGGTGTGTGACTTGGAGGTGATTATGTTCCCATGCACCTGCTGCCTTTGTCCTTCTAGGTGGTGGAGGTCGTGGGTCCGGGAGGTGCTGCCGAAGAAGCCTTGGCAAGTTGCTGCAGCGCATCCTTTATATAGTACACACTGCAGCCATGGTACGCCAGTGGTGGAGGGGGTGTATATTTAGGCTAGTGGATGAGGTGCCGAATCAAGTGGAATTAACCCAATGTAATTCTTGCATACCTTTTCGGTGACAAACAATAGAACAGGATTTCCAGCTTCCAGTAAAGTGTCACTCCACCTACAAATAAAATGGATTATATATTTATGTAAACACTTCAGCAAACAAAACAGACTGCTACATCTCAGTTATATAAAAATATTTCCAAGAGTAACAGAGACCCAGAAGCAAATTTAAAAAGCAGTTTCGTAATTGCCTTGTAATTCACTTAGTGGTGTCCAGCTGTGTATATTAAGGAAGGTTGGGCAAGGAATGGGGGAGGTGGGCGCTGAGATATTTGATTCCGCTGGGGGCAGCAATTGCGTGCTGGTTGGCATCAACAACTTGAAGCTAGGGAGGAGTGAAAAAAACAAATCAGGATTTCTGCTTCTGATCGCCATCCAGTGCTAATGCAGGTGTGTTTGATAAGGTTGTTAAGCTTGGCTGGATGGCCTCCACTGTTGAATGAACAAATGCTACTTGGGTGAAATACCAGAAGGTCGCTGGCTCCTGGGGAACTGCACTCTAGCTGAAATTAGCAAAGTCAGCACTGAACAAGAATCAAAACTGGGGCTTTCCTGGTCTGTATGGTTAACTACCAAACTACCCAGCGCATTTATCCAGCACACCGTCAGGAGCGCCAAATTCTCAGCCGTAATAATTTATCTTCTCATCAAACCCCCCTCAAAAATACAAGCAGGTCTTAATCATTCTACACTGCCAAGTCACATTAAGTTTCTCTGATCTGGAAAAACAATATCATTTAAGATATGAAGAACATTGTTATAAACTGGATAGCCTAGTGGTGAAGGATAGAATACTGGAGTCTGGTCTTCAGTTACTTCCAAGCTCCCAATTACCCACACCACACCCGAGATAAGCTCTCATATGTGGATACGAGAGCCCCAATTGATACACACCACCTGAATACAATTAACACTAACTGATATAAATCACATGGATACAATTAACAGACATAAACTAAACAAAAAGATATGCAAAAAAGTTTTCTTTTTAAAAAAAAATCCTTGCACACAGCACTAACTTTAATTGTAAACCTTGCTGGATACCTCTACTGATACCAACCTTATGACTTCATCTTCTGATAGGACACTTTCAATTTCCTGCTGTGGAGCTGACAGAAGGGCATCAAGTTGTCTTACAACCCCTCTCTCGAAAAGCACCAGAGGTTCAGTATCAGGCAATGTGTGTATCTGGTGGACATCAGCTGCTAACTGAAATGCATTGTAAGTAAGAATCAGATGGATTAACATTGACTTAATTTCCTTCGTAACCTTTTCCTCTTGAACAGCACCACAAATATGTTTCCCAAGTATAACTGAAAAAAGGGAGCTATAACAGACCGGTTCTCCAATCATGCCTCAGGAATATGACTGGAAGCACAAAGGGCATAAAGAAAAAATTAAAGCTAAATGATATATATAAAGCCAATTAAATGGTGTACATAACCTGGGACACTATAAAATTACTCCTACTGAATAAGTCATTTTCTGTGGCCAGGGAAGTTTCTCTGTAGATTGCATTATTGATTTTCTTTCTTGCTGATTTGTTAATATACACTTTTTCTCCCGAAGTCCAATTTAGATACTTTCTATTCCTGAGGAAGTTTTACCTAGTTCGAAATGATTGCCACTTTTTAAAAAGTATGACACAGAAATTTGCATGTGTGACACAGGACGTACGTGAGAGAGAGAGAGCGAGAGAGAGAGTGAGTGAGAGTGAGAGAATGAGGGGTTTGGGTGGCAGAGCAGGAGGAAAAGAGGCAGACTCTTCCAGGGGGGAATCATTACATGTAGAGTCGGGAGGGGAGTGGCTGTTGGTGATAGGGACATTAACTAAAAATTCACTTAGGGGCTGCCTCAAAGCAGAAGTCTGAACCCAAGGAGCAACGGGAGCTTGGAAGGAAACTGCCTAAACGGTAGACTCCAGGTTACCTGTATTGGGATAAAAAAGTTACAAATCTGATTTCAAGTTTACATTTTTAATTTACTTTTACCAAAATGCTGGACACAATTGCAGGCTCAGAACCTTGGGTTGTTCCACTGACACCCAGTGGTCACAGCCCATAACTGCATGCAGACTTCAACTCTCCAGTCTGACAGCAGCTATTATGTTACATTATTGTGAACTAAAAGTTTAATATTGAAACCCCCATCACAGAGCCACCTGCAGGCATAACGTAGTGCAAGTAAATCTAATGTGAAAATGCTTTGAAGACAGTTGACATAAAACATATTTTGAAATTGAATGTTGTGATCCACCTATCATTTCAATATAATAGGTATGTACGAGAGAAAAGAGAACAAGGACAGACAGACCCCCTCCTCTTTCAGGTGTGTGATGTAGCTTACAAACTACAGTCTGCAAAATTTGATGCCAAGACTTATTTCGACTTGGAGATGCACGGATTTTCTCAACTGGTGAATAAACTTCTTTGTATTATGTCTGAACACTCCTTCCAGAAACAGCATTTGTCTACTGTGCTACAGAAAAAAAGTGAATTAAGAGACAAAATGTGACCAGGCAAATGGCAATCTCCTAATTGGAGATAAAGGGGCTTCCTACCTTGAATACTGCCCCTTATTCAAATGCAAAGTATTTTCACTTTTCTGATGTATTGCCGCAGAAACTCAATTTCCAAAATAATACAAGTAAAATTCAAATACTATTAAATTCATTTTGCACTGCAGAGTAAATAAACTACCCGTCTCACATATACAAAGAAAAAAGAAATCATATACCTCGCGTATGGGATTGTGCAATTTGCCTAACCATTAGAATTGCTTAATAACTCGCTTGTAAATTAGACTATAATCCTCAAGATCACATATTGTGTATAACGCTCAGGGTGGTGTTGAATTCTTTACAATAGAAACTCATTTCTAATAATAAATATTACTTTACAAAGCTGGTACATGTTACTTTGTATTCTGCTTCAGGTAAAGTGAACCCCTCTGATTCTCAACTTACTGTTGCTTTAAATGTTTTTTCCAGATTAACATCTTCATCCTTCCATATCCTTAATACCTAGAAAGCAATGAGATTAAAACATTAATGTTAAATGTACAGACAGCAAATGATAAGCAATCTGACTGCAATCGGTTCCTTTTTTTGTGCATGTTTGTGCTCATGACAGTGTGTAGAATGTCAGGGCCATTCATTCTTGGTACCTGTTACCAGCATTAAGCACTCCTAGGCTAGCTGTAGCAGGAGCTAGATGCAGAGTTAATGCCTTGTCCACTCTGCCCCAATCTTAGAAGAGCAGAAGTAGCTGCACAATGGCACCCACCTGATTCCCCACACTAACCATGATCATGGTTGTACTGAAATTGTCAATTTGTTCCAAATTATGGTTGATTTGTACTATGGACCCTTCACTCACAAGGAAATTAATGCAATCACATATCACGTAACATCCTTGCAGCAGGCAGACACAAAGCTTTCATCCCATCAGTTGGACTTAATCCTGGGTTACAGATCTAGGAGAGGGGAAAGACGCCTACTGTGGAGTGGCCTGACTATGGTCTTACTTTAAAAGAGCAAAATTGAAACCAAATAACAGATCACATTGCCCCAAATCAACAAAGAACAATGGAAAAGCTGAGAGAGAAAATAGTAACTCATCATGGGTTATGAAATCCTGTACGTGAGCATGAAACAATAAAGGCTCTAAGGGGAATACAAAATATTTTAAAAACTGTAGGTTTACCAAATCCCTATTTCTAATGTTACAGTATCCATTTGCAACCAGAAGTAATCTCCATTTTTATCTGATTACACTTTTGTGAAGTGCAGTGGGATGTTTTCTACATTAAGGGTGCTATACAAATGCAAGCTGTTGTTAATGCACCCTGGCTCATACAGCCTGGTTGTGATTGGGAGTAGGAGATAAAGGAGGGAGCTCTGCACATGAATGTTGGCACACATGCAGAGCTCTGCTCTAAGCTGTTAAAATTTGACTGTACTGAAAGTAAGAGAGAGAGTGTCTGCAATCTGAATTTAGTTGAAGCAGCACTTTTTAAGTTCATGAAGTGCACAGGATGTCCAAAGGACTTGCTGAGCACTTTTAGCCTGGTTGACAACGCACTTATGTTATAACATGCCTTGAATTATATTGCAACTTTACTAAATATGCCCCAAGAAGCAGAACTACCTCAATCCTCAATTTCTTTATATTCCTTACCTTATTATCATGAACAACAACATATTCTCCAGTCTGGCTGTTATAGATAGCAGGGCAGGTTATTTTTTGGGTTTGCTTGACCGTCCAACTTCCAAGAGGCCTTTGGTCCGACACCTTCACAACGCCAAGCAGAGAACACAAGAATGCAAATTTTATTGACAAACGCTTTTCTACATTCTTAAAACTTAGGCTGCATACTCTAAATGCCAATGATGGTTTGGCAGCGTGGAAAAGTTCATCTTGAGGTCTTAGGGTAATGGAAAAGGCAGCAGGGGTGAATCATCACGTGACAGGCCCCAAGGTAAGTGGCACTTTGGAGGCATGACTGGGAGGACTCATTTGGCGGCAAGTATCATACAACCATAAGTCTTATAGCATGTCAGAAATAGGTGACTGGAAAATGGTACCGAAAGCACAAATTTTATTATAAGTATAAAAGATAGATATTCTTTAAAATTATCATGTCACTTTTCAGACAGCTAATGTCACTAGGAACTATGTGATATTATCAATCATTATCATATGCAAGAACTGCAGCAAAGAAAGCAGCTTTGTTTACAGTCATCACTAGATGACTCTCGTGTCAATGTAGATAAGTCACCCGATCCGGATGGGATGGATCCTAGGTTTTTTTTTTATTCGTTCGCGGGATGTGGGCGTCGCTGGTGAGGCTAGCATTTATTGCCCATCCCTAATTGCCCTCGAGAAGGTGGTGGTGAGCCGCCTTCTTGAACCGCTGCAGTCCGTGTGGTGACGGTTCTCCCACAGTGCTGTTAGGAAGGGAGTTCCAGAATTTTGGTTTCCACCCTTCCCTCAGGTTGCTGAGGGAAGGGTGGAAATTGCAGAGGTATGGCCATAATCTTCCTTAGATATGGGGGTGGTGCCAGAGGACTGGAGAATTACAAATGTGACACCCTTGTTCAAAAAAGGGTGTAAGGATAAACCCGGCAACTACAGGCCAGTCAGTTTAACCTTGGTGGTGGGGAAGCTTTTAGAAACAATAATCCGGGACAAAATGAATAGTTACTTGGACAAGTGTGAATTAATAAAGGAAAGCCAGTACACATTTGTTAAAGGCAAATCGTGTTTAACTAACTTGATTTGAGTTTTTTGATGAGGTAATAGAGAGGATTGATGAAGGCAATGCAGCTGATGAGTATATGGATTTCACAAGGCCTTTGATAAAGTGCCACATAATAAGTCAGCAAAATTGAAGCCCATGAAATAAAAAAGGGCAGTGGCAGCATGGATACAAAATTGGCTAAGTGACATGAAACAGAGAGTAGTGAACAGTTGTTTTTCAGACTAGAGGAAGATATACAGTGGTGTTTCCCAGGGATCAGGACCACTAGCACCACTGTTTTTAAAAAAAATATATTAGCGACTTGGACTCGGGTGTACAGG